>NC_134982.1:85768600-86093145 GCF_965638725.1 Aptenodytes patagonicus
AGAGGGTTTAACATGTTTCGTATCCTCTAATTTAATGTCAAACACTTGCTACTTAAAAAGCTGGCTTTTTCATTATAAAAAAAAATGATAAATACACTAAAATACCAGTTTGTCACAACAAGAAAACAACTGAGATATTTCCAATGAGATATACACAGAGTACCTCACCACCTCAAAACAAACGCCCCAAACCCAAACCCCACACCACAGCTGAAGGCAGCATTTTGTTGCCCCTTTTTGTTGCCCATTTCCACCAGCACATGACTGATCTCTTGAAACTAATTGAATCAAATGCTGATGGGTGCTATACCTGAAGACTTTTGAAGATTTGGTTCAAGGAGACTTTGCACCCACAACTGTAACACCTGAGCATGTGAAAATACGAATGTTTTCACCAGGATTTGCTGGAACCCACACGGGCAGAGGAGCGTTCGCATTTTGCCACTTTCTAAGCAAGATTGCATTGTCTTCCTTAATCACGTAGTGGCTTTCTAGCCTAATTTATTCTTTTCAGGAAGGATTTTGTGGAATGCGTGGGGATGATGGCATCCTTGCGCCACAGAGCTTCGCTGCCGTGCACTGGCAGAGTCCCCAGAGGCAGTGCACGCAGGTTTGGGAAGCCCTGTATGAACAAAACTATTAAGTACACGCTCTATTTGAGCGGGCATGCACTCTGGATCTCTTTTCTCTCAACTCATTATTAATGGTGCATGTGTGTTGGGATGGGGGGACTGCCTGAAATTACAAATGAGCTAATTTCCTTTTGCAAATGTACATCAAGAACTGAGAAGTTTGTAACACTTCTTTCTTCTCAGGCAGACTCCACACCCCAAGGAGCATTTTTAAGGGTTTTTCCCCCCCACCACACACACACATGCTCTTTTTGTATCTCTCCTAATTCAAAATTTCAACAGCACTACTGTGGAGGGAAATACTTGCTAAAATAAAACGTGATGCCTGGAAGAGAAAGAATTATCCAAATCTAATTATTAGACACTGCAAGCATTTTGAGAGTCAGAGATCCTACTGAGATGGCAGGATGCCTCATAAGTAATGCAGCAGGCAGGTTTTATTTCATTTCTAGAAGGCTATTCATCTGTGGATACAAAGAATCTTTGATAAGTATGCACATGAAGAAAAACCACTATCATTTTGGTGACACTATCAATTACTAGTTAGCAAGTACCACTGATACACCACACTGCACAACATATGAAGAGTGCCCAGCTTGTAACTGGTATAATCAGGGAGTAAATAGCATGCTGGTTATTGGCATGTTGGCAAGTACATGGAAGAAGAGTACGATAGGAAACAGTTTTAACCTGAAATTATTCACAAAGGTTTTCCACAGTTCTTGAGGAGGAGAGGAGCAACATGGCACACAGTAAACTTATAAAGACCCTGCTGACATCAGTGGTCTCAGACAACATTTTTTGAGACTAGTGCTGCAAAACTCTTGCTGAACTTTTTTAATGGTGACAACTGGACTGTGACCCATATTCAGCAAAGGCCCAAAGACCCTAATATGAATGAACTAACTTGACATTTTAATGCAGTTCTCTTTAGCCTTTAGATAATTTTAGATTGAGACTCGTGCTGTTAATTGGTCAATAGGAAGACAGCATGTACATGTCCTCATGCATGGAAACGTGTAAAGGTTTGATTTAGTGTGCTGCAATTTCTTTAATTGATTTGGAAAGCTTTGGTTTTAATACTAACAAAAGCTTACTTGTGCAACATGAGCCATTTAAACTCAATTATCTATCGTAAAAGAGTTGACTTCCATTTATTCTCCACCTTCCTCCTGTAATATTCCTTCATTACAGGTATTGCATTGTCTAAAAGGGACTTGCCAGTGGTCTGATATCTGCTCTCGTTGCTGTTTTGTGTTTTTGTGGTGTTTTACGTCACCCGTTTTGGCTTTTTGGAAGACAGTCACACAGTCTGCTCCTACACCCACCACTCCTGGAAGCCACAGCAGTAGGCTAACCATGCCCTGAAACAAGACACACTGATTCCTGATGCTGCTACAGAAATGAAAGGCTTAATGGCTGATGTGGTCTCCCAAGGAAACAAGGCAGATGTGGGCAAACTCTAGATGAGATATATAGTACCAAGTTAAATGAAGTTCATGGGAACAGAGTGGGTGAGAGGAGTCCCTTCTCCCTCCTCACTGCCCTCACTCCAGCAAGGACACGGTCTGAGCTCACTCCTTCAGAGATGCTGGAAAATGCACAATGAAGGCAGCTGCCCTGAATGCTCCAGCTCAGGAAAGAGCTTACAGTATGTTAGATGCTGGGATATCTACCAGCTAGACAGAAATCCATAGGAAACCAGGCCATATTGGCTCCTAGAACTGATCATCCTGCATTCAGCTGCTGCTTTCAAGATCTGTGAAGTCTTTGGGGTGTCAAATTCTCAAAGCACAATTTCCTGGTGAGAGCTTTTGGGTTACTGAAGGAGTTCTGGAAGGACGCCTAGATTAGTGATAGAGATGTCTAACAATATACTTATAGTTCTTACTAATACTGATAAATTGCAATATTGAATACAATTTCTTGGTAGCAGTGTGAGTTAAAGTGCTCTCAATAACATAAAAATTACCAAAGTGCACCTTCACAAAACGTACTATTCATAATTTTTCAGTCAATTAATATAGAAAATGTAAAGGAGAGCAGATTGTTTTCTATATCAACAGTTCACTGAGAAGATTGTTTTAATTACAAGGCTCTCACGTCTTTTTATATTAGGTGTCTTGTTGAGGTTGAAAAGCCATTAGTGTCTCAATGTCTTGCAAAGCTTTCTCTACAATTGTATAACAGCTACTTAGCAGTTATATGAAGCATACCATTTAAACAAAATTTAAGTCCACAATTACTCTGTTAATAAAATGTAAATTTAAAAATACATGCAACCATCATGAAGATGGAACATTTAATTCTCACTTAGCTTCCCACAGAATGAAGGGTTAATTTGGTAAAAGAGATAAGAAGACTGCAGTAATTGCTCTTATCTGCTGTTTCGTGGGTGAAAATAACTTCTAAGACTTTGAATTGTGAGGCCTAAATCAAGTGTTCATTTTACCTAGCTGTAACTCCCCTGGAACATTAGAAGGAACAATTAGCATAGATCTACCTGTGTATCTTAAGTTATGGTTAATGCATGGGAATGGTGTGCTTAATTTTACTGCTTTGAAAATATACCCCTGGAGAATAAAAGAAAGACTTTGGAGTTCTCAATAACAGTAAAAAGGGAAGAGCCTGATTTATTTACCTTCTCTTTTGTGATAACCTTGCTCTTTCTGGTCCTAACCCCCTGCAACAAGCATAAAAATACAAAAAAGTGACAAAGAGGATTCCTGAGCACTATAGGGCTCAGTGGAAATACTGCTCCGGCACGTCTCAGCCAGAAGGCAGCAGAGACGCTATGGGTTTCTTCTTACAAAACTATTGTTTGATGACTATATTATCCAATGAGCCTTTCTGTGACCATCGCTATTATGAACAGGAAGAAGAATAAGTGGGTTGGTCCAGGAGAAGCAGCAATGCTAGCCAGCATTTAATACAAGTAATGTCTTCTGATGCTGGAGCAGTCAGAGAAGTGGTTGCAGAAGGAAAATCAAGACTAGATTTATAACAAGGAAAATAGGTGACATTGACCAGAAAGGTCCAGTACCACCAGGAGTAGCTGTCGGGAACCAGTGAGCAGTATGAAAAAAAGAGGTAACCTTCATCACTCCTGAACCCCACACTGACATTGGGGAATATTCCTCAGTAGGGAGACCAGCACCAAATTTCCAAACAAAGGGAGAAAGGACAAAAAAGAGGTTTTGAAAAGTTAAGCCTCAGGGAACAAGATCACTCTTGTAACCCAGAATTAGAGGAGCCTAAGGGACTTTCACACCCAAACCCCATCAAATGCCAAGGGTAGTTGGCCAAAGTCAAGAGTACAAACTCTTTTAAAGCTGCCTGAAAATCTTAGCCATACATGTCTGTTAACTCCCTCCCTAGAGGCTGCTCAGAAACCAGTAATTTGAATATTTGTTGTTACCTTTGAACAACATACATATTGGGAAGTCACTTCTCCTTTTTGGGACAGAACCTGCTCCCATTATTCCTTTTCTAATATCAGTCTCTCTTGAATTAATGAAACTGCCTCTTTTACAAGGTGCACAGTCCAGATCAGAAAAATGTTTAGGAACGTGTAGGCACTTAACTTCTATCATGCACTTAATAGGATTTAGGAACCTAAATCATAATTGGTTTGGTCCTATGTGGTGCGACTGGGAAATGTTGAAGGTGAGTGAGTTACTCACACAGCCAAGGGAGCTCCATTTTATCTCCAGTTCTGCCTTTACCATTGTCTGACCTTGCCTGCAAAGATCAGGCCAGTTATTCACATCTCCTAAGGAGCTCACACTCCAAATTTTGAGGAAGAATCCTTTTTTCAGCATTCCACCAGTTGAAATTTTACAGCGAGGGGCATTTCCTATTATCTTTCCCTGTTGATCAGTAAATTATTAAATACTGTCTCTTAACAAACCACAGTCAGAATGTGAATCAAAACATGAATTTTCATGCAGTTAGTTTCACTCGTCCACCCCATTTTTAATGCTCACTATCCACTCAGAAGGAGTTTGCATCTAGAAAGGAAAGCTGCTGTGTTTTTGCAATGTCTTATAATTTTGCCATTAAAAGCTACATCAAAATAATTTTATAAAAATAAATTTTAAAAAAGTGCTAAGCCGTATTATTTCCTGTGTCGCCTGTATTATGGAACCTCACCCACAAGAAAATTAGCCATTGCTATTTATTATGCACCGCCATAGCCTATATTCCAGATCAGGGTAAACTCAGTGGGAAGACAAGGAGTGACTGAACACTGTACGTGTAAAAAATAGAAACAGTGAAAACAAAAAGTTTACTGCAGTAGCTGGTCTGCAGTAACTTACAAATTACTAACAACTTATGTAAGTTTTACATGCCTATTCCATCTGCTATTCATTAAAAAAACACGTTGCTATGGTAACTGCCACATGCCATGGTATTTATGCTGCTTCTGATGTACAAAGCATAGTTTGTGTAGGAGTGTGTGTATGTATATGATGTGGCAGCTGTCGTCTCTGCCATTTTGTTGCTGCTCTAGAAAAAAATAAAGCAAGTAGTGGCTATGAATACTCATTTGAGTAAGGATACTCGCGCCCATTTGACTAAGGGCCCACACAAAACTCCACATGGTTATCATCTGACCAGCCCACACACGGGGTGTTCTCGCAAGGGGGCAGAGATGGGTGGGCTACCTTTAAAAATAACACCGCTATCTGTCACAGAATTAACAGGCTGGAAGGCAAAAAGATATCCATATTTTTAGTGACACATAGAAAACAAAGGCTTTGAGAATGACCCTCTTCATCTTTCTTTTAAAAATATAAATGGGAAATAGCACGAATGGCTATGCCCTTTAGAGAGATGTAAATTTTCTGTACAATGGAAAAGGAGGCAACTCAAAGCTCTTCCCAATAGTCCTCTTTCTTTCCAGTGTTTAAAAAAGAGTACTTACTGAAGATGGACAAGGTGGTAAAGATAAAATAGACACAAAATTTTGTCCAGTACTCAATTTGTAATGAACTTCTTTTGAAGTTGTATTGTGACATCTTTATTCTGTTTGCCATCTATTTAACTTTGACATTTCACAAGAAAAATATCATTCAAAGGCTATTTGCATACCATTTTAACTTCATTTAACATAAATTGGTGTCTACTACAAACTTCAGAGAAGTGGTCTTATGAGACGACTTGCTTGCTACCTGCCTGAAGAGATGCTTAGTTTCACATTCGTATTCTTAACTGTCAGACAACTCTATGTAGTTTTCCAGCTTAAGCCAACAACCTTCATTTTTACTGAGCTTGCTTGTCACAAGCAATTACCAAATAGATATTTCAAGGTTCATGAATATGATCTGACCTCAATGGTGACCTGTTACAGTAGCAAAAAACCCACCCAAAACCCCCATAACTCTTGTTGATTCTGCTTTCTTGTGCAGTGCAAAAGAAAAAAAAAAAAAGGAGAGAAGCAAAGGAAATTGGCTGCTGTACCTTCACCTACAATAATTTAAATAGTTCAGTAGCTAAGGGGAAACTGCTACTTTGTGGAATATGCGTACTTGCATAAAATCGTAAAGCTGAGATACTATCTATTTTCAGTGCCATGGAATAACCTGTTTTCATGAAAACATACCTACAAACTGATTAATAACATGAGATGGAAGGAAGGGGCAATACCGATGACACTGGAGATTAGAAAAGCAGCCTGGCTGTATTTATTAGCCTTCTTGCACACTTCTTGACAATGACAAATCAACAAACCGTATCAGAGTCCTGTATTACAGGAAATGAACCAAAGCAGCCCGTGCAGAGCCGTTGCCTACACATCTTCAGCTGACTTTCAGGTGTCCCAGATTCATCCATTTCAGAAGAACTCTATAGATCAGAAATCATGATATACAGCTGTGGAAAGATTACAAGGATGCAAATAGATGGTTTTCTTCAGCAGAATGTGTTTGCTCCTTACTGAAAATATCTCAAATGTGTATGCTGAGCAGAATAAAAAGCCAGAATCACTTATTCATGTGAAGGAGATATCAGGCCTCAGTCTGCATGGCTTTGCACATTATGGGATCATTTATAGCCTTAATCATAAGTGCTTATAAAATGCTCTTCCTCATCAGAATCCTCTTTTCATACTTGCATACAAGGCTTCAAGCACTTGCACAGGTGTAAATGACCGTACAACGGTCTGACAGTGCAGTATTATAAAGTATCAGACCCTGAAGTCTTTTTCTGTCATGTATATTCCAAAATATTTGCTCTTTGCTCTCAAGAAGAAAGGAATAAAAGAGCAAAGCCTAGGAACTGCCAAATACCATAGGAAGAAATGAAAGGGGCTATTAAAAAACCCTCTCTCCCTACGTTGGTGATACTTCGTGGGCATTACAGCAGCCTCAGCTCCTCTCATTTTACATCTAATGCCTTTGACCCCAGTAGGCTGTTATAGCAGGCAGGGAATTAGCAGAAAGTCAACATGTCATACTCTGACCCTGAGACAACAGCCAGAGCAGGTTATCATAGGAGTCATTATAGCCTTAAAAATGGAATCCTCAATTGGCCGGTTAAGCCTGCTTCGAGCTGTCAGAATGATGCAAAGCAGCATCATCAGGTCAGAGAAACTGGCATTTTCAGGTTTTAGAGTAAAAGAATGAATAGCAATCCTGTGATAAAGAATTTTAAGATTCATCAGGCATAGACCCAGTTTTGCGTGCTTTTGGATTTTTCCTAGAGAGCTGTTAGCATTCATAACTAAATCCATCACATAAACAGTATCTCAAAGAAACCTCAAAAAACTACCTAACAAATAAATTAGGTCCTGGGCATTTTGCATTCCCAGTTAGAACTAGCCTTGCATGCAGCTGTTAGGCAATCTTCTCCCAGACCAAAACATACCATTTTATCCAACCCACATTTGCCTTTCAGCTCATGTCCAGTGTAAGGTATTTTAAGAATTGCAAAATCCAGGGCAGGAAGGTTTCATTCCAAACAAAATAACTGTTTTATTTGTTAAACTAGATTAAACTCAGAGCACGGTGTATGTCTAAATAATAAGAAAGGAGCTGGTAGAAATAACTGTGTAATTCCAGGAGGTCGATGACATTAACCACTGCTATTTGGACCAGGTTGCTCCACATACTTAAATGGTTATATTTTATCTACCACTGCATTCCTTCCCTCTGTATATTCAGCTGTAATTACCCTATCTTTCAGGATGGTACCTGAGGTAGTCATGACTGTTGTGCTACAGGGAGCTAGGGAAACATCTTCAGCTTTAAAAGCTGTTACAGGTTTTTGCAGGTGTGTTTGAGACTAGCACAGCACAAATGAAGTTATCTAGTGCAAGAGTTAGACAATATGGACCACATGCACAGAGGGGCAATTAGCACAAACAGGGGAATAATCTACGATAGTGGAAAAATAAACAGAGCTCTTTCACATTGAACCTGAAATCCCAATTACATTGCAGAACACAGATGTTAGTCCCATAAAATAAATACAATTGGCACCTTTGGGTTATGATTAAATCCTGCAGGCACTGAACAAAATATATACCTTTTCCCTTTATAACACATTTTCCTTTTCTCTCAGAAGCAAACATTCTTTTGCACCCAATTCCCATCATAGTTATTTATATAAAGAAAATGATATTTAGTATCATTCCTTCTCTAGCTTATATCGTACAAGAATCTCCTCTTTCCCTCTCAGGAGAGGGATAGAAAAACTAAGATCAATGATTCTGACAATATAATCATCCAAGCCAGGATTTCCCAAGAGTCCAATTAGTCTTCCTTGTCTTATCCTCATGTATAGACCTTATTCCCTTGCCCCTGGCTACCTCCAGACCGTTTCAACAAAATATGTTTCAACACAGTCCCTGGAACAAGACCAATTCTTCAAGATGCTTCTGAAGATGTTAAATGATACTCAAAACTCCTTCTCTGAAGGTGTCTCCTTGACATATTCCACCTCCAGAAAG
Source organism: Aptenodytes patagonicus (assembly GCF_965638725.1). Classification (NCBI taxonomy): domain Eukaryota; kingdom Metazoa; phylum Chordata; class Aves; order Sphenisciformes; family Spheniscidae; genus Aptenodytes; species Aptenodytes patagonicus. The sequence goes on from NC_134982.1 coordinate 85,777,184, forward strand.
TGACCGTAGAAACAATAAAAGCATTTTAGATTGTCATGCATGCATTTTAGGAAGGCGGGTGTTGGAATTACAGTGGTTTACAGGCTTATAATGGAATCATGCTATGTAAAGCACTGGGTGTCTACTTTGCTGTGCATAGAAAACACAGCACAATATACCTCCTGTTGCAGAGCAATGAGGTCTAACCTTTTGGGATATTTCACATATGTATTTCTAAGAAGAAAAACAATAAATTGTTATGAACTCTAAGGATAAAGCAAAGTGTTTAGCATGTAACACTAACAAGAAATCAGAGCTTTTTTTATTCCTGTCAACCATACTGCACAAAGACCAAGATACACAAAAGGGTGCAGTACAGAAAATGGTTGTTTTCTTTTTCTTTTTTTTTAATATCTAATTAATATCAACCCTCCCTTCCACTTCTGGGACTCATTTTCACAGTGGGGTTCCTATTTAACCCTAATGCTCCAGTCTTTATAAAAATGATGAGCATCTCATCCCCTGGATTTAGTGGGAATATCAGGATCTCTGAAATTCAGGCCTTTAATACAATATTTAGGCATCTAACCACCCAAGAGAACTTCAATTCCCATTTGGAAAGCTAACTGTTTATCACTGCTAATACGAGACTTTCACATACTGAACAAGGGCGTTCAGGACAGGTGACATGTCAGGTTTCTGTGCTTTGTGATACTTTCATCTCTAATGCTTATAATCTGTCAGCCAGCTCCGTGAATGAGCAGCGTTGCCCAAATTCTGCTTGTATAGCATGCAGAATTAGGAGGCTTGAACAGGGAGTCAGTACGTCATCCAGTGAGGGTCTAAACCACAGCCCCCAAAAGGCCCAGAAGAAGGTGTTTCATGAGCAGTGCTGTCTGCAGGTGAAGGTTAGGTCTCACTGAAGGTGGTGCTCAAGGTGTGAAACTACTCACTTAGACATCTTCCTACGGGGACAGAAGGAAAGCATGTAAAAGAACATTTTCCACTCTTTCTGCAATACCTCTTGGGACCTCATGCAACCAAGAACATAATTCTTGGAGTTACCAGAAGAAGCAAAAGGCAGCTTAGCTCCAGGCAGGCAGCAGGATGTGCTCCTGGGAAAAGGGTTCAGTTCCCTATCAATAACTGCCTTAATGTAGTATGTACGAACCCTTCAATAGCCAGCAGCCACCTTTCAATGAGAGGGAAAGGTGAGGACTCACACACAGAGCACTGGACAGATGGTGTTCCCTCCTGGCTGACGGGAGCTGCAGGCACACAGCTCCCTGGAGATCAGACCTCCCAGGAACTTCAGGGCTTTCTGAGCCACCCTAGGAGCAGCCAGACTGGAGCTGCAGGGGGATGTTTTCCCTGGCTTTTTGGATGTGTATGCTGGATAAGGATGGATCTTACTTGTTGACCTCACTGAAGCACAGATGTGACACAAGGACTTTAGGTGTGCAAGAATCAATAGGTCTTCATGATAAAGGCAGAGGGCAAACAGCTTTCCACCACCACATATACCAAATCGTAGGCTCAGTCCAATCGATCAGCTTGGTCCAATCCCACTGTTGAGAAGGACCCTTAGCTGGGATTGGGGATCCACATTGTCTTTCTCACCCTGCCAGTCTCCTTTTATAACACCTGCTTTCTGCCTGTCTTCCCGACATGGCATTTTGCCTCTCTGTTCATTTGGGGTGAAACCCTGTCTTGGGTCCTTTGAAACCACGTGGGACAGGGATGATGGTCACTGATGTCAACAGGACACAGGTATTCTTCTTCAGTTAGGTCAGACAACCAAAGATAAGGAGATGCAGATTTTCTGTAAGCTGGTCAGAGGTAAGCACTTGAACTCTTTCCTCTAAAACCAGCTTAGCAGGAGATCTCCATTGGGGGAACAGAGACACGGAGTTAAAATAAAAATATAACCTCATCCTCTCACAGATAGTTTAACCTCTCAGTATGAGACAGACCTGACCACTCCTACCTTCACTTCTGGGAAGCTTTTTAATGACTGGGCTACTGTGTAAAAGCTTAGTACCATACACTAATCAGTGCAGGATAATTAGACAGCTCAGGTCAGGATCAGACAACAGAACTCATGAGAGGGCCTAGTGTTTGGATGCTTGGTGCCCTGATCCCAAAAGAAGGAGATATGTCTTTGCTGAGCTGAATTCCTGCTGAACAAGGAAACCACTAAGTAAGCCCAAAAAACATGGTTGTAGGCACCCACAGAGTTTTTGCCTGAAACCTAGATTCTTGAGGTGTCTCAGTCTGAATTGGATTAGACTTTGTTTTTCTGAACTGTTGTCCTGCAGTAAGTGCCTATGCTGTTCATCAGCTGCTGGCTATAACATACAATCGAGATGGAAACTGTGACTAAGCAGTGGAAAATTAGGGCTTAAGACTAACTTTATACTTAAAATTTATTAATGTTACATGAGGATGCAAGGCTCTGAGTCATGAACCTGGGTCCCACAAGGCTAGGAATGAAACAAATATGTAACTGTCTGACAAGAACTTGCAGTCTTGTGTTTCTTATTTCCTACTTTATAGAATCACAGAATCATTTAGGTTGGAAAAGACCTTTAAGATCATCAAGTCCAACTGTTAACCTAGCACTGCCAAGTCCACCCCTAAACCATGTCCCTAAGCACCACATCTACACATCTTTTAAATACCTCCAGGGATGGTGACTCAACCTGGGCAGCCTGTTCCAATGCTTGACAACCCTTTTGGTGAAGAAATTGTTCCTAATATCCAACCTAAACCTCCCCTGGCACAACTTGAGGCCGTTTCCTCTCGTCCTATCGCTTGTTACTTGGGAGAAGAGACCGACCCCACCTCGCTACAACCTCCTTTCAGGTAGTTGTAGAGAGCGATGAGGTCTCCCCTCAGCCTCCTCTTCTCCAGGCTAAACAACCCCAGTGCCCTCAGCCGCTCCTCATAAGACTTGTTCTCCAGACCCCTCACCAGCCTCGTTGCCCTTCTCTGGACATGCTCCAGCACCTCAACGTCCTTCTTGTAGTGAGGGGCCCAAAACTGAACACAGTATTCGAGGTGCGGCCTTACCAGTGCCGAGTACAGGGGCACGATCACTTCCCTGCTCCTGCTGGCCACACTATTTCTGATACAGGCCAGGATGCCATTGGCCTTCTTGGCCGCCTGGGCACGCTGCCGGCTCGTGTTCAGCCGGCTGTCGACCAACACCCCCAGGTCCTTCTCTGCTGGGCAGCTTTCCGGCCACTCTTCCCCAAGCCTGTAGCGCTGCATGGGGTTGTTGTGGCTGAAGTGCAGGACCCGGCACTTGGCCTTGTTGAACCTCATGCAATTGGCCTTGGCCTGTCAATCCAACCTTTCCAGATCCCTCTGTAGAGCTTTCCTTCCCTCAAGCAGATCAACACTCCCGCCCAATTTGTTGTTGTCTGCAAACTTACTGAGGGTGCACTCGATCCCTTCATCCAGATTATTGATAAAGATATTAAACAGAACTGGAATTATGGTCAATAAAGTGTTCAGGGGAAATTGGGGATTGACAAAATTAAGTCTACCCAAATATAAAGAATGCAGCAATTTGCATTTGTGGGATTTGACCTCTTGTATTTTTCCATTAATTCACATTCTCTCTAGTCTTCCCTTGTCATTGTCTTGCTGGAGTCTTCAGGCTATTGCATGCTTAATTTTAGCTTTGTGTTTCATTGAGGCTATTCAGGTTCAGGAACAAATCAACTAATTATCAGCAAGGAAGCATGATGCACTGTGAACTGGCAGGTACTTGCTTCCAGAATTTAAACCTTCATCTGAATTGACTGCCCCTCTACCAGTGATGATGCAAATGTGCTGTGAAGGTCAGGATTCTCGCTGCTCAGAGACAAGCTAAAGTGGGGTGCAAAAGGTACCTGACCCCTGGACCACAGAATGAGCACATCAGCACAAAATTATGAAACACAGGTGCTTCTTTTCAATGTGATGCATTGCTGAAATGTAGAGTTTCAGTAGCCCTCAGACCTTTGCTCCCACTTGTGCAATGGTCTGGATTTTAAACTCGAGGGAGCCTTGTAAACATTGTAGGAATAATGGCTTTTTTGAGACCTCCTGGAGCTTTTCCCTTACAGTGACATCCTTGCTTGCATAAGTAACAAGAAAGGAACGAAGAAACATGATGGGAGTCTGTTTTGTTGTTAGCTCTTTCTTTGCTTTTCTTTTGCAAAATATATTCAGAAGAATGACAGGATCCTCATAATAAAAGATCATTACTGAAGATATCCTCTCTTATTTGCAGCTCCTGGAGTGGAATCAAGAGCATTGGCAGGCTACACTGGCTTAAAATTGTGCTATTTGACAGGTAAAGATTTTATTGAGAGAGTTTTAATTTTATTTCTGCATCTTTTACATAAAGGCAGGGGGTGGGGGAGAGTAGAGAAGGAGATGAAGTGAGGAGGCATTTATGCCCTACACAAAAAATCACAATAGCATGGTGGTTTTGCGGGGGAATTCGACACTCCATATACCGTTCATTTAAACTCCTAGGTTAACACAATGTCTATAAAGATAGGTGGTCTGTAGGATCACAGAGGAAAGGAACCAAAGACTAATAAAAGGTAGGAAAAGGAATGGCAGCTATTAAGTTGGAACAACAACAGAAACAATTCCATCACATAAATGAAAGGAATTACAATGGAAAATGTATAATATGGAACAGCAAAGGAGACAGGATAACGATTTACTGAAACTTCTGTGCCTCATACTTTGGAGTAACAGTGTGAAATTTGGCAAAGAAGAGTATGGCCTCCACATGAACCCTTTATCCCCACATCCCAGAATCTTCCTTCAGTAAAACAGCTTCCATTTATACACATGCAAGTAAAGGTTTGGATTTAGCTCGGCCACGAATTGGCAGTAAAACTGGGTAGGTTTAGGAAAAAAGGAAAAGGGAGGCCATACGAAGGACAGAACAGTCCCTTCCCGAACCTGGAACACACCCAGTCTCGAGTGCCCTCTGTTTTTATGCACCCTTTAAAGCCCACCAGTTATGTCTAGATCTGCCCAGTGTCCTTGTCCCATGGGTGATGATGACCTACTACTTTCTGGTATTACACTAGTTTAAGTGACAGTAGGCAATTGCATAACTAAAGCTTGTACCATCATGGTAATGCTCAAAATCAGACCAGAAATCCTCTTTTTGGCATTTTTGCCTTTTACATGCTTGACATCAAAACTTTGACATTCTTTCAAGCACACTACATTTCAGTCATTTTCAAATAGCATGCAGCAATATTTTATTTTTTTAAAGTCTTTCCCTCGAATATAAGTCCTAATATAAATCTAATCCTTAGTAAACTACAGCTTTTTTTTTTCCTCAAGGCTGGAGGAAGCATCTGCATCCAGCAAACACTTCAGTTCTTAAGGGAAGGAGGGTAATTTAAAAAGGGCAGGGAAAATGGAGGTAAGGGATTGTGGGGTTACTGGAAGTGGAACAGGAAGTAATAAGAAGCTGTATAGGAAGAATGATGTTCAGTTAAAATGATAAACAAATGCACTGCTACTTTGCCCATTATCCTACACTTTCATTTCTCTCCCCCCCTTTCTCCTAAATTATGGTCATGTCAATGTCTCTGACTAGTCACTTAGAGCCATTATAAGGATCCTGTGTGTGTGACTCCATGCAGACTGTCAAATAAATGATCAGTTGTAAGCTATACTAAAAGATGAAAAAAAAAAATATCTGTCCCACATATTCATCTGTCCCACAGGGACTGCTTGTTCAAATAAGCTGGTTTTTTCACAGCTACTATGAAAAGCCAGATTCTGTGAAAAGTGAAACCGAAAATTACATGATTAGGAAAAAAATTGAAAAAGCTGTATTATGATAATTGTCACATTTTGGACCAGGTTCAGTAAAGGGATGTTTGTTTTGTTCACTTGTTTACTTTTAAGAAATGCCATCCCTATTTGCTGTGATTTGAAAGTCCATACATAAATAATTCTGGGAGCAATTACCAAATGTTGTGATTTTAGAAACATATTTCTATGTATTTATGTGCACAAGCCACTGCACAGTTTTAAATATTATATTTCATGGATTCCGTATCTTCCTGGTTGCTATTCTGCCACAAATATCTGTGCCCCGTATTGTCACTAGGACATTAATTTTAATTTTGACAAATGTAAATGCCAGTGAATTATGAAAGCTGAAATCTACCAGTACAAAATGCTTTGAGGACAGATCATCATGAGGCAAAGAAAAAAATGTAGTCAAGAAATTCCCTTCTCCCTCCTCTTGTAAACAACGGTTTGATGTGTGAATGACTTGAAGGAAGAGTGCCTCCAGTACACTGCTCCCTGCGGTTTGGTTCTGAGAGTCTCGGTTTAGGTCAAGAATTGCAGCTGCTCTTTGAGGGATTTTCCCAGATCTGGGTGTATCAGGTGTTGGTTGATGCTTCGAGCACTGAGACCTGTCATCACACTGACAGGGTGTGACATAAGGGGAAGTTACAAGAAGCAGCAAGGCAGAAATGTGAAAGAAAACTCGTGCGGATACCAACCAACATTTCAAGCAGAAATTGTTAAAAAAGGTTTAGAGTTCCCTGAATAAGAGAGAAGCTTTTTGGTCCCAAGCTTGTGATATACTACTGTGCCATCTACTATATAAAGCTCCAACTTAAAAAAAAAAAAAAAAAAAAAAAGAAGCAATAGAAAGGATTTTAGAAGAACTAAGCTGTCATCCTGTGCTACGCCATTAACTCAGGGGTGGCTCTGCCAAGGGGGTGCTTAGTACTGCATGAGTATTCCAGTCTGAAAAATGAGAAAATTTAATCCTTGTAGAATACATTAATCTTAACCCCAATTCTATGTGACATTGTCAGCAGTTAATTTAACAGCAGAACTTCACAAATGAAAGATCAATGCAGGGGAAGTTCCTCTGAAATCTTAGTTTATGCAATGAACATTGTCTAAAATCTACAGCCCAGGCAGAAAGGTGTCTGCTGTTAACTGCACCAGCCAGCAGCTGGAGCAAAAAGGTGAAATTACAGATTTTCATGACCAAGTCCCAAATCCTTTACAGGCCTCTCGTTCCCTGACACCTATAGATTTCCACAGGAGGAAACTGACCAAACCACTGATATTTTTTCCTTCTTGTAATGAGCATCATACCTCCTCCACACCCTTGCACACCCAGTGATGCACAAAGTCAGAGCTGAGTCTGAAAGAAACAGTTAAAAACCAGTAACAACAACAAAACAATCCTAAAAACCTGATATAAACCTAAATAACTTTCCCAAATGTAGACTCCAAGAATTGAGAGAGGGACAATGACATCCACAATTTATAAAGGTAGATTCTAGAGATACAGTGCTTGTCCGTGGGTGTGTCAGGCACAACTGGTGCACCAGACCTGAAGGAGAAAGGCACCAATGGCAGAACATTTATATTTATATATTTTATATATATGTGTATATTTATACACACATCTATATTTTTGCTGCTGGCACTCTAAAGAGGAGGACAGAAGGTCCACTGTGCAAAAAAATCACCATTCTCACTTCATAAATTTAAGGGTATTAAACAATGAAAGACCTCTCTGACAGAAGGGTCGTTTGCTGCTTACAGGATGTCCAAAAAAAACAAACAAAAAAAAGAAAATTCAAGCTTTCCGCTTTCCGAACACACCGTGAACTCCTCTAGGTTATAAAATACAACACAAAATTAAGTTTTGTCACCAAAACCAACTCCTGGTCATATTCCAGCTGATTTCTACAAAAACAGAATAGTTTTATTTATGGTGTCCTTTCCTTTAAAGTAGTTGTTTCACCCACTGGAGCTTTCCAAGTCACTCAGCAGGAATTAATGTGAGGAAGCATGAGTACATTTAAGGCTCCCAGTGCCACTGCACTGCTGGAAGTACACCTCAGCAGGTTCATTGATTTTTTCCTCTGGAAAAGAGAGGGTCTCATACAACCTGTCCTGAGGATGACAACTATCTTGTTCCAGTCCTGGTTTATACCTAATAAACACCGTCACACTGTCCACTACATTAACTCCCATATCCTACACACTGTGCTGTACAGCAAAAAATAAAATTTCGGAGATTCTTATATTTAGCCACAAAGAAATAAAGCAGAAAGCAGCTCAGGTCAGGTTTAGTGAAGATGCAATTAGCAGAGGACTGCTAATTTCTGCTGCTCTGACGCCAACTGACAAAAATGCCGTGGAGAGAATTTACACGCTGGCTTCAGTCATGTGCAATGCAGCGATTAACTTCCAAACACTGCTGTTGTCTCTAGTGGTTTGCACAGCCTCGGTTTTTCTGGTATAAATTTGCAAGGTTCTGCCTGATCATGAGTACTATGAATTAAGCACAGAGCAAAAAGTCCGTATCCAGCACAATTTCACCTCTTAATAAAAGTGAGACTACTGCAAAACCAGTTTTAACAAATGCATAAGTAAGAGTCATGAGCATTTATGTTTGCCTTTCCAGCAACCCTTGCCTCACAATAATTAGGATGTGTGTTGACTCTTCCGATTCTTTCATTTCCTTTTTAAAAATTAAAAAAAAGAAAAGGTTTGTCTATCTGATTAATAGTCAATATTTTCCACGTACTCAAGCTTTCATCTGTTCAAAATGGCAAGACATAGTTTTTGGATATTGCTGAGGATGCAACATGTGGAATTAACTAGAATAATAATCCATGAAGAAAGAATCTGTGACATTGATTGTCATGTCATTTGTATTAAGTAAGGTGGGAAGGATAGCTGTGAGGAATTAGGATGATGTTATGACTTGCTATGAGAACACTGCACTGCGAAAGATTTGCAAAAGAGCAGGGTATTTTATTCTTAGTATGCTTTGTTACAACCCTTTCAGTGGCCAGTAATAACTATAAACTGGTAATTATTTGGTGCCCTGACCCAGATGTATCGACATGTCAGCTGAACTGAAATCAACTGTTACTCGATACAGAATCGTCATGGATGGTGATAATTGATAATTAGTGCTTCTTTGCAGAGGGGTATCAAAAATATATGCCGGGTTTAAACCTGCACAGAAAATTAAGAAATGCTACTGTATTTTTTTGATGCAGTCAAGGAGCAGAACTACTTTTGCATTTTTGGGGAGCCAAAAGTGGACCAAAAATTCAGATAAAATTAAGTATACTGAATTTAAGCAGTTTTCTATCTGTTTTTCCAATAACTGTGATGGTGATGATGGTGTCAACAGGGAAATTACAATTTCTCAACAAAATCAAATGTGATTACCTGAAAAAGTGTTCTTCCATACATGCTTTATCCTTTTAATAAGAAAATATGGCTGCTGTATCCATAACTAGATTTGAGAGCAGATATATGGCATTAGTGAAACTGTACTGTGTAACTTTCCTATGGGAAAACAAAGGAAAATAAACTGAGAAAGAAAGGAGAACGCTGAAGCCTGAGAATATCATTTAATAAAGTCCAGACATGAATCATGGTGTTTAAAATCATTAGTATCCCTGATCCAAGTAAAACAGAAAGCTGAGCTAATTCAGGTGCTGTACAAATAAAAACTTTCTAGCTGTATTTAGGACAGACTCTGAGAGAGGGAAAGAAAACTCAGCTTATACCAGCAAGATAACAGTATAGCACTGTTCATTTTGATAGCAGACAAAAATCTACATGGTACATCAAAAGACTGCGAGGGACATTTAACTACACCATTTTAACCATTTATTATACGTTGCCAGGAAATCACTGCATTTTTTCTTATCTGAACGAAAAAAACCAACAGTCAAACAGCATTCCTTCTGCTTCTTACAGAGAACTTCTTTTAAAATCTACTGAATTGACTCAATCAGCAGATTGAGTGATACAATATCAATATCAAAATGCCATGTTTGCAAAAGCAACCCATCAGAGAGACAACCCACCGAGCTGAAAAACAGAGCGGTCCCTAGAGCAAAGATAAAAACCTCTTGTCCCCATCTAAAAGAGGTGTTTGAATTGTAAATAGGCCATGAACAACTGGACAAACATGTCTAGTGGTGTGCAGCTCCCAGTCCTGCCCAGGTGCCGAGCAGGGTTTAGAAAGGTGTGCTTCAGCCACAGCACACTGCATTTGCAAGCTCAAGCTCTGCAGATGCAGGGAAGGAAAGTGAAGGTTTAAAGGCAGTCTTGCAGCCATCCTTAATTCACAATTCAAACACAGTCTTGGAGTCTTCCCATCATCACTGCAGTGTGAAGAAGTGTGGTGGTACAGCTACAGGTCACATCTTCCCTCTATCAAAACAAGGGCAAGCAAATGAGTTTAAGAACAAGCATCTCTTCACGATGATCCTCTTGAGTTTTCTTCCACATGTGCCGCATGAATTCTAATGTTTGTTGCAAGACACAAAAAAGCAGAGAAAACTCAATCTTAAAATTTAAATCAACAGCCAAGTGATACAAAATGTATTATGAATTAACCTCTAGCAGCTCTTCTCTGAGATGATTAGCTTCCAAAGTCCATCATCTAACTATAGAAAATTTGGTGAAAAACAAGTCAAGATTAATCAGCCTCATTTAACAGAATTATAAATATTTCCTACAATCATATCAGGATAGCAGTTGGCCATATTGCCAAAAAGAGTCTTGAAAATGGAAGTTATAAATAAATAGATAAGCCTTTTGGTTTGGTTTGCTTCTTGCTTAGAAAAAGAGCATGCTTTTTTCATCAGGTTAAAGAAAGCTCAATAACATTTTTTTCAGTGAAGTGAAAGAGTAAATTAAGACTAGAGCAGAAAAAAAAAGGTGATTACCTATTTGACCATGAGAATCAATTTAATGAATGCTAGGGGTTGAAATCTTTACTGACTAGTGTCAGTGATGACATTTTTTAGATCCTGATTGAAGGCTCCATGAGGCAAAGAAGTACAGCCATCTCCATTCTGTGGAAGGGGAACTGGTGCAAAGACCATCTTTAATGAGCTCTGGCTAAATCCCAACTCCAAGACCATAACAGTCGAAGCTCAAAACCTTTCCATTATCCTCCCAGTTGTTCTGGAATGGAAACATGGGGACAGAGACTGAAGGAGAGCCACAATGGAATTAAATTTGGGTTGGGTTTAGCAGGCTCCCTTGCATATTATGGTGCTCACTCTTCAAATAACACTTGTTCTTCAGCATAAGCATAGCCAGAGAGAGCAGACATCTGCAGTACAGTGCCAGGGAAAGGTAGACATATAAGCTTATCTAAGGTTTGGTTACCTCTGCATGGCATTGTAGAATTATTCTGTCTCTTCAGACCTCAAGTTATTTCTTTTCCCCCCAACAGTGTTTCATCTCCACATCTGTCAGTAACAGAGAATGAAAGAAATGTCAATAGTTGTTTCTTTTCCACAGGAATGCTATCCTTCCCCTTGGTTTTCAAACCCTAAATTACTTTCCCATTTTGTGTTTGTGCTTTCACACGCAAAATGCTTGTGTCTTCATTTTTTACAAGATTCTTTGAAAATTGATTTTTTATGTTTTAATTAGAAATTCATCAAGAATTTTTTCTCTAAAGTTGAAAAGTGAGTTTCAGGGAGTGATTAGATCCATTCTCCTAAAAATTTCCATAGTTTTTACAATCAATCAAAAAACCAAGCATTGACAATCTAAAATATGAAGAAATATGGTTACTTTAGCTGCCAGCAATTGTACCAAAATGACAACACAAAGAAGAAAAAAATTATTGCATTTTTAAGCATTCTCAGATGAAGTAGACTTATATCCTCGGAATCACAAATCCCTATGTACGCCCAAAAGAAAAAAAGTGAGTTCATGCCTTCTCCTTGAAATTTCTATGGAGGTGACGGGGAGTGAGACCTCGTTTCTTACCATTTTGTCAAGTCAAACCCAAACTGCAGATCTGCCCTAATGCTGAGACAGATCAGTTTCCAAATGGGAAGTTTCTGAACAGAAATCCAAGAGTTGCAACTGTGGGAACCAGCATCAACCAGTTCTGCACCAGCTGAACCACAGATGCACAAGGTTTCAGATGTCAGTGTTTGAAATCATTCATTTCAATAATCCCAATTTAGAAATCAAGCAAAAGTATTCTGATTTTTATAGATAAAACTGTGAATACACAACATTTTGAACATCTCCTTAATTTTCCTCCTCTAGGCCCTTCTTTCTTTTATTGTAAACCTGCATAAAAGGGAACTGGATTAAATACCAACACAGGGAAAAAAATGATGTGCATTATTCCTATCCTCGCAATACAGTATCTTAATATTTTATCACAAGAGACTTTGTAAAGTTGGCTTTAAAGTCCCATGCCAACGAAAAATACATACGTACTGTATGAACTGGAGAAAATCTCATATCTCTCTCTGCTTTCCCAGCTGACAGTTCTTGTCGTAAGAACGATACCATTTGATTGTGATGGATTCATACTGAAGGGAGGGACATCAGTGTCGTGAAAACGAGGGCTACTAAAACATATGACCTTACTCAACTTAGACATACACTGACTGTTCAGGTCAGTTATCCGAAGCACTACACCCAGTGTTATTTTCCAGTAGCTCCCTTAGGGGAAAAAGGCTCGATGACTGCTTTGAGTGGCATCGCTCCCAATGGGCCAGGACTCAATGGGGTCGTCTGAGAGGCCTATGGTGCACAAGGCGGATTGCTGGAGAAGGAACGGAGGAGAAAGACTGGTAGGTATTGCCCAAGGGTTGAGGAAAGGTAAGACCTTTGAAACAACTTTTTGTTTGTTTGTTTGGATCTCAGAGGGACTGGAAGGTGCCTTTGCAACAACCTCTGTTTAAGTTCTCAAAAATCCACCTTGAGCATCTCAAGAAGCAAAATGGAAAATGCCTTCTGGTTACAGCTAGTAAACTTTTGCCCAGGTAAGAAGGTTACTTTCATGGATAACAGCCTTAAGTGTTGCAGGTACAGAAAGAGAACAATGGAAGAGAAACAGTTTGCAATTCTGTCCTGCTTTGGAATCACTTAAAATAAATACCAGGAGCCTTGAAAAGGCTTTGCTGGCAGTAGAATATCTGAATATAAAACTGAAAAAAAGATTTTGAAAACTCAGAGAGGAAATGTGGTCCAATTGGATCAATAATTTGAAGCACAGGACCCAACCATTGTGACCACACAACAGAAATAATTGCAATCACTGCTAAAAAAAGTAACATATCTCAACACAGCTGAGATCAGGCTAATGATTCACTTTGTTTTAAATGTGAATTATTGAAAGCAGGAATCAGAAAGTTCAAGGATGAAATTAGCCTCAAAACAAATTAATCTATTTTAAAAGTTTTGGAAAAAAAGATCCCAACTTGTACAGTACTGGGGAAAAAAAAATCTACTGAATACAACTCCAGGCTTCCAAGCTCAAAGTTAATCTGATGATATATCTGAATACTGATAACCCGGGCACAAATCCATCTCCAGAGAGAGATATGCCTGCTATGATTATCTCTCTGGTAGCTGTCAAACAAAGAGATGTCATTCTGTCTACAGTTAAACAACAACAGATGGAACAGACCCTCAGCCAAGGTAAGTAGCATCACTCCAGTGATTTCAAATGGAGCCTTACTGTGGTTTGCACCAGTTGAAGATCTGTTCCAGATCTCTATTCCAAGGCTAGGGTTAATCTCATCTCTAATATAAGCTGAGATCATCACCAAAGAAGCTACAGAAGAAACTATGTCTTTAAGACACAGTCTTATGTTTGTGGTATCATTATGACATGTACCCTCATCAGCTAGGCTTTCCACTTGCTTCAGAGGACAATTAGTGTGTAAAGCCTCTCAGCTTCATAAATTCATGAGTTGCAGTATCCTGCAAAAGCACAAAGTTCTTGGGATGGAAGGCATCCCATCTTATCTGATTTTGCATATTGCATCTGACTAGTTACCTGACCTGCTTTTATAGCCTCCACTGAAAGAAACAGGAATTTTTAGACAGCAACTCATTAGTTCTAAGGGGGTTGCCTAAAATTGGTCAGATGATCCAAGCCCCCCTGCAAATACACTTCTCCCTCTGTTGAGTATAAAGACATATAAACAACTTGCACTGATGCTGACATCTATTCTGCAGCTGTTTACATATAGGTGAGATAAGTTCTAGACATTGTGCCCAACACCTTTTTAGCTGTAACAGTGGGAATTAATGAATAAAGGAATCCAATCACAATTTTGCTAAATCACAGTTCTCACACTTTCTGTAATATTATAGATAAATTAGAGATCCGAAATGATGAGATATATGGTTTCTAAAATTTATATGGTGATTTAAGGCTATTTTATCTCCAAATCAAAATAGATGATCCATGAAGAATAGATGTAAAATCTGCATGCATGTTTTTATATACAAAATAATCTCTTAGAAAGTAAAGGGGAATAGAAAGAATGCTCCACATTTACAATCTTCATTCCAAAATTCCCATAAGGCTAATAACATTTGATATCTTGACCCAAGACCACAGTGTTTTGGCTAGAATACAATATGTAAGGAAATTATTTTCTGTTCTCTCAACTGATTTCACCTTAAAATCACCTTAATCCACTGATATTCATAAAGAAATATATTTTAGTTTGGTCATACGTTTGCCAAGTGGTTCTGAAATACTGGTGTTTAAGACATGCATGTTGGAACAGTGATTCATGGACATCAGAAATAGAAAATGTCTATTAGATCAGCCATTCCTGCCAGTAAAGGCTTGTTCCCCAAAGAACATTTCCTGGTTTTTTGTCCAGTTTAATTTCAAAGTCCATCTGGGTGTATAAGTTATGCTATTATGAGCAAGTATGTTATTAAAATGTGTGATGTGTTTTGGCTGTATAATTTTTAGTCAAAGAGCTCTCTTTATTACCCAGTGTGGGTAAAAAAAAAAAAAAAATTACTTCTTTTGTTTACTCTTGGTCTGTAATGGACCACCCAAAAACCCACTTAACAAAGGACCCACATCAAATGGTATGTAATACTCTGAAGCAACCACAGTGGCTCAGCCTGGTGCAGAGATAACCAAACATGCCTCATAAGCTTATTATAAGTGCAGCTACAGCAAACTGGAGTTCAAGGCCACCTGCAAAACGCAGTCAGAAAGCTTTATGAGCACCCAGATGGTAAAGCTCACCCTCAGTCCCATACTGCTGCAGGTACATTACTGTCAGTTGAGTGCGAATGCAAGTGTCTGCACATAAGCTGCAACAACTCCAACGTAGAGTATCTAAAGGGATACATCACATGGTAGAAAAAGGGAGACAAGGGCATTAAAAAATATGTGGTGGCCAGAAAGATGAGTTTTTAAAAAAATCTGTTCAGGCCAGTTCATCCTTCTGAGATCACTTGGAAGGCTCGTGTAGTAAACAGGCACTTTGCTGTACACCAGAACCTTGATTGATTTCTATCGATCCTCTATTAGACCAAGAAATGTTTGGAAAGAGAAGGAAAGGGCTTTTATTTTACAGTGTAAGCTAAATGCAACTGTCTCAATTTCAATGGACAATCCTTCCTTCTTACATGGCCCCTGTTATTCTGATATCAAAGCAGCATATAGTGTTTAAATGGCACTGTCCTACCTCAAAATACAGTCACACAGTTGCTGTTAGTGCAAGTTATCCCATCCTCATTTTACAAGCCAAAACCTAGGAGACAGAGGAACATAATCATAACTCTGCATCCAGCCCTGGCATATAATTCCAGGTTCTTGATATAATGAAAAGCAGATCCAGCTTTTAGAACAGGATTCACAGCAGTCAACACAAAACACTAAATTTGAAGGTTTTCTCAAATCCTACCTGTCCTACCTGAAGACATCTGTAAGTCCGGTATCTCTCTGCATGTTCAGAGCTGCAAATCTGGGACTAGAACAAGATACCTAAAGGAAATACTCAGATACAGAAAAAGGAATTTTTATAAAGATAGCAGAGGACAGCAGGATGGCAGCAGATAAATGTTTAGAGCATACCTGCCTGGAAAGCAGGAGGTCTAGACTCCAAGCCCTCCTAAATCTGAAGAATTTAAACCCATGTCTCAGACTTTTTAAAATTTCTTAATCACCAAACTAACAGTGAGGGAAAAGAGGAGAAGGACATAGTGCAAGATGACCCACCAGAGCAGAGAGCAGGTGAAACAAGGTTTGGCTAGAATATAGCAAATAAAGTCTGTGGTTCTGGGAGGGAAGAGCTGAGGGCTCTGCTACACAAATGAGCAATAGGCATAACCCAAACATGAACTCAGGAATGGTCTCTTCCCAAAGTTCACCTCAGAGGGGAGGTAAAGAAGTACATCCAGAAGTAGATCGAACCTAGCAAGAGTTGTGATTAAACAGTCCGTACCAACCACAGCCCAACAGGCTATGCCTGGCAAAGGGCTGTCCTCTCTGGTGTTTTCCCATCTCTCCACGACCTCAGAAAAGGGCTCTAAGACCTTCCTGTCCCCCAGCTCAAATTCTGTTCTCTGATGTTTTCCTGTGAACAAAAAACGTCAGCACCTTGCTTCAGGGACAGTTTCCCCACTGCACTGCAGTCGTTGGGTAAAACGGGTAAACATTTTCTGTGGAAGCAGAAAGCAGAACCAAGAGCTCTGCCTTCTAACCACAGGCTTTGCTGTCATGTGTCTTGTCCTACATGTGTGATTTCTGCTCTCGTGAACCTCAATTGTCTTCCTGCACAGCAACACAGCTTCCACAATAGGGACAGCAGTTATCTTCTCTTATCCCAGAGTAGACCACAGTAAGAGGTAATAAATTTTAAATGCCACATACAGAAAAGAGCCTACAAGCCATTTTCTCCCACTTCTCAGAGCATTATATCCACTGGGAGGATGTACAAGAGGTGGACAACAGGTCTTTCTCCTTCCAAGCTTGAAAAATATATATATACATGTTGCCAAAACTACCACACTTTGTGCTGAACTCAACGCTCGTTGCACATGCCAGGCACTCAGAGGACACCTAGCAGACCAGGACCTTCAGGGACATAACCAATTTGTCATTTCTAAATAGACTCCAAATGAGGCTACTTCTATTCTCAGCCCATCTGAGGACAGTGGTGCCTTTGAACACTTTTAAATGATCTTTGTCTCTCTTTTCTTTCCTAGCCAAAGCCATGGCATCCATGTCCTCTCAGGCACCTAAGCAGGCTGAATTTTCGTAGAGCACTCCCCTGAACAAAGACGCCTAAATTAAGCTTGAGTTACACTTTAGGTTCCTAAGTGCTTTTTTGGATGTCAACCAGACTAAGAAACTTGCCCAAGGTCACGCAGGAAGTGTATGGCAGAAAAGGAAACTGATCTGGGATCTCTGAGGTCTAGGACTAGCACCCGCAGCACTAGAACACCTTTCCTCTCTCTGCTGCTCCTATCGAACCTAAAATGACACAATAGACCAGCAAAGCTAATGACAGGAATGAACATGTTGTGGAATCAATTCATTTCATCTACAGGACTCTGAAACATGATCTATACTTACTTTCATCCATTTATTACTTTCTTACCCTCTGCAGATTATTGCAGAAATGCCAAATCCATCTATTTATAAAGCAGTGAAACAGTCAAGTGTTCTCTAATGCACCACTTCCAAGTGCAAGCAATATATACTGACCAGCTCGTAACTATCTTGGCAAGGATTCACACACCTGTTAGGATTTTAATTTATCAAAGACAGACATATTTATATTTATGTCTACAGCTGTGTGCTCATGAAATAGGAAAGGATGTTAAAACAACACTAGTGCTTTAAGAGCAGCCAGGAAACTCAGAGTTAAGGTTTGTTGCTCTGTCCTTAGCTCACCCATGCTATGCACAGCTCTCATATATGCATAGAAACAGCCCACGAACATAGATGATATGTGAAAGAAAAGAGTCTGAGGCAAAGACCGAGAGTCAAATCCAACTGGAAAAACACCCACTGAGTTCACAGGGCTCTAGAATGGCCATGCTGAAATCAACCAAACTTTAACAAATGTCAGAAAAAAGTCTGAATTGTACCTACCATTGTCTAGACGACACGGTGTTCAGATTTGGCATGTTTGATTTTTCTTTGATTAATGAAGGAGATTATAACAGGCTTTCCCATTTGAAGACTGTTAATATTCTTCCCGAGTTATAATGGCCCCCAAGGATCTCGGGGAGTGTACAGGTGCTCTCACTGATTCCCTGCTGTCTTCCACAGTCTCAGTACAATTTCAACAGACCCGTTTCTTTCAGACCCATTACACACATAAGTGATACACCCCCATTATCAGCAGATCATTGAAGTGATAGATAGTAATGACTCCTTAGGAGGCAGACTGTATATCAACCTGCAGCGGAGCGTGTTTCATAGACCAGAATTCCTAAATTCCATAGGAAATGCTGACAGACCCTTGGCTGAAACAGTACCTAACAGCACTGCCACTCCGCAGTGACAATAAAAAGTTAGGCACTGCCCTGCCCTCAGTCCACAGCAGAACTGAGGTTAATGGGAGTTGCACACTTGGAGGAAGGACAGTCTCAGTCTGAAAGTTTATAAAAAAATCCTGTTAAATTCTTTTCTTTTTGCCCCTCAAGCATACTGCTTTCGTAGTCAGTGTTAAAATTCCAATAATCTGTTTATTTGGTAAAAAGATTGATTAGGTTCTCTTTACTTTTGGTTCTTGCTTTCTGCCTTGTCTGAACTGCCAGCATTTTCTGAAGCTAATCCTGGTGCAACATCTACCTCCATCTTTGACAATGCATATCAGTTTCTACCCCTAATCTTCCTAACTAACTTCTTACCATCTCACCAAAAAAAGTTGGTTATCCACAGGATGCTTTATTTGAGGACATTCCACCTCAGATTATCATTATAACTGCCATCACCACCTCTAAGATGATTCTAAGATGGGGACACTTCATTAAAGAATATTCACCCCCTGTCGTGGCTGTCTTAATAATTTTCTGTGTCCTCACTGCAGATACCTCACAACCCATCCACCACCCACACAGTCCACTCCTTGAAGGCACCACCCCAAGTTGTAGAGGTTTGATATAGCACAGTCGGTGTGAACGTGAGCAAGTTAAATTTTGTCAAGTGAAGATAACAGCACTTCATGCATCGTCAGGGACTGAGGAAAGGGAAAGGATCAAAATAAATAATTAACAACAGACTACTACAATGGAAAATTAGTAGAAAATTTAGATGTACCAGACAATACTGTAAAATGTAAGTATGCTTCTAACCTATTTTAGGTAAAGGAGCATTAGTCCCTTTTTTTATGAGGTACTCAATTTCCTTTTTTTTATAAGAATTTAATATTGATCATTGTGCAATCTAATAAGTTTCTGAATCGTTCAGATATATCATTCTAATATTAATTAGTTGTACTTTATAACTGAATCTGCAAGACAAAATAGCATCATTTATGACAAGTAAACAGATAACACTCATTGTAATAGCATCTTCACAGTTTTTAAATTAGAAAATTTATTGAAAATACAATTATTAACTGACAAAACTTGAATTTTATAAACAACACTGTGAACAAGAATGACTCCCACTCCGAGACTTCTTTATTTCCATGCAAGTCTTCTAATTTCCGTTACTTATAATTCTAAAAATTTACTTTTTAGCATAGAGACAATCTTCTTCCTGGAAAGACTGCAAAACCTGTACAGTCATTCTTGACCAGGACAATGAAAACTATGCACTTCTCTTCTAATAATAGTACTTCAGTAATATTTGACTGACTGAACAACCTGAACACTTCACTTTTGTTGTTCTAGGGATCGATTCTAGATACATCTGTGTACAGTTTATAGAACATACTTAAGTGCATTCAGTTTTTACAAACATGCCCCAATACAGACATAAAACTTAAGTTAACTTGCATGCAGTACGTGTAACTACATGCAGTTAGTAAGACTAACACACTAAAGAAAACTAATAAGCTACTAGCATCCTCAAAATACAAGTACTGTATGCTGCATGTATCCTATTTCTAATTAGGTTCTTAACAGCTACTGGTTGTACTTCAGTCATTAAGCAGACAGATCAGAAAGAAATAAAAGGGCAGTGATTTGTGTACATTTTCTGAGCTGTATCATTTATATTATTGTTACAATTACGTTACCTTACTCCTCTTCCAGCACGTCAATTTCTAGTGTTGTGAAGAAAAACAAGTACACATATTACACTGAGATTTGTGAATTTCCTGGAGTTCTGTATAATTTTTGGTCTAGCTCCCATGGCACAATCTCAACTGTAAAGCGAAGTTTGGCAGTCTCTGAATTTCAGGAACAGTTCAAGAAGTATACACTCAAAGGAAAATGAATTCTAAATTGCAAATATCTCTGCTATCATACAGACTTGGCTCACTTTTTGCCCCAATCCCTTTACTTTCATGATATGTCTCATCTTGGTTTAGCTCATTGCCAAAGGACAAGTTTACGGCAACTTTAAAATGGTTTATATTGGCTTGAGGGAATGTTGCCCAGTCAGGGTTTAGTCAGAAATGGTTTATGTTGACATGACTCAGGTCTGGGAACTCACTTGCCTTCATTTTCTTTCCAGTTTACCACACTTTCAAACTCGATGACATACATCCTTGCCTGGAGGCAAGGGTTTTTTTCCATAGACACTTGAAACTTTCAACCATACTTCTGCTTTTACTTTGGTTGTGAACTTCAACAACTTCTTAGGAGAAGGTAGGTGCTGATACCAAAAAGCATGTTACAGAATGAGCTTAAAACCTAATGCCTTATAGAAACCCTGTACAAACATACAATCCAATGCAATGTAAGTAAAATTCATATTTTAAGAAATAAACTTTTGTACTCCGAAAGAATGTTCCATTGAATAGTTCTGAATTTAAATACAACCAACAAGCTTGAAATAGCAGCTTGAATAAGGACTTCTTTAGCAGTGACAGGAAAATCCTTCATTACAGTAGAGACATACTGCACGGAGGCTCTTGACAGTCCATCTTGACACCAGCGAGGTGCTAAACCCCAAACTGGTCCTACACCTATTTGTTTGTGCAAGGCAGAACCCACTGTTCCCACTACTTATAGTTCTGACTTAATGTGTTCCTTTGGAAATTGTCTGACATTAGGAGTTGTCGTGGTTTAACCTCAGCTGGCAACTAAGCCCCACCCAGCCTCTCACTCACTCCCCCCTTGGTGGGATGGGGGAGAGAATTGGAAGGGTAAAAGTGAGAAAACTCATGGGTTGAGATAAAGACAGTTTAATAGGCAAAGCAAAAACTGCGCATGCAAGCGAAGCAAAACAAGGAATTCATTCACTCCTTCCCATGGGCAGGCAGGTGTTCAGCCATCTCCAGGAAAGCAGGGCTCCATCACGCGTAATGGTGCCTTGGGAAGACAAACGCCATCACTCCAAACGTCCCCCCCTTCCTTCTTCTTCCCCCAGCTTTATATACTGAGCATGACGTCCCATGGTGTGGAATGTCCCTTTGGCCAGTTGGGGTCAGCTGTCCTGGCTGTGCCCCCTCCCAGCTTCTTGTGCCCCTCCAGCCTGCTCAGTCGGTAGAGCATGGGAAGCTGAAAAGTCCTTGGCTAGTGTAAGCACTACCTAGCAACAACTAAAACATCGGTGAGTTATCAACATTGTTCTCACCCTAAATCCAAAACACTGTACCAGCTACTAGGAAGGAAATTAACTCTATCCCTGCTGAAACCAGGACAGGAGCAAAGGGAAATACTTAGATTTTTAGCAAATCTTCTAAATAAATAATATAAAACTTAAATACTTTTCTTTTTTTGCCAGTTCTTTTTGTGTCTTTTAGTTCATGCATGTCTTGTTACCCCTTTGTGTCTCCTTACTACCTGCAGTCTCTATTGGCACTTCCCTGAGCCTGTCTAGCTTGTGCAGAGGCAAAAGGAAAAGAAAGTCTTGCACACGTTTGTGTGTTATTCCTCCAGTTCTCTGGTCATTGCTCAGTTTTCTGCAGAACGCAGGTATTCTTCACAAAGAGCTCTACACAACTTTTTCTGAGTTACTCTGGAAAGTTATTTCAGCCAGTTCTAGAGTCAGTAAGAAATGAAAGTGACATAAAGTCACTTTTACTCACTTTCCACTTCTAAACTGCACTAAGAGATGCTGGTGGACTTAATTTACATGCATGATCCAAAGGGACTTTGCAATGCAGAAGTATCTGAAAATTCCAGAGAAGTTGAAGAGGGAAAAGAAGGTTTTCTAAACATTCATTTTGTCTTGAAAGCCTGTTTTCCATTCTTCAGGAAAAGAAAAACTTTTGATTCCCTTTATTCCATTTCTGAGGAAAGCTCAATTTAAGGCAGACTCAGCTGGTCAGTAATGCAGTGACAGCTTTTGCTTCCATCCATCCCATTAATTTTGATAGTAAAGAAAAACAAGTACATCTGGCTGTTACAGCAATGGTGAATGACTCAGTGTAACCAAGGGTGGCTTTAGAAGAAGCACTTAGAAGATTGCAGCCCTCCCATTAGCACTGCCTGATGAAAGGCATACTCCAGGTCACATGCCACCGGGAGTGCTTGAGCACCCTTATCATCCAGCCCTGGGGGTAAAAGCCTCACCAGTATCTGTTCCCATTTGCAGAACCTGAGACAACAGTTGGGAAAAGAGTCATCTGCATCTGATCTGCATCTCAGGTGGTCTGATTTAATTGCCAGCACTTGAAATTTCAACTGTGGTCACCCATTATTCAATAATATGCAAGAAAAGAGAGGGCTCATCGCAAGATCTCTGCAGTCATTCATAAGCAGTGCCTTGTGCCCACAGCTCCAACTTTTGCTGTCTATTTCTTGATTTTTCTGCTAGCCCAACTAATGTCAGGGGAGTAGATAAGGATATCCCTGCGACATAACATCTTGTTCAGGTGTCCAGTACAACATTGTCTTTCTGTCATGCTTATAAACCTAGCTCACAACTCTTAAGTCTATCTGTAACCTGTGTTTAGTCCTGGAAAATATTGTTTTCTCCATATTCTACTCTTAAAGTGATTCACCTCCTACTTATCCCTTATAACTCAATGAGTTTAGTTTTATGTTTCTACAGAAAATAAACACTATTTTTAGACATGTGAAGACGCACAATAAAATTGCTGCTTAACATTTGCTTAAAAGTAAAACAGTATTCACTGTTTACCATAAATATATAACGACCCATTCATCCTTCATTTGCAGAACTTCCTTCCTAAACGTATTTGAAGACATGTGATGTTTTCCCCAAAGTCAAAAACACTGCAGGCTTTCACAGTGTATTTACCTGACGTTTCTCATTGGCAGCTGGAGCCGTAACAGAAACACTTGTCTCATTCCATGGGGCCACAGGTGAAGGTGTCACATATAGATCTTCATGGATGATTATGCTAGGCCCAAATGGAAGAAGACTTGAGAGAATTAAATTATTCCTATTGGCCAAAATGTCCTTTGATTCAAGCTTCACATTTTGATATTTTTCCTTTTCAGTACTTCAGGGAGGACTAGAAGATGAGGCACTACTAGCCATGATAGAAGACACTACCACCATATGTGAAAATCATATCATCGTAGCACAGGGCTTGTCATGTCATCCTGCAGAAGGCTAAATAATGTCTGGATTTCATGTTAATGTGTGCTGGCAGAAGAATACTATGGGTTACTAAAGCAATGGTAACTTCACCCTTTAGATTATGGAAAAATAGGAAGGAGAAAAAAAGACTAAAACTCTAATATTTAAGTGAACAGAAAGTTGGTCATTTTGTAATCCCAAAAAGTGAAATCCTATTTATAGCAACAGTGAAATCAAATAGTATGCGATCACTCTGAGGTTTGCAACATTTGACAAATTGTAATTTTGTTCTTCACAAACTCCTAAACACTTCCTGCTAAGTGACAACAAGCATCAGCAAGTTTCAACAAACCTTCTGCAGCTTCTTTATCTCACTATAAAGAACAGATGCCGTTTTGGGGCTGCTGTGAGCTCTTCTGTTCTTTGTGTAATATGCACATGTATATGAGAGTGCACATCACATGAAAATGTGATAGCCAAGGCCCATCTCAGATGCTTTTTCCATGGTGCACAGTAAGCAAACAGCTGGCTCCAGGCAAGAATCCTCTGTCAATCATGGCAAAAACATGAGCCACATGTAATTTCATGGCAAAAGTGACAAAATTTTCAGCATTAATAACAAAATCATTTGGGCTGTTAAAATATACAAAGATGCTCCCACAGTCTTTTCTAGTATGTTTGTGAAAATTATTATCTATTTCTGCCCTTCACCAGTGGCAAGAGGGAAGTATCAAAAGTACATACGTTAAATAGAGCTGATGCTCCCAGAAAATAATTACTTTCAGGCTATCAGGGTGCTTTTAAATCTTTCAGCAAAGAGCCTCCTATAAAACAGGGAGCCCAATGAACTGCAGATTTCAGGATGGTAGGAATTTCACATCATGAAGTCAGAACAAACGTCACCTACATGTTAAAACAGTGTTAAGTAAAGTTTGAATGTCCAAGCCTTTGCCAGTACGCACTTTTCTTCCATTCTGGGCTCCTTTATAAAAAGGAGTAAAAAGACAAACTTAAGAAGTCTCACTAACTACATAGAAAAAGAGAGATTCCTCATAGAGGAGAAAGGACTTGGGTTTGGAAGGCAGGAACATGCCTGATGGAGAAGGAAAGCAAGAAGACGTTCAACTAATGAGGGGCATAACATCAGAGGCATTGCAGGAAGCAAAACTGAGAAGTAAAAATGGATCACTTCAGGGAGGGGAAAGAAAATTAGCAAAGTCAGAGATAAACAACTTAGAGCAAGTACAAGGGGACTTATAAAAAAAGAGTACATCTTACCAGAAATATGTCTTGGGACAAGCAATGTCAATTTACCTTACTGTTAGCAGGTAGACACCTGCATCATTACACAAGTGTAGAGAAGGTAGAAAACGCAGATGTTAGAAGAATATGGTGTCTGCCCTGCAGTTACCTTGTGATGCCATTTTTTTCCATCCTGAGTAGTCTTCCAGTTTAATGTGCCCAAGTTTTCCATTTATAAAATTTCATTGGAAAATGTCGATTCATTGATGCCAAAACATGTAGGAGAGAACACATCTGTTGCAGCAAATACAGACTTTTTGTTCAGGAAGACTGTACTATGCATATCAGAATAACCAAGAGGCACAGTGACAAGATCATCTTCCTGGAGGCAGGAGAGCCAGGTTCAGTTTCTGTTCCCCTGGAGTTAGAGCAAAGATTTCAGCTTCAGCCTTTCCCCAGTAAGCCCTCAAGGCTATCCATTACTCTTGATGGAACATTTTCAATCTCAACTATTAGAGCAGCTCTATTTTGTATAAATTGTATTAAGTATTCATTGAATTTTGGGCTTCAACACCAGGGGTTAGTGCCCTAATCACCTGGCTATTCTAGGAAGACATGAGGCAGGGCAGAACGTGGTAGGAATCATATAACAAGACTCAACAGCTTTTATAAACTTACTCCATCAAGCTCCACACTCCATCACTGCTGACCTCACTTCTGGGTGTCTTGACACCTTTGCAAACCTCCACTCCCCAGTTAGATTACGATTATGTCACTGGTAGAATTGGTTGAGATGACTTTGGCAGCCCCTCTAACTCTTTTTTTTTTCCCTGGGAGAATGCTAAGGGGCTTGGATTTAACATGATAAGGCATAGAACAGTCTAGAAATAGCAAAACATTTTGGAATTAACAAGTAACTTCCTGACCAAGTTGAATCCTAAGGATATATTAAAATAATCCATTTTTACTTTACCTAAAAAATTAATATAAAATAAAACAAAACATAAAACTGGAGAAGAGCAAAAAGAAATTGTTGAATGCACAGGTTGGCTGAGTGTTTACCTCTACACGTAGTTTCTTTTTTGAAGCAGAGATGTAATTCCAAAGTACCTGTAAAGGAAAGTCAACGAAAAGTAAGGATATGGGTCTTTGTTTTGACAGAGAAAGATTTAACTGTAAAATACTAACAACTGAAGTTTAAAACTACACAGGAAAGCTTCACTTTGAAACAACATGGAGAGTCTTTTGCTGTTGTTGCACGCTTCATCTAAAAATGCCTTTTGCTACCACCACAATAAAGTTATAGCATTACATATGCTCATACAGTAAGTTAAATAGTTCAGTTAACAAGAATGGCAATAGACAAATGAGAAATATGAGAGCTCAGCACTGTAAAGCACAGCCATTCACGCTTATTTCCTGGGCTTGTTCCACATTGATTGCTTGTTTTCACACAGTTTGTATGAGCCAGCCTCTTGATACTTCATTAATTCATCCACCCTCCGTGTGTAGCATTCACTGCACAGATGCCAGGTCAAACTCTTAAACACAGTGCTGGACTTGATCAGATCAAGGCCTCAGCAGAGTAAAGGCAACCTTCACTCTACCCAGGGGTTTTGCTATGCATGCCAAACAGAGGAGAACAAAAGCGTACAAGAGGAGAAGATTCACCAAGTGAGTAAAGCAGGGGATGGTAAGACTTAAAAAAACGGGATGATTGCTGCCTTTTTTTCTTCTTCTCCCTGTGCCCATAGGATCAGTTGTGTGGAGCACTCATTGCACAGCTCATGACCAGAAGTTGACTATGCCACACTGTGGGGTCCTAATCTACATGGCAGCTGGAAGAAGGAATGGACTCAGAATCCCACGTCAATGCACAAACCTCTAGGTATGCTGTAATTCATAGATGGCATTTTCCAGGGCTAGATCTCTCCTCATACCTAACAGGAGCAAGGAAAGGTGCTGGGTCTGCAGAGGGAGGTTTCAGCAACATTTGTTTTGAAGACATTTGGAGAGAGTTCTGGTATATACACCACACCTTGTCCACATTGTACCACAGGTTAAAAATGATCTATCATTTTATAACCCATATCAAGTTCATGTTCTCCCTTCCAATACCAGGAAGGATCTCATCATATAAACGATAGAGAAAAACATTGGTCCTGTTCTTTAGTACTCTTCACTAATGGTCTTTTTGTGCTTTTATATTTTCAAAGGAGTAATTTCTTGTCCAACTCAATTCTACTTCTCAAATGAAGAGTTCATGACAAACCAAAAATAAACAATACATTCTAATTCCCTAAGATTATGTAACATGGGGTATATTTCCAAAACCCTCATTTAAGCAAGACCTTTGAGTTTATAGGATAGTGTACATAAGGTCTGCAAAATCAAATTAAAAACAAGATTTACCATAAAGTCTTCCCTCTGCCACAAATAGGTCAGTAATTTCCCTGTCATTACTGATAACATTTTTTTTCCATTCTTTGTTCATGTAACTAGTTCCAACACAACTGTCACATAGAAGAGTTGAGATGATAAAACCCTTTGTTTACAATACTTATGAGCCATCTAAACTTATACAAACCAAAAATGCACTTGTCTCTGCCTCTCTTCTTAAATAATCCTTTGACCTATCTTGATTATCCAGGGACCTAAAAAATGAGATCCTGTTTGAAATGTGAAAAAAATGAAAACTATTCCTGCTATTACTCAACAAATCTCTTTCAATTTTCTGTGTTTTGAAGGCAAATGATATATATGACAAAAGACAGCAGAGTTTCAATGGATGCAAGCAAAAAGTATATCTGATCTCTGACATACATGTGCCATCTCAGTAGTGAATGTTATAAGAATTTGCCAATAGCTTCAAGATCTTTGTGCTTGCCAGTAAGTTGTGTACTGTTTACATATTTTGCTTTTAATTGCAATTTCAAAATATGTGAAAATAATCAAACTACAAGTGTCAAGAGAGAATACGAGCATTCATATATCACTGAGAATGAGTGGTACAGTGATTTCAGGTTTTAATTTCTAGCATAACATGCTGGCCAATCTCACTGTTAATGAATGAAAAAAAAAGGTGTTTACATCAGGAAATGGAGCATGACAGTCATGACCTACAAAAAGCAGAATACATTTTTTAATCTTTAGAACAAAGAGTAATTTTTGGTGTTGTATTTTTGCTTGAATAGACACATTACCGAGGACCATATGATTTGCAAATCTGGTTTACTTCATCTGAAAAATCTCATGGATCAGGAATGTTCTTTTTCTCTCTTAATCATTTTGCTTGGTCCCCAAATTAAATGCAATTCAAACCTCTCTATCAATATGCATTCAAAATCAAAATTTCCCATTAGAGCTATTTGTAACTAAGAAATGTGTGCCTGTTGACACAAGAGCAAATGACATGAATGAATCTGCAGACCTCAAGAGAAAAAAGGAAAATTATACCATAACAGCCACCCGTCTGGTACTGATTTCATCATCTTTCCACCCAAATGTTTTCTTCGGCTTTCTTTTTTAGCTTTCTTCTGGTGACATATTACAAAAACCTGGATACCTTGCTCTCAAGGAAAGCTTTTTTTGTGTGCATGAACTCAAAGGAATACCAAGAAAAGCTTTTTTTGTATGTGTGAACTCAAAGGAATACCATATGTAAAGTACTTATAGCAACATTATATATAAAAGTGCTAATAGAACAGATATTGCAAAGCTGAGAAATGCAAGCACATATTGAGGTTCACAAAAAAAGAACATGGTAAACCACTAATGATCTGATAATTTCATAGGTCTTACTCAAGTTCAGGGCAACATTAAGGAGACTACAATTATCACTCAGCTCTCACGCTTTCAGTTACGGTGCCTTTGAAGAGTAAGTTAGTGTCAATCAAACCAAAAACTTATCACCATCATAAAGTGACTGATTACCATAACATCTGATTTCAAATTAAAAAAAGACTATTTGGGGTCTGGGAGATGTTGGGTCTGTGTTTTCTAGCTCTTACTATCCTCAGATTGCTGTAGATCTTTCCTATTTATCATTCTACTCCCATTCTAATCTTTTCTGTTTTTCACTCACTCTCTCTTGTTTTTAAACCATCACAGTCTGCTTCCACCTGCAGCTCTAACCTAATACTGTTCCCCCCACCCCCTTCTATTATTTTCTCTGAGGAAAAGGAGGTAACTTCAAGTCTCATCCTAAGCACAAGAGAGGAAAAAAGTGAACAGACACGTGTTCTCTACTAGGAAAAATGAAATTGTGAAACAGTCTGATAAAAATCAGCATCTATCTCATATGTGCTGACTACCAAATATTTTTAAGTGACTCGTTTCCCAGCAACAATATATCCTGGCAAGCAATGATGAATTCTTTTCTTTTCATGATTCAATACAAATTTTTAGTACCTCAAATGAAGTTGCTCATTCTTCATAATAAAATATAGAGTAGAGGTAGAATAAAGTAGAGCAAGATTTAGAGAAGGGGAGGATGATTCATTTTGCCCTGATTATAAATAAAACACTGTAGGGTTTGTTAAAATCTGATGTGGATATCATTGCTCCTTAAAATTTACTACCCCAGACTCCCTGTTTCTCCTAACACAACGCAGTCAAACGTAAGAGTAACACCTAGAAAATTGTCTAACAAAATCCTGCCTTCAACTGCAAATTTCTGGCCCATCTGAAACCTAGCCCTGGGTTTAAGCTGGCTCTAGGCAGTGCCTACAACTTTACAAATGTATATTCTTAAACCTATGCCTGTGCATATGCAACAAGCAGTCCCCTCAGTCATTTCAAATTCCACTTCCAAGCAAAGAATTTTAGGTCTCTAATTCCTAACAGGGGAAAGAAGACCCTCAAGACCACTGCTCGCCAAACTCTGCGTTTCAAGTACTCAGACTGCTAACTTACAGGTGAGAATCTCTCTTCCCGCAATGGCAGCCTGAGCAATTGGGAAGAGTCATGATCTGTCTCCCACTTGAGGAGGGAGGTGAATAAGAGAGACGAAGGGACAGAGACAGAGGCAGAGAGGGAGGGAGAAGATGTCTAACAGCAAGCAGAGATCCAGGCTAATATGGATAACGGCAAAACCACCAACTCCTTTTTCAGCATTTGCAACCCCAGGGAGGCCAATTCTGAGAAGATCGTATTGTTCAAACAATGGATTGATCGGCATGTTCACGGGCTGCAAACAGGCCAGCTTGCGGTAGAGAGGGGGGTGGTGGGGGAACAAACAAGAGATTTGGAGCGGTAGGGAACCGGGAGGGAGGCCAGCCAGGCATACTCTGCGCCATCAGCCCTGACATGTGGCCATGACTGTTTAAAGAGTAAAAATGCGGAGGAAGAGAAGTTAAGTAAGGCCATGCCAGAAGAGTTAGCTCAGCTAAGATCTGTCATGGGGAAGAAAAATGATTTTGAGGCAGAAGACAGAGTGTCTGGGTAGAAGCTGCCGTTGGAGTGGAGAGGAGCTGTGCTCTGAACGTAGGCTAAACACCACAGAAAAACAGATTGTAAGCATCTCAGCCTGGGTGACCCCAAAACCAATAAGCATCTCTGGTTTTGATCTCCCTCACTTCCTTTAAATCAGGATTTTTTTTTAGTCTTTCTCAACCATAATTGTATGCTATAATAGCCATAGCACAAAGCTTAAACACATTAAGTTAAAGCTTTACTGCTAGCTCATTCTTATTTGAGGGAGTAATTTAAGCATCTGCACTCTGTTGAAAAACTTTTTATGTTAAGTAACAGGATGGATGTCACGGTAGAAATAACTCCACATTTGACTCCTAGACCTACTACAAGCTACAGCTTAATGGAAAGCCTACAAGGAAGAAATTTGTTTCCTGCAAAAACTTGTATCAACATTAAGTTTTGTGGCAGTTTAGAAGTCAATCATAAAAAGACATCCTACTTCAGAATTTAGGTTACTATAGTTGTACCAAAAAAATGTTTTATCATCCGAGGCTACATCAAGCAAATACTGCAGAGTGGTAGTAGATCTGTAGCACAATCATTGCCTTTGAGGACCTGATGCATGCACCATATGGGTTTCATGGTAGGTGACTTTGAACTAGCTGCAATTTTTGGCCACTGCCAAATCAAAATGGACATTCTGGGGAGAGGAAAAAAGATCACACACCACTGTATAGCTGAAGAAGAAAAGTGGTTTGTGTCTGGGGCTCTTTCTTTTAAGGTACAGGACCACACACATGAAAGTCTTCCAGGCTGTAACTTCTTACAAAAAAGCACTGACAGCAGCAGTGAGTTATTTAAACATTTATTAAATCACTTCACAACAAATAATAACACATCAAGTGCTATCCTCACTTGTTGTAGCAGTCTCATTCTAAGGGGGAAAATACTAGCCAAATGATTTTTTAAGTCTTTAAGTTATTAATTTAGTTAATATCTAAGATATAAATTTCTCTAGGGCTTCCCTAGCAGTTCCTTTACTTTGTACAAACATCAGGATACAATATATCCATATATATAAATATTGAAATTAATAAAGAACTTTCTGATTGTTGAACTACCTGTATTTCGTAAGTGAAGCAGAGTGCAAATCCTCTACTCTATTAGGCACTCAGGAAAGAAACAGAACACACACTGGTAGTGTATGCCTGTTAAATTCATAGAGGGCTCACATTTCATAAACTACATATTACTGTATGTCATGATTTTGGGTGAAGTAGGAGTTGGTGCATTCAAGTTTATCTTGCAAAAATGAAGAAAAGAAGGAAAAATACAGACTTAAAGCCTTTTTCTCTTCTTCATGTTCTTGCAAAAGGTAAACAGCTCTCTCTCAGTCTCTTTTCCCTCCATTTTCTTCACTTTGCTAAAAGCTTTGGCAAGACAATGATTTTTTTCCCCTATTTAAACACTTTCACATCTTACTCTCCCAACTCCCCACCTACTGTGAGAAAAAGTTCTCTGTAAACAGAAGCATAGGGTATGAACAGGGAGATATTTTCATGTAAGTTTTAACTGAAATGTCATTTATTTTAAACAAAAAACTTTAAAATATTACAGCTTATTCTAATATTTACCTTAGAAAATGTATTTTGTGCACCCAGTGATTTTTCTAATCAAGATTTGCAGCCCTTTTTTTCACATGAAAACTCAACAGTCCCTTCCCTTCCCTTCCCTTCCCTTCCCTTCCCTTCCCTTCCCTTCCCTTCCCTTCCCTTCCCTTCCCTTCCCTTCCCTTCCCTTCCCTTCCCTTCCCTTCCCTTCCCTTCCCTTCCCTTCCCTTCCCTTCCCTTCCCTTCCCTTCCCTTCCCTTCCCTTCCCTTCCCTTCCCTTCCCTTCCCTTCCCTTCCCTTCCCTTCCCTTCCCTTCCCTTCCCTTCCCTTCCCTTCCCTTCTCTTTTTTCTCCTCTTTTTTAACACAGTATGGATACAGAAGATTAAGTGCAAATAAAATCTCCTCTACAGATACAGAAGAACTACAGCAGGAAAATCTGTTGGTGTGGTGGCAAGTGGCTACCTACCTGGTATATAGCAGAAGAGAAACTATTTCCTGAATTTGGAATTAATAAACTTCACTGACTTATGTTTGCCACTGACCACACCACTGAGCAGTGATTTCAGATCACCAGAGAATAAGGTAGCTTCTCAAAAAGGAGAGCACGTGTTTTGCAGAGGGAAATTTGCCCATCGTGGGGAAGGGAGGATGAGGAAGCTGAGGTGAACAGCAGCCCTAAGCAGATGCCACTTGACCATACCTGTTTTCTCCTTTCTTCTTTGCTCTCTCTTTTTTAGCACTGGTATGAAGCACGTGAGGCTTATTTTCAGCTTTTGAGCAGGTGGGCAGGAGTCAGTGCATCCAGTACCTCGGACTACATGGTATGCCTTGTGTTTCCATTTTTGGCAGGACAAGGACCTTACCCCTTCTGCCCCATCTCTACCTTCCTTTTTGCAAAGGCACATTAAGACAAAGTGAGGAAAGAAGTTGCTGTAGCAGTGTGATGGGCCAGGGTGAATATCCTCTTCAGAGGGACCTGGGACCTACAGCAGAGCCAGGGCAAGCACTAGGTCAGGATGCAAACTGCTGGGGGTTGGGGGAAAAGAGGAGACAAAAAAAGGACCATGGGATGGTGAGAAGAGGAGCCCATGAAGTGCCTGAGAACCCAGCAGCCCCACTTCTCCAGTTGGAAAATACCTGTCAAATGCAATGCAAAATAACCATATTTCTTACATACAAAACAACAAATTTCACTCATTTATTATTTCACTAATTCAGTGGTATAACCCAAGGAATTCAACACTACCAATAACCAAGAAGCCATGCCAATGAAGTCAAGAATTAGTATTATAACATTGTGAATAAGTATTATGCATAGCATAAGTACAAGGAGTCTGAACAGGTAACATTGGCAATTTTCCAAATGTTTGAGTTTGGCATCTTAATGCCTAGCTTTTTTGTTGTAAGCATTAAGAGCTAAAAGTTCATAGCCAACTATAAGACAGAAAATAAACCCCAACTTTACAAAGT
This sequence comes from Aptenodytes patagonicus, assembly GCF_965638725.1. Taxonomy (NCBI): domain Eukaryota; kingdom Metazoa; phylum Chordata; class Aves; order Sphenisciformes; family Spheniscidae; genus Aptenodytes; species Aptenodytes patagonicus. Next base: position 85,810,368 of record NC_134982.1, read on the forward strand.
CTTTTGACAAAAAAACCCAAAAAACAACAAAGAAATGACAACAATATCATTAACTGTCTGCAGTACATTTTCTTTTATTATCCTTTGAGTTACTTGTTGCAGCCACTGTTAAAGTGAGGAGTAAACTAACCATTTTATTCCTCCTGTATGCAGAGAGGTTTGGGGATTGCCTTAGCTGTTTCTTTTTTTTTTAACTTAGCCAAATCTTGGCCCATATTAATAAGCATGTTTGAATACCAAGTCACTACTGAATACTCTTAAACTGTTTACTCGCTGTCCACAGAGAGAAAGAAGTTTCCAACCAAATTTGAATAACAAATTTGAGGAACCTCTGATCAGGTGAAAAAGTGTGCATAGATAATTCAGTGTGAAATATTAATTTAGATTTCCTGGGAAAGGTACTTATGGGCTACTCTATCACTAGCAGTAGAGGAATTAAAGAGAAGTGGAGATATCACAATTTTGAGAAGTACTCAGAAAAGCCAGTGTGTTTGGGGTTACATGTGCATTTCAACACCAGTTTCCGTGCTTTGTTTAGCAGAATATTGGTGCATGGATGTTAAATAGATATTCTGGTTTGGGGCCAAGAGCCCAAGATTCTGTTCTTCCAACTAATTACTTTAATTTAACAATTAGAGCACAATGCTCTTTCCTCCCTCCTCCAAACACTCCCTCTCCCCCCTCACTGTTCCCATAAGTAAATCCTACGTCCTCGCTCCATCAACCTCCTGTCCTCTAATTCAGTCGCATCCTCCATTTCCTTCTATCAGGCAAATAGTTTTTTTGGTTTTACAGAGAGAAGATGCTTGAAGGAGACAAACACACAATCTCTTTTTTTTTTCAGCAGAGTTCAGATGACAGTTAATTGACCTTATCAATGTACAAGTACAAATTTCCGCATTTTTGGGGGGAAGAACAAGAAGATTTTAAGGGACAGGAAGGAAAAAGTAGAGACCAAGTTAGGTTTTCCTACCATTATGGAGCACACGACATAGCAGCATGACCAGACTTTCTGGTCACCTAACAATACTGTACAGGAACAGACTGAAAGGGATAAAAATATAGGTCTGTATTCCTCTACCTATAACAAACATAATTTTGTTACAAGTAATCAGTCACTCCCAAATGCCAAAAATGAAGTTGTTTCCCACCAGATGATAGCCTAAGTGTGACATGGCCAGCTTTTCAAAAGGCAATTTGTGCAAAAAACAGTGGAATTTTTGCTATCAAGCATGCAGATTCCCAGAAATCATCTAAGAACAGGCTTGCAGGCAGGGTAATAAATGCATCTTAAAGTTAAAAACAAACCATTTTTGCCAATGGTTCTCCTTGTGTGACTGACCAGCGTTTTTTTAATTATGGACATTGATGGCTCGTTTCAAAAAGTTCCTCTACAACTTTGACAACTGGAGTTTCCATTCTGTTGATATGAAGCTGACTTTTTTGAAGGTAATGTAAGTACTGTGTAATACATTAAGATAGATTTGACTCTTTAATATTTATAAGATTAGCATTTATATTAGACCATAATGAGCTCCAATTAGTATCATTCCAATCTAACCTAAGGTCTATAACCCAATTTTCTTACATTTCAGACATCATCTTCAAAAGTAAGATGGAAAAGAATTGATTGATTCATGACAACATTTTTTAGGGTCTACTGGGAAGAAGAATTGCTTGAATGATTGATCAGCATTTTTTCATCTGTCGCTTGAGGTATCTTTTATGAAAAATACCTTGTAAAGCTATGAATTCACTGATAATAGCAGGTATTTAGAAATTAACTTTTTTTTTTTTTGCTTGTTCAAAATCTAAACATTTTCCTTGCTTGTCAAATAAATCTTTAATTAAATTGATTTCCCTTGTTGCATCCTTTTCACAGGTAGATTGTTAAATCGTGTGAAACCTCAAGGTGTTGCCAGGCTGGCATCTAAATAAATTTATCTGTATAAGCCCTGCTGACACCCTGCACTCTGTCTAATCAGCAATGCCATGACTGATCAGAAAGCTCTCTTTGTGAGATTTTTCAGCTCACATATCCAGCAACCCACCATCTTTTGATGGAGCCTGGTGCGTCCATTGAGAGGTGTGAGGTGAAGGAAATATCTCACCCAGGCTTGGAGAGTGGCTGCTGGACACACAGAGCTTGTGCTTTATGGAGAAGACATGGCGAATGCCTGCTACAGACAGGGAGATGGAAGGTAAAAAGAAAGTATAAAAGGGGTATTAACCTCACAGAGATGCCAGAAGCATGAGCCCCCTCTAACTTCAGGAATCAGCTGGCAGGTGAAGATAAACTTGTGAGGATAATTATGAACTACGGGCTTTTTCATAAGGTTTCACAAGAGTCATTTTCACTTTATGCATTTCAGTCAAAATAAGGCTAATTTTTTGGAAGTGTTTCAGCAGAAAGGAGTCCTAAATCACACAGCATGGGAATTGTCATGGGAATAAAAACACCAGCGGTGTCAGAAGTTGACACATTTGATGATGCAGTAAGATAAGGCTGAGTAAAGATGGAGCTGTGAGAGACAGTGCTTTGTGTGCAAAATCCCACATCTCCATCACCTGGCCTCTGCAGCATCTCCTTCCTGTAAGCAAGCCCAACGACAGATCCTATTTCTTCCTCTGAAGAATTACACAGAAACGATTACTTCCATAGCAAAAGAAAATATATTGTCCCTAATGTTCAGCTTACATAAACCACAAGTAATTTACCTATTCATATTCATAACACAGGTTAGTGTGCATATACAATCTAATTTACGCACATCTCTTCAAGCAAGGTCTCCCACCTGCTTTTTAAGCACTCTCCCTTTACCCAGTACAGTTCCCTGGTAGCGTACACTAATCCATTAACAATCCTATGCTATTGTACACGCTCCTTATGTTAGCTTTTAGTATATGTAAGTCTTTGTAAACATAAATAAAACAAATATAAAATCTTTTCTTAGAAGTCATATTAACAGATGCTGCTCTGCCCATAGAAATGCTACAATATATACCAATAGTCAATGAAAACAAAGATTAAAATAGCATTCAAAATGTTACCCTTCCTCTCAGTTACTTTTGTCTCTCATGTCTTTCCACTAGATGGGCATATTCTTATTCCAAACTCTCCAGTTCAGCTGGCAGTGCATCTTCTTTGCTACTTCAATTTTATACTTCTCTCTATGCCCAGAAATTGTAAAATCAATTTGACTCAACATGCCATGCAGCAAAGGAGGATTATGCAGGGATAGCAGTGAAGGTCCTGAAATAGAGATGCCCTTTAGATAGGTTGCATAATTCAAGAGTACTGTTTCTGTAAACTTTCCCCACTACAGCATCACTCACATGCTCATTCATTGAAATCTTTCCTTGTATGACCCACCAGCTTTCAGGAAAGTGCGGTCCTTCAATATATCAAATGTGCTACACATGTTCTTGCACTCTTGCAACTGAAAATCAACACAGCAATGAGAAAAGGCATTGCTGATAACAGAATAAAAAAAAAAAAATAACTACAGGGTAAAAAAGAAAATCTGTCAAGACTGGAAATTACATATCTGAAGTAGAAGAAATGAGATGAAGCCTTAAATGTCCACAGGAACTGTGATTAAACACAGCACATGCAGCATACTTAAATTCAAGGTGACATGGTAATCGGATGTTTGAATTGTTTAGAAGACACTAATTTAGTTGCTAAAATGCTTGGGATACCAGTTGTCCCTTCAATGACATACTTCCCTCCCTGTCCTAAACTGATAGAGGTACCTTAAGCTGGCAGTTTTCAGCTGACTTTACAATGAAAAACCAGAATAATAAGAAAATCTAATGACTGAATTAGAAAGCATCTTGCAGCCAAATCCTGTATCAGCATCCAATGTTAAAGGCACCACTGTGAAAAAATCTCAAAAGTAAGGGATTAGTATTGTACTATTTCCTTTATGCCTACACTCTCTGTTTTAGAAAAAAAAAATCTGTTTGTTTGCCCTACCTCTTTCTGCATCATCCATGTTGATTACCAATGTTGGTTTGGGGCAATTAAAACAGTGTGAGTGACGAAGCTGAGTACCCATTTTTATATTGACTATACAGCACTGGTGGGAGAAAAGAAGTAGTTAGCTAAAAACTCATTAAGTTATGCATGCAGACAGAGAAGCTGCACTGAAAACAAACATACAAGAAAAGCATTTCTGGATCAGACCAAGGGTTCATCTCTCTCAGCAGCATGTTTCTAATGGCAATCAGAAGCAACTGCAGAGGAAAGCTTAGTACTGGGGAATACATAATAGTTCCCTTAACACTTTCTCAGCCTCCAGACCTTTTCAGCTCTTGGTCTTCTTGAGCAACACGTGGCCGTTATTTAATCAGTAAGCTCCAGTGGATTGTTATTGCCTGAACCTCTGCAGCTTTCCTTTGCATGTTGTCTCAGCTTTGACATGCTGCTTTGGCAAGGAATTCCATAGCTCAGTGTGCTGGTTTTGGCTGGGATAGAGTTAATTTTCTCCATAGCAGCTAGTATGGGTCTATGTTTTGGATTTGTGCTGGAAACAGTGCTGATTACACAGGGATGTTTTCATTACTGCTGAGCAGTGCTGACACACAGTCAAGGCCTTTTCTGCCTCTCACCCCACCCCACCAGCGAGGAGGCTGGGGGGGCACAAGGAGTTGGGAGGGGACACAGCCGGGACAGCTGACCCCAACTGACCCAAGGGATATCCCACACCATGTGACGTCATGCTCAGCATATAAAGCTGGGGGAAGAAGAAGGAAGGGGGGGACATTCGGAGTGATGGCATTTGTCTTCCCACGTCACCGTTATGCATGACAGAGCCCTGCTTTCCTGGAGATGGCTGAACACCTGCCTGCCGAGGGGAAGGAGTGAATGAATTCCTGGTTTTGCTTCGCTTGTGTGCGCGGCTTTTGCTTTCTCGATTAAACCGTCTTTATCTCAACCCACGAGTTTTCTCACTTTTACCCTTCCGATTCTCTCCCCCATCCCACCAGGGGGGAGTGAGTGAGAGGCTGGGTGGGGCTTAGTTGCTGGCTGGGGTTAAACCATGACACTCAGATACACATTATGAGCGCTGCTTTTTTCTGCCAACTTTCAACATGACTTCTAGCTTCTTTATCCCCTCCAGAGGATCCTATAGAAGTTGCACAATAGTAATTCCTTCCTGTAATGTTTGTAATTCCTCTATCCATTCATTACAAGTATGCTTATCACCATGATGTCTAGGGGCTCTTTCAGAGCTCCTCCTGTTTTCCCAGGGATGTAGCAACAACCAAAAATGCTTTAATCCATCTGCATGCAGTAATAAGTTTGCGACCTTTATTCTTCAAGGCAAACCTCAAAGTTAACTATGCAATTGCGACCAGGAGATTCAATTGCAGCTGAGGGCTCTGCAGGAATTGCTCTGAGAGAGCTCTGATAAGACTTAGTACAGAATATACCTATCAGTGTTGTGGTAGATTTGATACCAGAGGTCCACAGAGACATTACGTTTCTCTCTGCCTACAATACTAAAAGAAGGGTGAGAGGCTAGGACTTAATAACAGGTATCCTCTGTGTCAATGTTTAATGCATTTTTTAGCTGTTTCAATTAGAAAGGTTTTTTTCTTTTTAAATGTTTTTTCTAGGATTTCCAATAGCAGATATTTTTTGCTAAAAATGCAAATAGCTGAAATGTGCACATGCTATTTAAATACAACAAATGGATTTTTTTGCTTCAAGCAGGCTCCCTTCCACTAGAAAAGAAGACTGCCTTGCTAAGCAAAATACTTTCTAGAAAACTAGGTCCATTTTCTCATTTGAAGCAAAATGCATATGGCTAAGCCACTATTTATGAGCCAACATATTTTCAAAAATGAGTACATCTAATTTAAGAAAGGTCTTTGGGATCTGTTTTCAAAACTACTACATAGTAACTTACATGACTTGTACATCTCTTGGGATCACAAAGTCAGCTTAAAGGTACAGAAAACAGCAGTGATTTGATCAAGGATTTTGCTTAAAAATAAAATATTTGCTAGAGGTACAATCACTTATTGGTATTTTAAATAAACTGTCAGTCTTTGCTATTTCCTAGAGCCCTTTTGGGGTATTTTGTTCAGAGGAGCATTTCCCAGAGGCGTTTATCATGTCTGGAAAGGGGGCTTATTCACAGACCATTATTTATGATTTGTCTTCAAGGTATATTCTATTTTTTGGACAATGTCTTCTGTGGAAAAACAAATAGTTCAAGACAGAATACTTTTAACTTCCAAACTGCCTAAATTTCCCCTTGCCACACAACAAATAAGTCAGCCTCAGGTCTTTTACTGTAAATATTTCAAAATACTGAGCAATGATCTGATCTATGAACTAGGTCAGTGAACCTTGGTTATTAGTGACTCTAACACACAATACTTTTGTACTGTTTTCCATGAAAACCAGGAGATCCTTACATGTCAGGCACTTGCCTGCATTGGCTGGACTGCAAAACCAGATCCTGAGGAGACCTGACATGACTTCAGCAAGTAAATGGAAAGTTATTGGCCACGTTTTGCAACAGGCTCAGGATTTCTCTCCAGCTGCTACTGGGCCATTTATCAGTGTAGGCCAGTACATACACTCTTGAAAACTGAGATTTTATCACTCAGTGCACTCTACCAGATGTCCAAAGCCCTGAAAGCCCTTATTTTATTACTTCAAAGAGTAAACAACTCATTCAGAGGAAAATCACTTACTTTCTGCACCTTAAATCCCCAATCAACATCCTCAGGAGCTACTCAGTTATTCCTGAGATATTCTTCTGGATTTTTTCCCCAAGGACATTTAACTAAAAGGATGTATCACTATTGAGCTGTTTCAAAGTTTGAGCAATAGCAATAGTCTACAAAATGAAAGCTATATTGCAGCAGATAGGAAGCGATGGAAGAAAATGGAGACACTGGAGAGGATCAGCTGTGGTTCTGAGTTTCTTGCAGGTGTACAATGATTACCCAGTGGATCACACACATCATTGTGCTCTGAAGGGAAAAAAGGCACTCACTGAAGCGTGTGTTGCAGGCCAAACTGTTCAAAGTAATTCTAGCTGCAAAAGGAGAGAGAAATTTGTCCACCATTTTAACATATCTGGTTTTATTTCACTGAAAGCACAACTGGGAATAATATGTCCATCCAAATGGCTTGTGTGGAGCTGACAGCAATCTAATCACTGTCTTATTTAGGTTGATAGATTAAGGGGAACAACAGGCAGTTTAATCAACTCTAATCTTTTCCAGCCCAGAAGCTGTATTTCAGCTAGTGTTGTAATTGAGGATATTTGTGTTGTGTAATGACTGTGCATAAGGCATTCAGTTACCACGTTGGAAGCTGCATGTACACCTGACTAAGCACCTTCTAATACCTAATTTAATGTAAGGTTCTGCGTCACTAGATTAAAAAAAATATCTCTACAGCAGCAGGAGGATTAAAGGTCTTGTCAATGTATGTGGTTTTCAAAATTAAAAGATGGAGTGATCTGTTTTCAGCTTTCCTTACTAAAAGGCTAGCTCCTCAAGCTCATTAGCTCAGTGGTGATTGGCTCCTATCTTGCATAATACTTTTGTTCCTTGATGAACAAGCAGACATTTCAGGAGCAAATGATCCTATATGATTAATTTAAAACATGTTTTTCTCTGTATAATGTTTTATGCCAGTTTAATAATCCAAATATTAGTACCGTTAGAAATCATCCAAAAGTGATCCTACTTGAAAACTTTCCTCTTGCGATCTCATTCCATATGTTTCTATGAACCCCTTTTGCCTATGAATGTGGCAAAAGAAGACATGGACAAAAGGATTATTGAAATTGGACATTAAAAGATATTTCAGGTTTGAGTGTTTTAACAGCTTGTCCAAGCAGGAGTGTTCATTGCTGTAACATTCAGTTCAGTTTAGTTCTTGACTATTGTGATTCATGACCAAGTAGGTAGATAATTTTTAGTTTTGATTTTATGATTCCAATCTGACTTTCACTATGAAGGGTATAGTGTAAGGATAGTGAAATCAGCCTGCTAAGGTAAAATTGGTATTTAGGAGGAAAGACTCTAGCTCAAGAGCTGACAAAATAACTTCAACAAATGAAGCATTTATTGTGAGAAGTCATGAGAATTATTTTGCCAATTGTCAGCTAAACATCTAGCATTTTCATGTTAACTTGGAAACAGCAGTCTCCATTGAGAAACCCCAGCAGCTGAAATCCTGCTATTCACAAGAAAATAATAAGAAAAAAAACCCTTACTAGACAATATTACTTTGTATTATCTACCAAACCCTATGCATGAGCTCTTCTCTTGAATATCCCCACTTTGTTTCACGCTGATGTATTTAATGGCCTCATTTGTGTATTGGTTCACATTTTCATTATATTTTGCCATTTAGCATTCTCCATGATTGTATTTCATTGAACAGATGCACTACAGTTTCTCTGCAGCAAATTCTATGATCCATAATTAGATGTCAATATGTTTTCTTGTAATGCTATTGTGAATTAAACACATTTTTAGTTACATGGACATTAATTAAAATCATATGCTGAATTGTTACATCTTTTCAAGCCAGTTGGAGAAAATATTTCTGGTTTACTTGAGTGCTGTGGAACATTCCATTTTATTTCTTCATTAGTTACTGTACTGGAAGAATCTACCCCATCCCACCCCAAATGACGCAATATTAACGTTCATAACACGATCAATCCTGCCCTGCGATGCATGGATCTAAGCACTAAAGAATGCCTTCAGTCATATGCACTTAAATGGGAGATGAGGACACCCTCTCTCTAGGAACTGAGATCTACATTTATTAAATACAACAGAGGGAAGGTAAAAGCCAGAGCTTACCTTCATCCCAGGTGTCACTGCCTACACAGGGGCATACTGGAGAATAAATGTATTACAGTAGGAAAAGGGGACCTTAAATCAAGGAAGAACCGGGTCTATAGTTCCAAACTAAGCGCCTGCAAGCAAAGTTTAGAAACCTGACTGCTGTTAACAGATAGGAGGAACAGAGGGAACAAGAGTAGTACCAAGATCTTGCATAATCATTGACATGTTTTATATACTAAATGATGTAATTTTTTTTTTTGCCTGTAGGGAAATCAGTTTTGATGGGCAGGAGCTAAGAATTTTCTTTTAAAAAAATCTATAGCAGTAAGTTTTGGAGGAGGTTTCAAGCAGGTCCCAACAGAATGAATGGCATAAGGCTGGCATAAGATGTGTGAAATAACTGTAAACAGCTAGTGGGATGTGAGCTAGTGAGGAAAAGAGCAAAGAACAGCTTAAAATAATAAGGCGAGCCAGTGAGAACCAATATTCTTCCCTATTATTGTAGGTGGCACGTCCTTCCAAAAACACCCTTTTGGTTAGTATAACATTTATTTCTACTTCCTACTCACTGAGGGCAAGTTTTGCCTCCACTTTGCAGTTGCTGAAGTTTCCAAGACATAAACGATGTGATTCAGAAGAGTAAAAGCGGGATGAAGAAGGGAAGTTGGGGTTCAGCCTCTCCTCCGCTTGGTGGAGGTTCACTCTGTGGAGTATACTGCTGCAGACGGCAGAGGGGCAGAGACAAGCAGAACAGGTACTTGCTAAAAAAAAAAAAAGACTAGATAGATCCCTTATTTAAACGCCCCAGGTAAGGCAAAGTAAGGTTCAATTGTTCAAAGAGAGGGTTCTGCTCTGCCCTTTTTTTATACTCCTGCTGTGGCACATCCCCTTTTGCCCAGTCCTTTTCTCCAGAGGGTATAGTTGCAGGTGTGAGTTTACTCCAAGAAGAAACAATGACCTAGATAAGAGCCAAATTCTGCTTTTTCATAAAATTTTATCATGCAGCACCATACAAATGCGTACTGCAGTATCTCAGTAGCTTTCAAAGGACAGGCTAAGGATTTGATTAGGAAAGTATGGTATAACATACAAGGGGAAAAAGAAAGAGAGATTAATCCAAGCCACTAAATGAGCTCCTGTCATCTGTGGAAATGTAAAGCTATCCTATGACACTTTTAAACCCCACCAGTGTCTTGCCTCCGTGGGAAGCCACTGCTAACTTGGGTACAAAAGCAGTTTTTCTGCAGCTTTCCTCACTCTGTCCTCTGTCACCCTTCTCCATATGCAGCTGTATAAGGAAGATTATAACTAGAGTTTGTGGGGATGTGCCTTCAGCATTTTCCAGAAGATGCTAATTGATTAAAATTTGAATGTTTATAAGATGGGTATTTGCAAAATGAGACATTCAGAAGGAGAAATGGAAAAATTTTTCTTCATCCCATTTCATTGTTATTTTAGTGAAAAGTTCAAATTTTTAGCTTTCAGAAGATACAGAAAGACTTATGTGAAAACAAAAAACTTATAAATGCCTGCCTTTTTCCAAGTTTTCATCTTGTGAAAGTTAGAGAGATTGCAATTTCTCCTCCTGACTTAGCTCTATTTTCAGTGAGAGCACATGCGGTTCTAATGAGTGCCATTAGGTCCGTGACAAATTTTCCGAGTATCAAACCTACTTATGGTAAAACACAGACTTTACAAAATTAAAAATAGTGTATTGAGTTCTTAGGAGATTGAAAGGCAAACATTCTGAACTGTGAATAAGTCAATTTTTTAAAACCTGTAAGAAAACTCAGATTTAGAGAGGAGCTCAATTTGCATGCAAGATTTACTGTAAATTTTGAACACAAATGTCATTGAAATGTTCACAGAATTAGGTTATACAAAAGACAACTTCTGACTGAAGACTCTCTACTATTTGCAAGTATCACATAGGCAAATAGCTAGAGCAGTTTGAGTTTAAAGTCTATAGATCAAGGCTTGGATTCTCTGAACACATCAAAAGTCTCATAGCAGCTCCCAAGGTTCTGCTGATTAACCCAGTAGGATATTAATTAAGGAAACATCTGCCATCCATACTCAGCATTCTCTTTCACCAATTAGGAGAGATCTGGGTAATTCAGACTTCTGAAGCACTTCTTTTTTTTTTTTTCTTTTTTTTTTCTTTTTTTTTTTTTCCCAGAGAATTAAGGCTATACAGCACTGCCTGAAATAAGCCAGTTTACTACTAAAACAGACTGTAATACCTACTGGAAGTAGCAGAACTGAAGAAAAAGAAGATTATAATTTTAAAAATAGTTCAAGCTACCTGACCCAGTTTTGTGTAGCTGCTGGATTCTCAGGCAGACATCTTCCTGTGCCATGTACTGGAAGAACAAGGGGTTAGATTGTCCCTTCCCAGAGAAAAAGCTCTGAAGCAAAGTAAAACAACAAAAAAGTTCAGTGGAGCTCCACGAAAAAGACTAGTTAAGGAGAACAGGATTATTATTTTTTAAAGTTGCATACAAAGAGGTCAAAGTTAGAAATACGCTAATCATTTTCCTTGCACTATCTCTGCCTCCTCATGACCCTGTGGTACTTTATAACACTGATGGTGGCATTTGTATGACTACAGTCAAAGGTACAGTGCTGCTTCTGTGGTACCTACTTTCCAGAGGTTTATATATTTCACTTAAATATACACCAGAGCATAGCAGATTACCAGCAGATCTTTCTTATCCTTCTTGCTAGTGAACAGCCTTGTCCAGTTTCCCCCCCTTCCATCTTGACTTCTCTAATCAAAGCCAGGCAAACCTACTCAAAGCTAGCAGAGATCTATCACCCTCCCAAAGCTATCCCTAGTCCACCACTTTGATCACATCATCTTCCTTGCAGTCCATTTAGTTCCCCCTTCTTTAACCTGTTGTGATCTTCAGCTTGTGCTCCCACCCTGTCCCAGTTATCTCTCCTCGTACTCTACTGAGACGTCAACAACTCCAACCAACCAGTGACAGACACTTTGTGCTTTTACTCTTGCTGCCCATGAGACCATGGGGCTGCCTATAAACACAAAGAACCACTTAATTTTCCTATTTCAAGACTAACCTTAAAAATTCTCCTCTGCCATGATGCTTTAAAAAAATTGTCCATGGTTAAGCAGCTGGTGTGCCGAGACCACTGCCTACTGTGCCAGTCAATTTCCTCTTATTTTTAACACTCCCCATGCAGGACCAGCCATCTGTTTCTTGTTTTGTCCTTTGATTGCAATCTTTTGGGGATGGGTTTATTTCTGTACATTTAGCACCAGCCAGACTGGGGTCGATGAACCCGGGCAGCCCCATTCAGTAGTATACAAATACGTAATATAGCCCTTCATACTGTAGTTGCGGGGATTTGGTTTATTTTCCTTTTGCCATTGGAATGGGAAGTAATCCAACATTTTTCATTTAGTTCTTTTTTTTTTTTAATTAGAATCCAATAAACGCATAGACAAAATAATTAAAAAAAAATTGTTGTTGTTTATACAGGTATGTCATGCAATAATACCATTTAGGAATATAATTTATTGCTAGTACCAAATATCTGCAGTGAACTTTTCTTCTCCACATAAGAACACTGAATCACAGAGCAACATATGATGCCCTATGTTTTGTTGCTTAATTCTTAATTACCACTGAGACAGAATACATGTGGAACTGTGATTAGCTTTACAACAAAAGAGGTGAAAGTGTAGAAGAACTGGAAAAAAATGAATAAAACCGGGGAGTCTTGCAAGACTTACTTCAAGTTTTCCTAAGGTACTGTTTAAAAGGTCTTAATTCCAATAGTTTCTGTGCAGTAAGACCTGCTTTGAATCAGTGAGAGATCTACAAACCAGAATTACAGAACTCATGTAGATGGTGCCCTCTGGGTTGGTAACATCCAACTCATCATTGCTAAATTGCAGGCTGCATCAAATAGATGCCAAGTTTTTCCAAACTTGTAGACTTCACTGCCACCAAAAAGGTGACTATTTTGTCCCTGCAAATGTCTTTTCAAGCTTGTTTTAAAAAACCCTTGCCATCCTGCTTTGCACGGTCGGGGCATGGCAGGTGGCAGATCATTTTGTGAATAGGCTTTCATAATACAACAGCAAAAGGTGGGAAAGGCAGTTTCAAATTTCCTTTTTGCCTGAGGAAGCTTGAATGCATTTTCCCATATGAGCTCCTTAACTATCCAGAAACAGGTAGGTCTATGGTGAAGCTACACCAATTGCTTCTCCTGAAGATACTGTATTACTTCATGCCAAACTAAATAGCGGTACCTCCAACTCTACTTCTTTTTGCAGTAGACTTTGTGTGTTGTGTACCAGCCCTTACACTTTCCTGCCATTTGTCCAGAGTCCGGAGTATCTTCACAGATAAGAAAGTGTGGGAATGCTTACTTTATAAATGTCAGAGGGGCTTAAACATGTCAGTGAGTATTTCTCAGAACTGAAAAGTCTTGCTCAGTCCCAACCATGCCCAGAAGATGAAGTTTCTTATGAAATTTCTCTTCTGAAAAAGCAGGCTGGAAAGGTTTTGAGTTTCAGAAGTTACATGCTGAAGAGGTGGGTTTAATCATCAGAATTTTGGCCTGAGGTGAAGAATGGTGATTAATCACCTAACCACATCATTTTCTGTATCTAGTTATGCATACAATATACTCCCATTTCTAAAATGGTCCTGTAGGAAAAATGGCAGTGGCGTATCTGGTATATAGAAGCAAGAAAAGATAATTAAATCATTTTAAAAAAAAAAAAGGAAAGGAAAAAAAATCCAACAAGCTAATACAGAAGAGAACAGAGATGGAAGAAAACAGAACAGTGGTTAGCCTGTCGTTTTATCTTGCTGCCGTTCTTGATTTATGAAATCCAAGAAAAGAAGCATGTAAAGAAAAAAAATCTGTCCCTTGGATATTTGCTAGTATTTCAGGTCACACTATGAAAGCTGCCTTATTTTAAGAATTTTCAGAGGATTACTTCTCCCATATCTCTGTTTTGAATTTGACATTCATGAAAAGGAGAGACTAATAAAACTAACCAGATCCACACTTGTATAAAATCATGTAACCTATCACACATCCATACAGCAAACCTCAAAACACAAGGGCACAATCCTGCAGGCTTTTGCTCAAGGAAGTCTTATTTCTGTAAAGACAACCTTAGAATACTAGTACATGTTCTTTCACAAACACAACATATACAATATTTCACATCTGGAGTACTCTGGAGCAGAAGCTTAAATTTGCCAAGTTATGTGGTGCTTGCTGTTGTAGCAAATGTCTGCTAGGGATTTATAGGGGGAAATTTTGCTTTGGCAAGGGTGATAAACATGTACTAATAATACTTTTCCATCTCAGACATTCATGTTTCTATGGGTAGATAGGGACCAACAAACTTATCCGTTGGTGATCTAAACCAAAACATGAGCCCAGAGGTAAAACCCACTGTGCCAATAAATGATTTTTCCTATCCTGAATCCACAGGTTTCAGAATAAAGGGATTAAAGCTATCATTCATTTTGGCTTGTTCCTAGTGCTGTTGTATGAAAGCAATGGCTGATGAGCAGCTGCATCATCCTGGTGCAAACTCAATGAATTTGCCCCAACATAAAGACAAATCACTCCAGTTATTAAGAGAAAAAATAAGCAGTCACTAGGAAAGGAGCTGATTATTCTACCATATTATACTATCTTCTCAAATGTCTTGATTTTGTTTGATTTTTCCCCATCAAGTGCCAGAAAGAGCTGGCTGTCAACAACTCGCAGGTTCCTTTTACAAAGCTGTAGATTTTCCAAGACTGTGCACCAAACCAGAATTTGTGATGATTTACACCCACTCATGCTGTACATGCAGATGGAAATCTGAACAATGAAACAAAGCCCGTTATATATCCTTCCTTTTGTGACCTGCTGTGTGGGGCTTTATATGGAGCACCCGATGGTAGAAGTTACTTTATATGGAGTGCTCTCTAAAGATTACAAAGATACTACAGCTCAACGCCCCCCCCCCCCGAAAAAAAAAAAAAAAAAAAAAAGACCTGGTTCCTGGCAGTAATAGCCACAGGAATATTTCTACTCATTTTCTGAAGACTGGGGTGCTTTCCCATGTGCTTCACCGACACTAGGTTTTATTTCTAAACCGTGAAATTTGTGTGGCGTTTGGGCAATGGAGAAACCACACCCTATTTTCCTCTTGCCCAAAATTACATATCAGTATAGCCCTTATTACCTGTGGCTGGCTTACCTCTGATCCACAGTGACAGGCATAAGCAAAGAAGCAAGTCTACCTTTGCTTCCATACACCAGATTTGAATGCCTGGAGAAGGGAGAAGCAGAGCTGAATGTTTCCCTTCAGAAAGTTCTCTGCTCTGGTTTTCATCAATTTCCAGTCAATTCATAATATATTGATACTCAGAATGACCCACATTGTTAGGCTTTTCCTTCATGTGATGAAAGTATGTTGCTAAAGAATAAAGTTAAACCATAAGTTCACACAGATAAGCCTTCACAACTGGCTATAAATCTAAGTGGATGAGAGCTTCTTAGCCAGCCAAATGTAGTCATTCAGCACACAGCTAGCGTAAAGGACTCAAACTTGCCCTAGGCACTTGCCTGGGGCATTTCTGGGTTTCTTGGAAAGAATTAACAGCTTCTTGTGTTTACCCTATTTCAGCCTTCCCAGGTATCTTACACCACTCCATCACCAGTACCTGGCAATATCACTACTTTCTCCATTTAGAGTGGCACTTCACACCATCTCGTCTCAGACAACACTTCTGTCTATATTATTCCAATAACCAGAAGGATCCATCTCATGTATACACCTTCTGATATATAAAATACGTGAACTAGAACTTAGTTTACTGAGGTTAAATATTTGGATCCCTGTTAATGATTTGACTCATGCCTGAATTTTCCTTTGGCTTGGGAAAGGTGGGGAGTTTCATATCTTAATGCAATATCATAATGCAGTCTTATATTACCAGAATGATTATGATGAGTTGAGTAAATTCTATTAAAGACTACCGTTACAGCCAAAGTGAGCAAAACATGTAATTCTGATCAAAAGTGATATGTGTCTCTGTGTGATTTGGTCTATAAAGCACCACTGTCAGATGTTATATTCATCAAAAAAGGCAATAATTTTTTGTCTTTCCCTTCTATCTTCAAACTATAATTTTTTTTAAATTATAAATTCAGGAAAACCACAGTCATTAAGGCATGTATGATGTTACTCTAGTATTACATCTAGTACATTACATTATATACATCTAGTATACACCCAGTATAAGGCTTGTCAGTTAGCAAAGGCTGTATCCACCCATGCACCATCCGTTTTGGATGACTGTCACATGACTGACAGATCTCAGGGTCAGCACTGCCTGTGCTGTGACATAGAGAACACAAAGCTAAGTCAGAAAAAGCCCAGATCCTGAAAGGCTCAGTATTTATATATATATATTCAGATATTTCAGCCCAGTACGTTGAAAGCATACTACAGACAGGCTATGACCATTATTACACCAGATAGGCTATAAGCTGATGCTCCTCACCTGCACTGAATGGAGAGTTGAAACCTAATGTTTAGAGAGAAATGACCATGTCTGAGTACTCACAGTTTCCATACCTGAAACGTATTTCAGGCTTCTGTAAACCAGTTGGGTCACATGCATATTTCACCATGCAGGAAAATGTCATGGTTAAGCCACAGCATACCTTGAACCGTTAGAAAGTGCTGGCAAAGGGGCACTAATGTATTTGACAGTCCCAGAAGTCTCACTTTCTTCAAAAAGTGATGGCCCAACCATATAGCCCATACACAAGTAAAAATCTCTCAGATCTTTCTGGGTAAAATTCCTCCCTCTCCTTCTCCTTCCCTTCACTTGCAATTCCACACGCCCATGCAATACTGGAGAAATTTGTCCATGCGAAGAACTGTGCCAGGAGGAATCAGTCTCTGCAGCTACGCTGCTACAGGCACCACAGCCCCACCACACTTCCTGTGCTGGAGAGGGGCGAGTATCTCAGAGAAACCACCTTCCCTTTCCAAGAGACAGACTACTATATGTTTTTTTCATTATTATTATTTTTACAGCTCTTCCTCACTCTGTCCTCCCGCTTTCCAGTCCATCATGAATGCTGCAAAGGGATTTTAAGCCGTGTTATTGCCTTTGTATATGCTCAAAGTGCGTTTGAATCATAGAATCATAGAATCATAGAATCATTGAGGTTGGAAAAGACCTCTAAGATCATCGAGTCCAACCATCAACCCAACACCACCATGCCCACTAAACCATGTCCCTAAGCGCCTCATCTACGCGTCTTTTAAATACCTCCAGGGATGGGGACTCCACCACTTCCCTGGGCAGCCTGTTCCAATGTTTAACCACTCTTTCAGGAAAGACATTTTTCCTTACATCCAATCTAAACCTCCCCTGGCACAACTTGAGGCCATTTCCTCTCGTCCTATCGCTTGTTACTTCGGAGAAAAGACCAACACCCACCTCGCTGCAACCTCCTTTCAGGGAGTTGTAGAGAGCGATGAGGTCTCCCCTCAGCCTCCTTTTCTCCAGGCTAAACAGTCCCAGTTCCCTCAGCCGCTCCTCAGAAGACTTGTTCTCCAGACCCCTCACCAGCCTCGTTGCCCTTCTCTGGACACGCTCCAGCACCTCAATGTCCTTCTTGTAGTGAGGGGCCCAAAACTGAACACAGTATTCGAGGTGCGGCCTCACCAGTGCCGAGTACAGGGGCACGATCACTTCCCTGCTCCTACTGGCCACACTATTTCTGATACAGGCCAGGATGCCCTTGGCCTTCTTGGCCACCTGGGCACACTGCCGGCTCATGTTCAGCCGGCTGTCGACCAGCACCCCCAGGTCCTTCTCTGCTGGGCAGCTTTCCAGCCCCTCTTCCCCAAGCCTGTAGCGCTGCATGGGGTTGTTGTGGCTGAAGTGCAGGACCCGGCACTTGGCCTTGTTGAACCTCATACAGTTGGCCTCGGCCCATCGATCCAGCCTGTCCAGGTCCCTCTGCAGAGCCTTCCTACCCTGACTCCGATCTCTTCCTATAACAATCAGGATAGGTTTCTTTTCCATAGCTATTTCTTTCTGTCTGACAGACTGCTGTTAATCACATGCGTAACAGTATTCTGAACTATAATAAGTTTATGCGGTTTGAAAAACTGTTATGTACCCCTCCCTTGTCCCTGTGCCTGTTACCACAAGTTATTTTCACAGGTTGGTTTTTTGGAGGGTTGTCTGGTGTTTTGTTTCTTTTTTTTTATCTAAACACTTCTTTACAAAGCTGAGATTATAAAACAGAAAGGTGTTTTCACCATGCTTTCGTTATTTGCTGACACAATCTACTTGCATTGAAAAGAACTCAAAGAACCAGAAGAAATTAGTAAAAAATGCATATAGGAGTAGTACACGTTACAGGTAACGTTTCCCTGATTCCTGGGCAGTAAGGAAACTTGTCTTCATTGTGAATTTAGGTTTTAAGCACCTAATTTAACCAAAAGTCAATAGGACTTTGATTTTTATACCATGGATTTCTTAAAAGTTTCAATACTCCTATACACTTCAACTTTAGCCCAAACCAAGCAAGTCAGAAGGTTGCCATAAGCTTTCCTCTTGTGGAAGGCCTTTATTGCAAATAATGAACTTAAATACATGGTGGAGAAGAAATGCAAAGGCTGTTCCACCTCTCTCAACCACATGTAACCTGCAGGGACAATATTTAGGTTTCACATTTGGGGTTTTTTTATATGCAGGGTGTAATACTTGACGAGAAGATGAAGGAAGTGACCTAATTCCATTTCATGAGAGCCCTGTTTATTAAAAGCCAAATTTTCCAGTAGTATCTAGACATTTAGAAGATGCAGTTAGAGAAGCTTATTATTAGCAATATTGAAACATACAGAAGAAGTAGGTCCTCCACCCCTGTGCTGCTCTCAAAGCAGGAGGTGGGAACAAGCAGACATCAGCAGGCAGCAAGCAGACATCAACAGTCTGCTCTAAAACAGGTCAGCGAGACTGGGTTATTGATCAAATTAACATCAGGAAAGCTAATGGAGAAATCCTTCGGCTATCCTTATCCTTCCACCTTTTTTTAGTGTTGACCAGGAGCAATATGGGACTAAAATCTGCATGACTGAGAGCAGCAAGTTCCAATTAATGAGGATTTTGCACTGGTCATTTTTACTCAGTCACAAACCTATGCCTTGTGCAGTTCTCAGTAGACATTCCTATTCAGTGGGTTCATTAAAATAAAAATTAAAAAAGCAAAATGTGTGTTTCAGCTTCTTTTTTTAATCTAGCAAGGTGTAAAGTTACTATTGACCACATTTGCTTTTTTTTCTAAATATGTTAGGTTTCAGTAGAGGATTCCTGTGAATTAAAAGTTGGCAATTGTTCTAATCTTGGCTTCTGAAAATGTGTAATGAAATACCATTGCATAATGTGAAAAGCAACCACACTGGAGGCAAAGCAGGGGAGGGCAACGGATTCACCATCATACGTGAATATGCTAAACCGGATAAACACAGAATTTTCTTGAAACAGATCATGGTTTCCTTAGGCTTGCAATAATGAAAAGTTTCATTTCATTAGACAAAATTGCTGAGGGGAGCCAGAGAAACTTGTATATTGAAGCTGGAAGTAGTAAAACCTCTCTCACAGCCTTAACGACCTGTTCTCACAAAACAAGTTCCCTCTTTTAGGGATATGACTTCCAGTACGAACTGGAACCAAAGCAGCACAGAGGTAAATGCAGTGGTATGAAAGCACCTTTTCTTCTAGGAAGGGCCTGTTTTACTGCAATTTATGGTTTATAGTAGAGCAATACTCAATAGTAATAGTATTACTACAGTGTGTGACTACATTAAATAGTAGTGTTCTATTTGGGGTTGGAGATGGTTTTCCCACAAGCCCTTGGCAGAGAGCTTTCCTTCATCAGACATCATTTTACTGACAAGGACTGATTCCTTTCCCCTACTACTGTTACAGAGTGTAATGGTTATTAGTTACATTTGGCTCCCAGGACTCTAAATTCCTGTAAAGAAACAAACTGGTCTAATTTGCTTTTCCAGTGCTCTGCTATCAAACATCACCATGTTTTTGCAAATAGTAATGTCAATGTGGAACGCCCGACTTTTTGAGCAAAAAAGCTCAAATCTAAACTTTTTCCTTTTAAAAAAGATTTAAAAAAACAGTCTGCAAATTAGCTTTTACCCAATGAAAAGCCATCCATCAATGAAAATCCTGGCCATTCCCAAGCTGTAAAACTACTTAAGATGACAGTAGCAGGGGTATTAGCCCATGTACTCTGCCAAATGTAAGTAGCTATATTCCAACCACCTAAGTTCTTTCTTTCATTTAATTGAATGCTTGAATTGAAGTGTTTTCATTCCCTGCACTAAAATGGTGTGCAACATCCCAGGTCAGTCTTATCCACCTTCTTTCAATCCACAATATGTTTCTGTGGAAATGTAAACCATTCCATTATGTGTATGAACTCATTTGTGATCTCACATGCTAGAAGACACTGATAACACGCGTTATTTAGTCTCAACTTAATAGAGCAGGCTGAATCATCTGCTGGGATATATGGCTTACCAATGCTCCTACTGACTCCAGCAAATGAGCCTGCTCAAGATAACAGTTATAAAGAAACCTTCAAGCCTTATACCATTGCTTCACTCATTTAACAGCCAAATGAATCAAACAGATACAAAAACTATTGAAGAGGTTTGAGTGGAGAAGTGGGAGAGCCAGAATTGCTCTTGCCAGGCTTTGCCTGCCAAAAACATCAGGAAGCTTTCTCTATATCTAATATTAGACAGCAGAACTGGACCTCTAGCTACTGTCTCCAGAAATGCACTCAGCAGGAATGAATACGTCTCCACATGAGATGACATGAGAGTATATATGTCGTGCCAGGCTATCACTAAGCTTCAGGGGGTTTATCAGAGATGATGCCAGAGGCTGGATGCTGCCGAGAGCAATGTGCTTTGCCTGTAGAAGAAGGGATGTTACTCCAACAGAGCAGACCCTACAACGCTGCTGCAATTTTGAAAGGCCCCTTCAATGTTGGGGGTTGGGGGCTTTGGGCACGGGGGTGGGGGAGGGCTAAGACAATGGCTCATTAACTAATTCTCTCCAGTGTATACCAAAAAAATAGTTTCTAATTAAAAATGATGCCAACTACAGAGAGAATGATCTGAAAATAACTCTTACTTCTTTTACTAACTCCCCCTCCCCCCCATTTCTTCAAGTTTCTTGGCTTTAAGACTTTCCACACTCCTCTCTCTGCTTCCCCCTCTCCCACCTCTCACCTCCTCCCCCTCCAATCTGGCTTCCCCGCCTCCCTTGGCAGGCTCTTTAGCTTTAATTCAATAGTTAAAAGACTGAATCAAAAGTTGTATAATCTGTTTGAACCAACTTTTATTCCGTATCAGAAAAGGAGCAGAGGCTAAGGACAGCCCAGCTGTGATTTCGAATCCATGGGAGTGAGCACAGTCAGCTACCAGTATTTTCCCCTTACCGTGCATGTTTTATTTGCCTGGTGAGAAATGGTACCTGCGCAGCCAGGTGCAGCAATGGGGCATCTCGGTGACAGGTATGAAACAGCACAGGGCTGTTCCTCTGGCCTCTCTCATCTGAGACATTTCATAACTGCTGCCGTGTGAAACCTAAAACCTAGAAGCTGCTTTAGCTTTAGTGGAAGGCAAATTTCAAGGAGACAAAGGCAGAATAAGGCAAGGAAAAGGAGCGAAAGAGACAGAGGGAGGAATGATAGAAGTATGAAAAAGGGGAGAAAGACTGCCCGGTTTTATTCTTCCTGTCCAAAGCAGCTCAATTTCAGCTGAAATAGGTGCAGAGCATGCAGATAGACACTATGAGAAGTCTACTGTGGTATACCAGAAGGTGCCTTGATTAGCCTGATAAAAAGGCTGATACGTGGTATGACTGCTGTGTCTAATTACAAAGAATGAGCACCAGTGAAGAAGAAAATCTCGCAGTGCTGCTAGACAGCACTAATACAAAACCAAGTATAAGCTCACCATAAATGCTTTTAGACTGCAAATAAGGAGTTACGGCATTAAAGCTGTGAACAGAGTTGCAGAAAGAAGAGTTTGTGACTTTCAAAGCACAGGTTAGTAGGAGTTAAAAGAGACGTGCTGTGTCTTCACCACAGGGGACCAGACCAAGTGGCTATGCAGAACAGCAGTGAAGGAAAAGAAAGGGCTGCAGGGGCAGGAACCGAATGGCTCTCAGTGCTGTCAGTGTCACAAGCATCTTCAACGCACTGTCTTCTGTTGGCCAGCTTCAACACCCCAAAATAATACACCACTGCTGAGACCAGTAGCAGAGTCCCTACAGCCCTGGTAACACCGATGTCTGAGCCAGCTGCAGCCTTCTCACAGGAGGATCACAACCTGGTCTTGATCAGGAGTTGAGTAATTCGGTATGACGAGGCTCAGCTGCCAGGACAATGTAAACAGGAATCAACAAGTGATGGGAAAGCAGTGCCTGAAACTGCTGGAAATGTATAGGATGTCACCGTGGGTTGATTTTACAACTGTGGTGTCCTGGCTATAAACCAGTATTAAAGATTTTGGGTAGAAAAAGGGAGAAACAAGTTTTACTGACTTGGAAGACTTGTGCTGGCTTTAGTTTAAAAAAAAAGAAAAAAAAAGAAAAAAAATCATACTTCCTTATACAACTATTAAGAGGAACAAAAACACTACACAGATTTTTCAGCATGTCATGGAGAGCAGAGACAGGCTGATTTTTCTCAAAGGCCAGCATTGCACCATTTTAGTTTGGTTTAACCTAATTAACCCTGTCTGCAAAACTCTTAATTTCACTCAGAGATTTCCTCTCATGAAAAAAAGTCACCCATTATACATGTTCGAGCCCAGGTATTGGTTGTCTTTTAAACTATTTCCTTTAAGGTAAATGGTAAAATTAGAAATCTAGATTATATGAATTTATTCTGGCTGTCCTTGGTTTTTTTCCCAGCTATTTGAGGGTTTAAAAATAAACCAGCCATACCGCATTGCTTGAGAAAAAAAAAATCTTACATCTCAGATATAACTTATAATGGGCAATTTTTTTTTTTTTAAATTAATCCTAGGATTTTAAAACCTGCAAGAGCATATGGGAACTGCACACACATCTTCGCATGCACTGAAGCCTGACACTTGCACAGGAGCTGAATTTTGGCTGTAAGTGAGCCCGTAAGGACCTTCCACCCTTTGAGAAATGGGGCACACACCGCAGCAGCAGTACTACACATCTCCCAGATCCTCACCATACACAGCCACATGTGTTTTGCATCCAAAATATTCTAATTACACATACTTTACAAGTCAGGTTAAAGACTTCACCAAGTTGCTATCAGTATCACGACTACTGCATATCCAGCCATTTCTTCTCTTTTTACCTGGATTCTTTCACCAATCCATCCTTGCGGTATGTAGTGACAAAATAAAAACTAAAATCATTATTTGTTTGTGATCTAGAGGAAAAAAACCCCTACAGTAGCTCAGAAAAACACCTCTAATTTCAATAGTCACCATCACCCAAAAAACAATACTACCTGTTTTTGAGGCAGCTGCTTAGGAGACCAGCCTAATTTTTGAACCACTTTTCCCCTGATTTCTTCTTAAACATATTAAAACCCAAAATTTTCTTTCTGTTTTTAATTATTTAGTGGCAACAACAGAAAAAGGAAAGAAAGTGAAAACTTTGACTCTATGCTGTTATTACAAGGGGTTTTTATTGCAAAAATCAGAGATAAAAGTTACATTCATTTCATCTCCTACAGTTCCTTCTCACACATTGTCAGCTCCCCTCGTGCACACACGTCCACCCTACACACAGTTAGTGCATATGGGACATTGGGATAGCTGCGGGATAAGAGCAGTATTAGCTCAGTATGGGAGCTTTGATATGTGACGCTCTGCAGGGCTCCCAGCAGAGTGACAGTCTCCTTACCCTAATGCAAAGACTATTCTTCACCTATTCAGTTCACTTCTAATAGTCTTATATTGTCATTAGTGGCACGAAGCAGATTGTGCACCGTGACGGAAAGCCTTGCATCCCTGAGGATTAGTTCTTGCTTTTGAGTGCCAGTGCTGAAGCATTCAACAACTTTTATCAGATGAAAATAAGGGTCAAATGCAATCAAATGAAAAGAAAGGAAAACAAGCAAGCCAAAATGAAATAAGGAGATAAGATAGAATTTGTGTTTCTGCTACATTGCTTCCAAAGGGAAGAACTTGATTTTTGTAGCAAGGTATTTTTCATATCAGCAAAGTTAGGACTTTATCTTTGAACATACAAAGAATATTTCACTTTGAATTCAAATATACAGATTGAAGCAGTTAAACATTAACTGCTTTCTCCTGAAAAATTCATTGCAATGTACTGTTCCATGAAATAGATTTGGTGCATTTAAACCTATAAATTGTGCTAAATCTGGACATCAGAAGACCATGAGAAATACCTCAGAATATAAAGCAGTTCTGAGTGCCTGTGACCCAGTTCTTGGTACCAGCGCCCATGGTAAGTAGAACTTTCCTTTGAGTGGGTTTGCAGATTCAAGGAGAGAAGGTGCCGCATAATTTGTCAAATGCATTCTTGCTGAGGTTACAGGACCACTGTGCTAGGTGCTATAGAAAAAAGCCATCTGGAAGGTTTACAGCACAGAGAGACCGAATATGACGGATAAGTAACTTGCCTCTAGTGATGCAGCAATTTGGTGGTAGAGCCAAGAACAAAGCGAAGGTCTCCAATCCTAGTCTAGCAGTTCCCTCCTCCCCACCCTGTCCCCCACCATGATATTGCTGTACTTTTAAGGATTAATTTTTAAGGCTCTATTACCTGTAAGTGTGGGAACATTTTGTGTGGAGGAGTGCCGGTAAAAGGCTATTTAAAAGAACAAAAATACCATATGCTTCCTGGATTAATTTTGAAACCTCATTAAGGTCAACATAAAAGACTAAGATACACTTGTGATTTGGCGTGTACTTTCACTTGATCAGAGAGGGATGGTATTTTTGTAAACAAAGTCACTAATTTAACCCAGTCCAGAGTAAACCTGTGTGTAAATTTCCTGAGCTGTAACAGTGCTGTATCTTGGGAGCAAACACCCTGAGTAGATGCTGCCCCCTGAGTTTACTAATCCTAAATACTGATGGCACTTCGTTTATGAACACAGAGAACACAGAAAAAAAGAATGTTCATATTATCTCGCATCATCTAAGCAGTTTTCTACTAAACTAGCAGGCAGCTCTATGAACTGGTAATTTAAAACTGAGATGGAGACTGTGCCTCTACATGAGAAAGGGTCTGTAACGGTAATAATCCTTGTGCCTGTTAACGGCAGATTATATAATAAATAAGGCTACCGCACTCAAATACTGTAATTTTATTCTTACTAGTAGCTATAAAAAATATGAGAAGAAAAGGCTGAGATTCTGCCCTGAAATATTCCAGTGACACAAAACTTAGTCCCAATATCCATGAAGAGAAAAAAAAAAAGTAGTAATATATTAATTATATCCTTGTAAAACCTAAAAGCATAATTCTACTCCAATATTGGTTCTGTAAATAGAATAGTATTGATCTCAGTGAACACATACTAAATTTGTTCAGTCGGGAAAAAGAAAAATATTTACTTTCAACTTGCCAGCCAAAACCCTAATACTCCATTCTGTAGGCTCTGACATTTGTTTTCATGTTAACAAAGCATTTTTTATTCCAGTGACCTATCAGTGGGAAAAAAAGTCAGAAAAATCAGAATTTCTAATCTGACAGAGAGCATTTCCTTGCATAACCTTATCCCAAAACTAATAGCTTTCATTATTTGAAGGCCAGCATTTGCAGAAGTTTAATTTAATCCTACAGATCACAGAACCTTGTTTGATACTGAAGAGAGAGGTAAGGAAGGACACACTTGATCAGACTGAAAGTATTTGTTCATCTTTAACACTGTTCACTGAAACATTGTCTTAATATTTTAATCTTTAATAAGTGATTGAGACCCACTAATCTTAATTTTAAATCTCCTTTAAAATGTAGACTTCCAAGGTAATAATCACAATAGCAAAGGGCAAAGGCTGGCAGGTGATGAAAATAAATTTGATATAAGGGAAAGGAAGCAGACTGGCAAAATCACAAATACAACTGTTCAGCATTTCCAGCTTCCAAGTTTATGCATCTATTTACATTTATTTTTTTATGAACACCTTTCCTTTAAAAGAAAGCATGTAAATCCAGCTTTTTAGATCTAAAACAGACTTTACTTTCAGTTTAAAGAATGTTGAGTCACAAAAATCTTTAACTTCAAAAAACCCAGCCACTAACAAAGGTGAAATTTTCCCAAGGAATGTCTAGATTTTGAACATTGTTTATATCACCACCACTCTTTACTTCTAAACTTTTCTGTATTTTTCCACCTAATTACTTCAACTGATGTTAATCTAGGATAATTCCATTTGCTGCCAGAATTTGTACCCACATGTCAAAGCTATGCTACTTTAGTCACAGCAGACTAATTTATTCCACTGTAAGATGTTTAGGTGAAATTCACCGTGTAGGTGAATTACTTACACCCAAGAAGGAGGTCTGAATGTTGACAGGCCCTCAGGAAAATACTTCAACAGACCAATCCCATTGACTACACACTCTGACCTATTAGGTTCCTCTAAAGTCCCCTAAGGTGCAATTCAGAGCGCATTAAGACACATGCTGTGGAGGCATCTTCAACCAGCCAGTAGGAAAAATATAGCTACATTGATCAGGTTGAATTTAAAACATCTGAATATGGCAGTGTCAGGTCAAGTAAGTGACAGCTATGTAGTTTCGCTATTAGAAATGTAATAGCAGTAGGAACTGTGGCGGGTCGATCTTCCTGCAGCAGTATGAGCCCAATTCTCCCTAATCACACCTGGCACTTGTGCCAAATCTCCCACCTAAAAGTCTTTGATGAAGGACACTGCCTGAAAAGACCCTGAAATCTTTTCCAGTATTTCTCTTTTCTGCTGTCCCAACGCTAGCAGGCAGCTTTCCTTGCTGCAGTTTAAATGTTTATTTTTTTGACTTACTCATTGGACACAGGGAAAACCTGTCACCTTTCTTCCTGCAAAACTGGTGTCTTATTAAACTCTTTGCCACCACAATCTCCTTCAAAGCTGCATAAGCCCGATTCATTCAGTCTTCCCTAGCAGGTCATATTTTCTGGAACTCCAATCACTCTCTCTGCAAACAGCCATAGTAAAAGCCATGAATCCAGACTTTCTTGGAGGAAGGAGCAAATAATTGGACTTTCCTTCAACTGTGATGCAATCAGCCAGAATAGAATGGTTTCCTCATCTCTTATAGACAAGCTTTGTTTCAGTATAGATTTGCCTTTTTTTTTGCTTTTTTTTTTTAATAACAGGATAATGCAGGCAACTCATTCCAGCTGCGACTGACCCCACAACCCTGTATCTCATTCTCTCCAGACAGAAGGCATGTACAGATATTTAGTCTTGCCTAACATAGGTATTTGCACTTGTTCTTGTTGAATTGCATCAACAAGAGTCTTGGCATTGCAAATTTGCCATGACTGTTTTCACTTCTGAACTCCAGCCTCCAGGACTCCTCCAACCTCCCATATCATGCACAAAGCTAATGAACACAACATGTGGCCATCCAGGATTTCAGAGTTTTCGTTAATACCAGATCAAGAGTGATCCTTACAGAAACTCATTTTGACAGAAATCCGTTGATAACCACTTTGAGTGTCATTTTGCAAATAGATTTTTACTTTCTGCCTGATGCTTTAGTTTAGATCAATTGTAAGGAGCTGTCAAAAGCCTCACTATGTTCACAATGTACATCTACAACAATTAATGTGCCTCTTAGTGCCTCTGCTCTAGCCAGAGAGTTGGCTACCTTATTATGGAACAGGCAACGAGTGTGAAAAAACCCTACTCCCAAACTATTTGTTAAATTAGAAACCTGAAATTAAAAACCTTGTCTTCTCTTGTAAAACTGAAGAGAATGGAGTTTTAGGAAGAAAAAAATAATTTCCAATAGGTGCACACTCTTTTTGCACCAAGAATGACGGGGTTCTCAGCTATTTTGAGGAACCAGAAAAGTGCTGATAACGCCACCACTAGAAGGGGTGTGCAAAAGAAACACTCAAAATGCACATGAAATTGTACAGAACAGAGAAAAAAGAGCAGGAGGGTTACTAATGAGCATGTTCCAACAAATGTAGGACAAGCTCATGGTAATGGGAGGTTGGCAGGAGGGAAAAGAGAGGTGAGCAAAAAATTTAAATGCCATACATCAAAGAAAGGTAAAAACACACTACCACAGCACGAACAGGCAACGCCTCACAGGAATGCTTATTTCTCTACATGTTCCGAAGACAATGAGTAAATACACAGAGAATAGAACAATAATCATTCCAGCACTAAAAACAAGAAGAAAAAAGAACAAAAACACAACGTACCTTGTAACAGTCTGATGACTTGATCAGTCAGTACAGTAGCAAAAAAAAAAGATTAATCAGCACAAACCTGCTGAAAGTATAAACAAAGAAAATGTATTTTTAAAGCACAATTAGCACCTATTTGGGCATTGCTTTCAAATTTCTTTTTTGATGAAAGGTAAGCAAATGTGAGGTGAGGCCTAATTACCTGTTCTTTGTAGGCAAATCCCAAAGCCATTACCAAGTCTTGTTGGATTTAATCTGCATCAGTCTTTAAGAGAATGGCTGAGAATATTGTGTGTTCCCCATCCATATACCTGCCCAGCAGCATGGGAAATCACCGGGCATGCTTAGCCCTTAAATACGCTGGAGGTTGTCCTGTAGATGCACAAGTGGGGCATGTTCAGAGGTTTTCTGCATGAAAAGCAGGCACAGTCTTGACTGTATCTTGACTGCAACAGCAGAGCCTCATCAGCGAACAGCAAGATTACCGTAAACTTTTTTTACAGGAACCCACAGTTTTCCCCTCCATTTATTACATTTGCTCAATGTAATCCTTTCTATGTTAATGCTGGTGTGGATCTTAATGCTCCTTGGGCCATCGACCTGTAATTTTTGCAAGAAAGTCTTTGCAATTCTCTGGAGCTATATAAATAATTGAGAGTAATTAATTATTGTTATACCTGCTCAAAAAGTGAAGACAGTGATCTATCACCAGAAGTGGAAAATTACTAAAGGTTATACTTCAGCCAGGCTCTCCAAAAAGATGTGTTCTGGCCTTCTTTCTGCTGCCTTGCTTTTCCTTTGTGATATATGTATTAAACAGTACCTTCTGCACCAAAAATTTTCACCAATTTTCACAGATTTTCAGAGGCACAAGCAGCAACTAGGAAGCCACTGTGAACATGCTGCTGTTCAGGACCTCTGCTTTTAACACCAAGCACAGTTCAGAGGCTGGACTGATGCTTCTTATTTAACCTATGAGAAGCATCAAGTCTAAAGACACTATAGCATCTCATGTTCATTCTCACAACTACCCAGTAGGTGTGCGCATTTTTAAAATAGGTGGCCAAGTGCAATCTCTTTGCAGCAAGAACTTTTTTCTATGTTTACATAGTCTAATGCAAGGAGATGCTACCCTACAACTAGAGCCCCAAACACCTCAGTAATACAAACGGCTGTGCTTTACCAATAGGAGACAGAGACACAAACACCCTAAGGTTGGATTGTCGTTTGTCATTATCCATGTTTGCTTGCCAGCACCTTTGCAGTCATGCGGGACTGAGCCAAGTGGGACTCACAGGGAAATTTCAGGTGGTGCTTTGTGCTTTGCACAGTGACACGGTTCTGGAGCTTTACACGTGGTGGGTTTTATCTACCATTTTCTCCTGCAACAACATGATGCAAGCCATATTCAGTTAGAACAAGAGCTGAGCTGTTAGAAAAATCCAACACTGTGTGCTGCAAGAATAAAGCAGAATTTATAGGTAGTCCAAACCTCAAATTTCAGGAGCCTCTTGCCTTTCTAGTCACCTCCTGACCAGCCAGGTCTTGTAATTCCAGGTATGACTGGCATGCCTTGCACAGGGCAACTGAAGCTTGTGGTAGACCAAGTCCAAGTTTCCCTAGTATTTTAGACAAAAACCAAGTGTATTCTCACCACTAATACAACAGAGGAAAAATACAAGCATCTCCTGGACTATTTTCCATACGTTAATTTTGTGAAGAGCTTGCAATCCTTCAGTACTAAAGACTAACAAAAGATAGATACAAAGTTATTTTAATTGCTATGAATGCAGCAAAAAGCCCTTTGATTTCTTTGAGGGTTGGGTGGTTTTTTTTTTTTTTGTTAAGCAAAATTTCTGCGTTGGTGTAAGGCAGATTTTCCAGGCTTCAACAAACCAGATGGCCATCCAAAAATGCGATATGAAATTTTTATAGGAAGCTAAGAGCTGAACTCATCTAAGGGAGAGATTTTTCAGAGATTCCAAACTTTTAAAAATAAATATTACTGCAAGATCTTATGTATCTACATTTGAACTGTAATGAGTAAATAAATAGCCACAGTGATAATTACCTAAATTCTATATTTAGAAGGAACAGAACACGTGCAATAAACAATAGCACATTGTGATATTAATGAAGCACTTGCTTCCTCTAAATGTAGAAATTCAGCAATTATCACCAGAATTGGCATGTATAAAGGTGCCGGTGACAATTTTAAAAAGGCATATTGCTTATCTGATAGACCAGAATGCATGCTTTGGACCCGATGCATTCTGTTATGAAGCATTCAGTGACACAGTCCCACACTGAGCCAAGCTTATGCTCGGCACAGCGACGGCTCTGGTGGAGAGGAAGAGGTGATTGCAAGCCTTCCTTCTGCTTGCCCCAACTTTGCGTTGGCCAGAGGCCAACTCAGCCATCAGCACAAATTAGAGCTGCTATAAAGATGTTCTACTTTACACCAGCAGGTTTGGACCCCTGAGGAGAGCACCACTCAGACATCAGAGCATGTATTGAACTTCAGACCTTTCCCATCAAACCTCTGTCAGGCTTCTTCCCCGCTAAAAGGTGTCTCCTTTATGCTCTCAGGCATTTCGCCCTGTGCATTTAGAGCCTGTCAGAAAAACTGACAGAGCTGGCCACACCAAGCTGAAACGTCTCTGAGTCACAGGAGTTGCCCTTTTAAGCTTTAAGGTCACTTTTGGTAATGCTGCTTTGTGGCCAAAGATTTGGCCTGGAGACCTTGCCAAAGAAATACCTCCCAGCAGCTTGTTTTTTCAGACCTGCATCTCTGGCCCCGTGCGCACACAGAGCTAAACTGCTCTGCTGCCAACACACCGCACCGTGCCTCTCCAGCCTGCCTTTGTGTCCTTAACTCTTTCCAGCTTTCTCTCCTGTGTGAAAATACCCGACTTCCATTTTTCATTAGACTTCTCCATGCAGCCTGGTTTCCTATGACCTTATTCTAATTCACTCACAGAAAGAAAACAAAGTTCGCAGAATGTGGGAAGGTGATAATTTACCACCTGGCTGACTGCAGGGTCTGAGTTCTAGCTTTCCACCCTATTACATGCCGAGCAAAGTTAGTCGCAGGGCAGAGGACTCAGGCAGTGGATGAAGTCTTTTCTAATTCTCTGAGCAATGAAGGCTTCATACTCATCCCTCCCCTTTGCAGCGTACTTGCTATGCAGAAAGCACTGCTGAACTGCTAGGGCAAATTTCCTTAAAGGGCACTAATTGGCCGAGGAGTTTGTGGCACAGAGCGTTACAGTCCAGCCACACCTTGCAATGGTCAGAAAGCTCTCCTTGTGTTTGGGAACTTGGCATAGGGTATACGAGAAAATTAATTACTGAAGGGGTATAGTAGTGACGTTTCCAAATTACACAATTCAGCTGTTTGGTTCATTCATCAGCATTCAGAACGTGTTTATTCTGCAATATAGACATAATTGCTTACTGTGGCTCTGCTCCCGCAAATGCCTCCTGAAAGATGGACACCTGCCCCAGTGCCACTGCTAGAGCTCCTCTCATCCCCTGCACCCACCCAGCTGAGTGCAATGACTGTGTATGTTCCTGATGGAGAGACGTCAGGAGTTGGTCATGCTCCTTCACACTCGTAACGTTGACTCCATCTCTGCCTCAGGAAGCGTCGCCAGAAGGTGACTCACGGGGCTGCAGGAACGTGTTCGCACGCAGAAGCTCCCAGTCTACGGGAAGGTGACAACCGTCACACACCACCAGGGTGGGAAGACAAACTGCTGCATACATTGGAGCGTTACGGCACTGAACGTACACAAGATCAGGGGGAAAAGATAACATACAATGAAGAATTCATACACCAGCCGTGCCAAAAAAAGAGATGACTAAAATGACTGCAGCTCGTGCTTTCTCCTTCTGAGAGGTAATGTAGCCAGAGGACACAGGGTGCAGAAAGCTCTCAGTAGGTATCTACAGAGGCATCCTAACGAGCTTTCTAGAAGGAGAAATTGCACTTTTTCTACAGAAACTTTCAGAGATGATAGCGTGCGTGACTATATCCTCATCACTGAGACTTTAGATATACCAAATCTAACTATTTGTTGGCATAAACTGCTCACAACAACTGATCCCGCAGAATAAGCACTCAGAAGCTTGCAAACTCAGTGACCGGATTCACTCAGCAGTTGTGCTGCCTCTGACATCCCTGCCATCATCCTACACTGTCCCTCTCCATAAAAGACCAAAGATATGAGGGTGAAATAATTGCAACAAGGGCAGGAGAGACGCCACCTCTCAGCCACCTAAACTGTGTGTCGCTTTCTGACTTGGCAAAAGTAGTTGAAGTATGCTAACACAGGTCTGGTAGCTCTTATCGCGGCAGCCAGAAAGGAACCACTCCTGTCACGCTAGGACGGGTCTCTCCATCTGCTTCTAAATGAAACCTGGGGTCTCTTTTCCTACCAGTTATGTGAACTCCTACAAATCATGTGCTGTGGCATCCCAGTCAAATTACCTAATAAACGCAGGAATTACTGTGTCTCAGAAAACATATACTTTCCCCATGCCTTCATGTGCTGGGCTGTAATGACAAAATACCTGCTGCAGGGGCACGTATCCCAGCTCTCAGTGCTTTTGAGATATACTGAATCTGCATAGGGACTGATAAGATAGTGTGCGATCTAACTGCTCAGCTCGGCTCTTCTCGAGATGCTCTTTGCTCACGCAAGCTCTTGTTGTGTTTTCCACTCAGCAGCCCAATGACTGTCTACAAAAACATGTAGTTATAAATGAGCACACCAACTGGTTCTCAACATGGAGCAGAACAATCAGGCGGTGGAATGCACTGGGAAATTCCCCATTCTGCGTCTTTTGTTCCAAGGCTGCTAATGTGTTTTCCATGAGAATTTCTTCTGCAATGGAAAAAAATAAACATCTCCCCAAATGTTAGGCAAACAATTTATTTATTATTAGAATGAAAGGCAGAAAGGGGAGTTTAGCAGAACTTTAAACAGAGATTTATTATGTAGGCTAAATATTTTTGAAATGCAGAAATGTGTTTCAACAATAGTCATATTTGATAAGAACTGCCACTTCAAGGTCTTACAGTCAAACTCTTCTGAACTGCCATTCACATTAGCTGAACTACAGTCTGGAGCAATGTTACGTACATGCACGAAGTTGCAGAATCAAGTCTCTATTACTGGCTATGGGACTACACCATCTTAGGGACCCTTTTCATGACCAAACTCACTGTCCCTATGAAGATGGAGCCATAGACCTAGCTGGAGCCAAAATAAAAGGGACACCACACCTCCAAGCATGGTAGGCTACATTTAGCGTGCTATCTCCCATGAACATATTGGTCTTGCCCCTCTGAGGTCATCCAGTTGATGGATGACCTCCAAAGTTGAGGTATCTAGCTCTGGGGCAAAGTCCTGAAGCAGCTCTCCAAGAATTGTCTAGGTTTAACTGTTGTCTAGCATCATACCTGTGAAAATGAAACAGAGGAGGTAAACAGGAAAAAAGGGAGAATTGATGAAGAAAAAGGAGTAATTATGTAGCTGAAATGAAGTAAGGGGAGAGGAAATGTGAGACAAGAAAACAGAATTGGGGAGAAACACAGGCAGAAAAGGATGGGTAAGTGCAAAGGAAAGGAGAGGTCAGGAGAAATTCTGCTGCTAAAGTCCTACTGTTCCATGTGTTTTTCAAAACAGCCCTCTCGTAACAGATAATCCATGACATTCGTCTCTTAATCCTCTCAGCATGCCTAAGCAGCACTACGGTTTATTGACTGAAATGTTGCAGCATTGACCATAATTACAATACCAACATCCTGCTACCTACAGCAGCCATAGCCTATGTAAAATAAAATCCCCACGTATGACAACATGCACAGAATTAAATTTCAAACAGCAATAGCTCTATAATCATGCTATAGATTTACATGTAACTTTCAAACAAAAATCTTTTCTGCAAGGAGTGCATAGCTGAGGGCTACATAACATCTTTTAGCCTTTTCTCAGTATTTCTGAAGTAGTTTTTTCCTTTGGCTATTTTCCTAAGGCACAATCTGTTTTTAGGCTATGCAAACAACAACATTTTTGCCTTTTTGTTCGGGTGAAGCAGGGCTTGTGGTGGCTGAAAGGGCAGCTGAGGTGAGCATGATTGGGCCTGTCTCTTCTGTGGTGGCATTGTGGTTTTGCTACAGGGACCAACCAAATGAAAGAATTGTGTGTCTTAATAAATACAGCCCTGTCTAATGCTCCCTGTGAACATGTGTACTGGCCTTATGAGTGAGAATAAGAGGGGTGTACACTGCCCATAATTGATTTTCTTGTGCAGTTGTCCGCACTCCCCTGTACCCCAACCACATATCCTTCTGCAGCAATCTTGTGTCTTGTAACTGTTTATCATGCGGATTCAGCAAACCTATACACAGCCGAATTCTTGTGCAAAACTTGATTTATGGTCACCGAATTCATTTTTAATGAACCCTTTCCCAAAATATCAACAGCGTGTTTTGATTTCCAAGAGCAGTTTAACAGTGAAAAAAAAAAGGAAGAAAAAAAGGCCCTTCTTGCTCCTTGACTTAGGAATGCCACAAAGGCTACATTTTCTCCAGCTTTGGATGTTACAGCTCACAGCATCAGCTTGCACTAGTACACAAAAAAGACTACCTGTATGTTTAGCACAGCTACAGCCTCGGAAAAATGTCTCCATCTTTCCAGCTGCAGGGCAGACACAGAGGTTTTAAGGGTGAAAGGATAAGAGAGGTACAATTAAGGAGTCAATGGCTAATATCTCAAACTGCTGCCTTCCAGGGTGAATAACCTGTCAAGGGCTGGAGAAGCTCATTACTTTCCAATGCATAAGGTCACAAAAATATCACACAGCATTTTAAATTATACTTAAATAATGTAGCAAATGCTGAACAGCAGCTCTTCTCTGCCGCGCTGCAATGCTAATGGTCACGCAGTCATGGATGGTACCCTGAGGTCCAATCAGGATCTTGCATGCTTGATATTGCGTGGGCTTAAGAACCTGCTTTCTCCCCAGGGAGCCAAAATATAGATGAAGACTAAAGTTAATCAGAGTTTTCCCCATCAAAGCAAGCTTGTCCATAGGAAAAAACAACTTTAGCTTATATTTCTCATGTAAATCATGTAGAGTATCGCTATGTTTCAGCAAAAAAAAGGTGTTCTTAGAAAAAAACAGTAACTCCACTGGTTACACTACCATAATGCAAAATTCAGCTTGGTTACACCATCTCCCAGTCAGCACAGATGAAATAGCTCAGCCTGTTTAACCACTCAGTCCTGAAAAGGAAGGACCTCCTCCCTCCGTCTCTGCCCCTGTCCTGTTAGCACTGCCTTGCCCCTCTTGTGCTGATCTGACGCTTTATCTGAGCAAATTCAGCTCACTAAAGTTGCAGAAAGTTATCCAGAGGGGTAACTAGCATCAACTAGCATTGATGGAGTGACTACATCAGTGGACACGGAAAAGGCTACAGATGTCGTCTATCTGGACCTCTGTAAGGCCTTTGACACGGTCCCCCACAACATCCTTCTCTCTAAACTGGAGAGGTATGGATTTGATGGGTGGACTGTCCGGTGGGTGAGGAATTGATTAGATGGTCACATCCAGAGGGTAGTGGTCAACGGCTCAATGTCCAGATGGAGGCTGGTGCCGAGTGGTGTCCCTCAGGGGTCTGTACTGGGACCAGTACTTTTTAATATCTTCATCAATGACATAGACAGTGGGATCGAGTGCACCCTCAGCAAGTTTGCAGATGACACCAAGCTGAATGGTGCGGTTGACACACCAGAGGGACGGGATACCATCCAGAGGGACCTGGACAAGCTGGAGAAGTGGGCCCGTGTGAACCTCATGAGGTTTAACAAGGCCAAGTGCAAGGTCCTGCACCTGGGTCAGGGCAACCCCTGGTATCAATACAGGCTGAGGGATGAAGGGATTGAGAGCAGCCCTGCCGAGAAGGACGTGGGGGTACTGGTGGATGAAAAGCTCGACGTGAGCCAGCAATGTGCGCTCGCAGCCCAGAAGGCCAATCTGGGCTGCATCCAAAGGAACGTGGCCAGCAGGTCAAGGGAGGGGATTCCAGCCCTCTACTCTGCTCTGGGGAGACCCCACCTGGAGTCCTGCGTCCAGGTCTGGAGCCCTCAGCATAAGAAAGACACGGACCTATTGGAGCGGGTCCAGAGGAGGGACACGAAAATGATCAGGGGGATGGAACACCTCTCCTGTGAAGAAAGGCTGAGGGAGCTGGGGTTGTTCAGCCTAGAGAAGAGAAGGCTTCGGGGAGACCTTAGTGCAGCCTATCAGTACTTAAAGGGGGCTTACAAAAAAGATGGGGGCAAACTTTTTAGCAGGGCCTGTTCCAACAGGACACGGGGGAATGGCTTTAAACTAAAGGGGGGTAGATTCAGACTAGATACAAGGAAGAAATTTTTTATGCTGAAGGTGCTGAAACACTGGCCCAGGTTGCCCAGAGAGGTGGTGGATGCCCCATCCCTGGAAACATTCCAGGTCAGGCTGGACGGGGCTCTGAGCAACCTGATCTAGTTGAAGATGTCCCTGCCCATGGCAGGGGGGTTGGACTAGATGGCCTTTAGAGGTCCCTTTCAACCCAAGCCGTTCTATGATTCTATGATTCCATGATTTTGCCAGCCTGGCGAGTCCAGCAGGTCCCTGGGATGAGACGACACTGGGGAGGGTGGGAGCATGCAGCTCCAAGCAGGGGGCTGGGGAGTTTCTTTCAGCAACAGTAAAGTATTCAAGCTGAGCACCTCCTCTCTCATCTGGCCATTTTCATGTCATTGTCAGCCCCTAAAAAAAAAAAAAAAGATATTTTCTTTTCTTGTTTCAAAAGTATTTCCACAGGTGGACAATCTCTTTACACAAACTATCAACAGGACTGCTGTCCTCACCCACAAAAGGGCTCCTCACAGCAGACAGCAGTGTCCACTGATGACTGAAGCAAGGGAGGGAACTGAACCCATCCGAGCCACAGAGCAGCAGATATCCATGGTCCTCACCACATTAACAGCTATGAGTGTGTCATGACAATACACCGTTGATCAACACCATGGACTAGCAAACAAAAACCTCTCCATCTGTTAGGACAGACTGAAATGTCGAGCTAAGCAACTGCATGGTAAACTCAGCTCAAGTGCAAAGAAAAGTCTGGCTTCTCTTACAACTTCACTGCAACCATATGCAGGTTTGCCCATTGCCCTTCATTCATCAAGGACCAAATTATAGTTCCCTAATTAGACAAATCAGTAGTCATTACTTGTAGACCTTCAAGCACCAGGCAAAGAAAATAAACCCAGAAGTTAGAAAAGGGCCTGGAAGAGGTCCTTGTAAATACTACTACTAGAGACTTTTTCTCCTATCCACAGTAGAGTTATAGCTGCAACAGAGCAAAAATTCAGCAAAAGACTTGGCAATAACTATCACATACTGGATGTGACTATGTCTCGTTCAGGAGAAGTGCATCACCTTTGGGCTGTAAAGCACAGAAACAAGTTTGTACTGAATTAAAATTATCTCCAATATCAATGATAAAGGAGTCAAAGAAGAAAAACCTAAACTTTCCAACTGCATTTGGACCAAAAATTGTTATTTCAAATGTCTTTAAAAGAAGAATTACCTTCACTCTAGAAAATCCACAGAACCTCGAAACAGGTGTTTTGTTAGCGGATCAAATACCCAACAATTACAGACTGCCATTGTACCAAAGGAGATTATCAAAGTATCCATTCACAAAAGTTGCATGGTTCTCATGCATGGGAAGAATAACATTCCATCTTTTAGCCTCCTTTCTAATGCATGACGTGTAGTCTTCTGCAGGTCTTTCTGCAAAGGCAAGGATCATACACAAAAAGTAGAAAAGCTCAGGAAAAAAATGAGTCCATTGGGATTTTTTTTTCCAGAACTGGCAGGATGAAGATGCCTGAAGAAAACCTGGATTAAAGACAGGAGCAATCTACAGCTTCCTTCTACCTTAGTCCCTGTTTTTTTTATTTTCCATGTGTTCCTCTTACCTGTTGACTTTGAATTTTTCATCTTTTTCTTTTTTCTCTTATTTGTTTGCTTGCTTGTTTTGATAGATACCATAGCAATTCATGTTCTGAGATTATGGCATTTAAGACAGAAATTGAAGCATTTTTTGAATACCTGGGCTCTTTTCTGATGCACAGGAGTTTTGTATTTGTTTGAGATGTTGGCACCTAGACTGTGTTACAAAACAAATTGCAGATATTTGATAAATAATACAGTTTAAAATAATTTTAACACAGAAAACTATTTGTAAATAAATTTTAGTAAGAGTAGCTTAGGTAGAAACAAACACTTGAGGGTTTTTCTTTCATTGTGTGAAGCCAGTATTGCAATTGTGGACAGA
Source organism: Aptenodytes patagonicus (assembly GCF_965638725.1). Taxonomy (NCBI): domain Eukaryota; kingdom Metazoa; phylum Chordata; class Aves; order Sphenisciformes; family Spheniscidae; genus Aptenodytes; species Aptenodytes patagonicus. The sequence goes on from NC_134982.1 coordinate 85,849,099, forward strand.
TTTTGCCATTGACCTCCATTCCACTTCTGCTCTATAAAACACAAAAGCAATATTTGTTGTATAATTCCTTTAGACCTTGTGATCCAGGCAAAGGTGGTAGGGATTTGTAACTTGGTCTGGCAGGGACTAAAGCACTGCACCCTTTCGCTTTGCAGTCCCTTAATAAATGCTTGTACCATTAGCATTTACTACTGTTCATCCTACGATGGCCTGGAGCAATTGCCCTGGTTTCTTGTCCCCTAAAACTAGTTCTGCCTTCAAATCCATTAGTTCAGCAAATTTTGTGGATCTCCATCCAAGCACAGGAGGCTGCTCACTCAGGATGAAGTGAAGGTCCAAGCCTCCGCTTCTGAGATCAGCTGGTGCTGTTTCATTCTCAGTTGAAATTAGCTCAAACATTGGGCTGGTCAGTAGGCTGTGAATGAAAAAAAACCCAACCCTTTTGGAAAGTATTACCATCTGAACCAGTGAAAAGTTTCAATATTTCATCTTCTTGTCCCAGTACAAAAACAAGTGTCAAAATACAAGGGTTTCCTGAAAGGCAGATATTCTGCTTTTTATCAGTACTATAGAATAATAAAGCAGGAAGCTTTAACTTTGTTTTCCTTAGTTTAATTTAAACAAAATCTTAAAAAAAAAAAAAGCAGTTCCAAAACTATGGATGCAATATGTTATCCAGTCTATTGTCTCTATGGGTAAGGATTAATTATAACATTCAGATTAAACTCCAGAGGTACCATGAAATTTGTTTTTAAGCAGAAGCTTAATTCATTAAAATAAGGAAGTTACACCAGCAATACTGCCTCTTCGGTGCTTTAGAGTCATCTTTTTTGCCGAAGGCCCTATTCTAGTTTCATTCAGGAAAGCCAGAAAGTTACATGTGGAATGAGAAGTGATTGCAACACCCAGAAACCCACTTGCTGTTTATTTTTAAAGAGACTTTCAAACGTGAAGTGTGCAGGCTACTTTTGAAAGTGGGAGCAGGTCATTCAGATCCTGACTCACAGATGTGTTTAAGAACATATATATGCTCAAGGATCTCGGCTGTCAGTGCCCCGGAGCCTCTCTCCGACATTAGGATGCACATCCAGCTCACGATGCTCAAACTGCTGTAGGATTACAGAGTTGGGAAACTGACATCTGGGGTCTGAGATGCTAGCCTTCTCCCATGATTTGCCTCAATATTTTACAAGGAAACATGTTACTTTGGACATGGCTTCTATATTTTTGTAGCACAAAAGATAAAACCTATTCCATGTTAAGAGAAAACCATTAAACAAAAAACCCAGACACATTTGAATTGCAGACACAGTGAGATCAAATCATCTGTTCTGGTGCTACTGAGTGATTCCCAGCTTTGTCCTTCATACAGTCCTTCTTTCCTCTTTCCTCTCTGCTTTTTTATTATAAAATAGTAATAATAGTAGTCCATCACCTGTGCTGACAAGAAGACCGAGATGTTTTACTTTTCTTCCCCTAGGAAGCTGCTTTCCCACGGGCTGTCCTTCTGCTGGGGTGACAGCAGAAATGAAGCGCCCAAAGGGTTTATCTCTCTGTCCCAGTTAGACCCACACAGCTCCCTGGGACAGCGTAATTAACTCTGTCCCATTAAAACACCACGCACTCTTTGGCAGCACCTCAACCCTGGTGCTTGATGGATCTGTCCTAGTTACTAGCCGCCCTGCCCATTCTGTTTTGAGGCACAATTACAGTCAAGCCTGGAAAGAATAGCATCAAAATCAACCATTGCAGAAGGGTAAAGTGTATTTTTTGTGCTGCTCTCTATAAACTATATAGTCAAAATACCAATGAGACTAATGACTTAGAGGTAGAAATTATACAAGTCAGAAATCTGTTACGCACCATTTTGCTACTTTCTAACAAAGTGATACTTGTGTTACTCCAACTTTCTCTCTGCAATATCATTCAGGAAAGAAGAGGGAGGGGGAATACTGGGGAAAGAGATTTCTCTTAAAAGTCATTTGACCAAAAAGCTCTGACTTATCTTGATATGTCATATAAAATATTAAAAGCCTGACTGTGTTACAGCATTTTCCAACTACCAGGCATTGTTATACAAAAAACTGACATTGTACTACACTAAGTTTAAGGTGAAAATGCCAACAACTATCCTCCTCCCCTATTTTTACCAATTACCTTTTTAAATTTTGCTATTTATAAAGGAAGCAGAGCAAAACTAAGAACTGGGAAATACATTTGAACATGAAATGTAACCTGTTTATTAACAACAGGCAATCTTTCATCTTTGGGATTCGAGATCTGCACAGATTGCGGTGTCACCTCCCAGCATTCCCCACTGTGAACCTCAAGTTCGTGGGAATGACCAATACTAATGAACCCTGAACTGTTTCCCACAGCCAAATGACAGCTGTGATTCTTTAGCCCCAGCTCTCCTCCTTAGAGCTGATTCAGCTGTAAATTTATGACACTTCCTCTGAAGTGTTCCATGCTGGCTTTGGACATTTATCACCCAACCTTATCATCAGAAGATGCGTCCTCCTCATAACTCATAGTCAAGTGCCTACTTCACAAGACCATGGGTATCAGGGAAAGGCAGGTCTGGGTATCTTCTGGGAGATGTCTGAGGCATTTATCTTATTATCATCTTTCTTCAGTGGAGGAGGAATAATGGTAGAACTTTGTGCAAAATGTGGAGGAATTGTGTCTAAAAACATGGGCTTAAGAGAAGCACTGGGCATTTCTGAGCAAGGATACAAACAAACAAAAGAAGTGACATCTTGAACCTATTTCAGGTTTGAGACTTTTATACTGCCCATCTCAGAACTCATGGGAAATATTTATATCCAAGCGCATCTGCTGGCATGGGACGAGTAAACTGCTGTAGAAATTTAACAGGAATTATTTAGAAGTCATTACCCAAATCTACTGCAGTTAATAGACAAATCTACAAGTCAATCCATAGCCGATTTAACATTTTCTGTTATTTTCCTTATCACTGTATTTTAAAGCAAATAACATTAACAGTTTCTCTATGTTGGTCTTTCCACCTGTAAAATTGATCCTTAAAGCCAGAATATATTTCTGAATTTACTGGTTAATTTATTATAGACGGTGTGAAACAAGATCTGCACCTGACAAGCTGTAATCCCTCCAACAAGAAGACTTCAACTCCTAGCGTGTAAAATAGAGCTCCCCTGTTTAGCCACAGCTGAAAGTAATATCAGTATGAAGTCCTGGCCAGAAAGGGACTCCATGAAACCTTAATCCAGATTTTGTCCTGATTATGGATTGTTCTTGCCAAAATATATGATGACGTTTGGCTAGTACAGGTTTTTAAAATGGTTAGAGAGCGAGGCACTATCGGGAGGAATTGCTTCCAAGTTCAGAGGTGGATTTCAAACCCCTTCTCTTTCTTCCCCAATCTCAGCTCTTCCAGGCAGTATTTTATTTTTAAATGAGGACAAAACCCACTGTCTTTAACTTCATAACTTCTTGTTCAGAAACTCTAGCAGTGTGTGATAGTCTGGTTAAGAACTGTTTATCCTGCAGCCATGCCAGCAAAGCAATGCACCCTTGATCTTTCCATATGAGCTGTTACACAGAGAGCAGGTTTCACAGCAGGTTCCATGGCACAAAAGACATCACGATGCAGAAATAATGCTCCAAACAGCCAGACGCATTCTCACTTCTACAAATGTCTGAGCAAACATCCGCATCTGGTATTCTGATTTTTTTGTTGTTGTTTTAAAGAAAGTGAAATTCTGAGGATTAGCTTTTGTACTTTGCTATTTATGAGTGCCTCCACCGGCTCAAACAAAAGTGTTCTTGCTTTGGATCTGGCTGGAAACTGGTCACTGGATCAGGAACACCTCTTCAGCACGTTCTGCACAGCATAGACCTGAAATGCAAGGGCTGTTTTCTCCTCACAGTAGAAATATCTAAGGATGAGATTTTCAGAACAAGGCTATCAAAAAATCAGCATGTTTTTCAAAGTTCTGTAGGCTACATATTAAAACACCATTTTAAATTGTGCAGTGGAAAACATTTTTTGTCCATTTTGAAATCACAAAAAATCTAATTCAAAGTGTTGTTATTCCATCTGGGCAGTCAAAATTAGAGAAGTAAATCCTGAGCAAACAAATCAGACTTTTGCACCTCACTCTGTAAAGACAAATCTAAAAATTGCAAACAGTAGATAAATAGAAACATTCTAAAATGCAAATTAATTGTTACCAGCGATATAAGGCCAAGCCAGTAAAGCGCTCTCATTAAGAAGCTTTATGGAGGCCATAGATTTAATTATCGGGGGCAGTTGTACAACTCGTTCTGACGTACTAGCAGCATTTTTCGTTTGCACAGATGGGCCATAGTGCTGTCTCTTTCCTCTGTCTATCTTCTCCATTCCCCAGAACAGGCAAATTACTGAAATCTATAAGTATTCTGCTCAGCAAAGCTCTCACCCTTGCTTGTCAGTCTTGAATGCAGCATGCTTTCTGCTGGCAGTGGAGGTGGAGACAATTTTCAAGACTGTGAAAATCTTACAAGTTTTGTTCCTTAATAGTTATTATTCTGCAGTTGGCGAAGATAAATGCAGCCTGTTCTGCCTGCTCATTTTCTGCTAACAGCAGTAAGTGTCCTACATACTTAAACCATGTGCTGTGGACATGCAGGGTGGAGGACAAAGACAAAGCTTACACAGCTGGCTTAATAAATAAGGGGCTTCAAATGTTTCACTAAGTATATGGAGGGCGTATAACTCTTTTCTGTTCACTCACCATGAAATAATGAAGTTTGGGGCCTGCTGAAGGACATATACTACACTTGGCCATGTTAGTTTTACAGGAGCGCAAAGACTTGTGAGAGGCTTGGGCTTTTCTTTTTTCCCGGAGGGGAAGAATGAAACTGGCAACAGCACATTGCTGAAAAGTCCACGAAATAAGGCCCTGGAAATTTCTTCTATACACTTGTGCAACATCTTGATAGGAAACAATTAATACTGTTTATTGGAATGTGATAACTGCTGGATGGGCTTCAATAATACAGTATGTCATCTGTGTTTCCACCCAGGAGTCCCCGCTCCTATCACTCTGGTTATTCCTTTGAGTAATCAGTTTTCTGTAACCTGCATTTCTGTTCTGTCACCAAGTAAATGCATTAAAAGGTTACATTGCCATTCAATCCCTGTAATACTTGCCTTAAAAATTTTGGACCACCATCGGAAAAAGTTCTCCATTTTGTGTCTCTGGCAAAAAAAATCCTTGGTCTTTGGTCATCTCTAGGACTTTATTCTTGGAGCAAAAATCTTGGATCTCCAACCCATATCTGAAGAGTGAAAACTTCTGCCTTAAGTTTTTTCTCTTATTGATGATAGACAATAAGGACAGTGGAAAGCACAGCTTTCCTCTGCAACACTATGTAACTGGATAAACTAATATCTGACCTGATAATTTCTCATGTATTAAAAAAAAATCTCTAAATGAGTGCCTGAAAATACACTGCCAGCTAATGAATATATAGGACTCTTCAGATCTTGACTTTTTTTTTTTTTTAATGTTGTTTAAGAGGACCTGTCTCACGTTTGTCTTGACACCTTCCTTCAGCTTGTCTGATCCATTGCTTAGCAAAAGTTAAAAGAAAGAGCTTCTGCCTGGACTCACAGCTTCTGACCCATGCCACACGAAAAGTCAGGGCATTCTTTAAGGTAACAGTTTTCCCACAGAACCCAGTTGTGAATACTAGACTTGCTTTTAACATACTTAACTTTTAAAAACAATTTTCTTGACATTGATGTATCCGTGTACTTAAGCTACAGTTAGGATCACAGTGAGAATATTTCCTTATTTCCCAGCACTAATGTTCACTTTCTCTTTGAGGCATCATAACTGCATTTTACTTTCACTGATCCTTGGTGCCAGCCAGCCCTAGCTTGCCTAAGTTTCACACAGTGTGGCTGCATTCACTGTGCTAATCTTATGTTACATACATTTTTTTGTCACTCCATGTGTTTCTAATTGGTTTCCCAAGCACCCGCAGCATTACAGCTGCTCTATTTGGCAGCTGCAAGTGCCCACAAACCCCTGTGTCTTCCTCTTCTACACTGTTTTAGGTATTCTCTTTTGGCACTAAAGTGAAAACAGTTGTAATCAGATGTAAAGTATAAAAAAAAAAAAAAAAGCATATGGAAATCTTGTGGCTTTGATGTTGCAAGAGGAGAAAAGTCTCTTCCTGCGTTATGCCCGCTGCCCCACCCCAGCCGATAGAAACTGGCATTTCTCTGTCTAATCTGGGGCTATTATAAGAAATTACAAGGAAAATAACCGCAACCGGAGGACGAATGACCAAGAGTGCACAAGATGCAGTCGGTGGTGGACCAGGCAGAGGAGAAGGCAGGGCTGACCGCAGCATCCCTGGCTGGAGGCTCTTCACACCCGAGTGTAGGGATGCCTGGCTGGTCTTAGGAGGTTGAGCTGTCCTCCCAAACCCTGTTGTGCTTTCCCTGCCTGGAAAATGGCATACTGGAGGTTATTACTTTACAGTAGAAAATGTAAATATTCTGTAAAACACTCAGGTTTTTGCATAAAAGGCCAAAGAGATTACTTTTAAAGCGCTATCTTTTATGACTAGCAGGGGGATAAACACAGCAAGGTGCTTCATAAGCTGCCTACAAACAAGCACCAGTGAAACGCAGTGTGGAAACCCATTAGGGAAAGGACTATGTTATCTTTACTGTACATGAAGAGCAAGTGGGTCTTCACTTTGGTGTCTCTGATCCCACCTGAGAAAGATGCACAGCAAGTGAAAAGCACAGTGCTTATTCTAACTGTCATGCAAGAATGAAGAGTGGAGCCAAGCCCAGCACCACCTGAACCTATGGTTCGAGAAGGTCTAGGTGTTTTAAAATCAATGCCCAAACCCCTGAGTTGTCCTGAGTGCAGATGTCCTAAGGTCATGGGTTAGCTTGGCTGTGAGCATCAGTCCAGATCCAGGGAAGGAACCAAACTACTCATCCTGTGCAGGGCAGTTAAGAAACTGTGCTGTTTCTATGTCTGTCACCATAGTTTTAATTTACTGGACTAAATACTCTAGTAGGCCTGTAACATGAGTTTCTCATAGTAAGTAAATCACTATTTGTGTATAGAAAGGGACAGAGAAAAATAATGAGTGTGTCTTAATCCCATGTTCATTTTTCATGGAAGATCCCGGCGGAATGGACTAAAAATAGTCATGCAGGACAGCAAAATTTTTGCTTAATAAGACAAGGGTGCCCAATCTACCCATGTAATCCTTGTAATGGTTCTGCTGAATCGAGCTTTATATGGGGGGAGAAAAGAACTCCTACAAAATATGCTGTTGCATTTAATTATAAGTTTTCCATTTGACAGCTTAATTAAGAAAAGAAGTTAGTGTAGGGCTTGCAGAATTCATGATGAATCACACATATTCGTACAGACTTCATTTTCATGTTTCAATTATACATATTCCTAACTGATGAACAGCAACATAGCATTTTCTGTTTAATAAATGTAATATCTGTTGGAATTGATAACATTAGTTCAGTAACTACTGAGCTATTATTGTCAGGCATCAGGAAAAAAAGTGGAAGGATGTCGTATTTATTAAAGTTTAGTACCAGCACTAAAAAAAAAAAGTGTGGGGGTTTTACCTACAGGCGCAATACTTAGCAGAAGTCAGCAATAGAAGGTGCCTATGGATCCAATTAGGAGACAAGGGAGAGGGGAACAATAGCTTCACGACTGGAGAACCAGACTGAGGGTTGGGAGATCTGTGTTTAATTCTTGTGTCTATCACAGACTTCCTGTGCGGCTTTGGTCAAGTTATTTCATCTCTTTATGTCTCAGCTCCCTATCTGTAATAATGTGATATGCAATAATACAATATCTCCTTCTCCCACACTTTTGTCTGTCCTTTTCAACTGCAGCAGCTTAACTGTTGGGACTATCTCCTTCTCTGATACAATAGCCCTCCGATTTTATGGGGAAGCATCAAATATGCTACCATAATACAAATAATTGTAAACCTGATTGTCTTTTAACTCATGGAGGGAAAAAAAAAAGCAAGCCCATTCTGTGTAGACACTTAAAGCAATAATCTTGAGAGAAAAGAAGGCAATTATCAGCTCAAGCATCTTTTCTAAAACAGTGGTTTTGATACACCATTTTGTATCCAAACTTTCTGAGGAGAATTTCCTTTTTCTTTTTCCCAAATATGGTAAGAAGGAAACAGAGGTTAAAAACAGGGAATACCTTCCCTGGCAGAGCTGACAGCAGAGAGCTATGGATGACAGTTTAGTCACAAATTCAGCCAAATCCTTTTTTTTGTTCCCAAAGAAGGGCCACTTTCTCGGCTATGGGAAATAAAAATTTGCAAGTGGTGAGCATGCATGGAGATGCCAAGGGTCTCTGTCTGATGGCTTTTTTTCCCTTTTGCAATAACAGCAGCTTGAAATCAAATTCAGATGTTTATTTCTTTAGTGACCTATCCAAAGTCTCTTACACTACCATAAAGGCAACTGCTTACACATAAAATAAGTTTCTGCTATAATTACCTTTGAATGTATTTATAATTATCTCTACCAGGACGACTGATCAAGAGCTTCACCTGAGAGAACAGCTGGAAATGGGTCCTCGTTCAACTTTCTGAGGAACAGTGTCTGCTTTATTTTACCTTCTCATGACCAGAGACTGATAATGCACAAAGTACCTGACTCCTATTTCCCAAAACATTTTTTAGAAATGCATGTTACCTTTCTGACTTGGTAAGAGGTTCTGTTTTCATCAGGTAAAGCACAAGGACACTGAGAGTATGGAGCAACTTTAGGTAGGCATTTTGTACATCCCATCAAGAACAACAAAAAATATGTGGTTTGACATTTCAATGCACAAAAAATTACTAAGAAAGGGATGAAGAAGAAGATGGCCTCTCACTGTAACCTACAAGTTTATGTCATTTTATGAAATCTACATAGCAAACATGGAAATGAATGCCATCAAGAAGCAAAGGATTATTTCCTCACCATTTCATGCAAGTATTTTGGCAGAGACAACAGGTAAGCATCAACACAAGAGCTGAGTGAACTCCACCTGATGTGGTAGGTCATGGTCTTCAGCGTCATGTTGTGATGCATGTCCACTGCTAGAGCTGTTCTCCAATTTATCATCTCACATTTGATTGTTACTAGAAATGACTGCAACTGGTTCAACTGAATGTTTTTGTTTTTCTTTTTCCCACTGGAAAATGCTGATTTGTCAAAATGTAGCTGATCCATGGGAACAGAATGATTTTAATGAAGTTCTGGTTGAAGCCAAGGAAACTGGCAGCCAGTTTTGAAAGTCTCTTGCTCAGGCAGGTTTCTAAAATTATCCCATGTGACTTGCTGCCTGTTGCCGCTAAAGAAACCGAGCTCCCCCAAGTCCCAGGCTCTCAACTGCGGACTGACCACACCTGGAAACACAGATGCTCAAGGTGCCACCTCTGGAGTTTGCCAAGACTTGGGAAAGTTCATGAAGAAATGTTTTGAAACTATTGAACAAAATAACATTTCAGTTTTTGTTAAACAGAGCTGTGGACTTACTCAGGAAGACATTTTGAAAGTCTGTTTTTCACTTGATTTTTTTTTTCTTTTGAAATTTTCCACTGAGTGGCTGAAACCCAGCAGAGTATATTTCTTTGTTTTGTAGTTACCGCTGCAAAGCCATTTCAACTGATCAAAAAGAAGTACAACAGTTCTGGTGGATCTTGTCTCAGCCAAGGTGGCTCTGTGGAATCGACCTGTGGAGATGGCTTTGTCTTTTCCTGGCTGTGGAAAGACCTGCACGGTTAACTGAAGCTAGGCACACATACAACTTCAAGAGAGCTACAGTTCAGCAAGATGAATCCTATTCCTAAACATTAAAAAACCCTCTGAAATTAGAAGAGATAGGGCATGCTACCTACTGTAGCTGGATGAAGTAGAGTCTATTGCTCATCTCTGGTTGTCCAGTTTGGTGCTTTGTACTCAGAATACTAAAAAAAATAGAATTTGTGATAAGGATGAGAGTTTGAGTTCTGCATTTAGTTTTATTCATAGTATCTGAAGCTATTACTCTATTATCTTGGCTATTTAGAGATACCAAAATGGAGCTTTCATCTACTTTCTAAAGGCCATCTAGGCATAGTTGCTTCCTTTATTAAATGCCAATTTAACATTGCCTTTTTACCTTCCTCTTGTTTTTGTTGTCTCATCATTGTCCTGAGGCTCTTTGTGGCTTTTTTCCCCTATTCCTATTGTAGTCAGTTACCCTGCAATTTTCCCTTTTCTGTCTCCATCTGGGACAAGTGATGTAGCCGGGGCAAACGTAGGGTTTACGGGATTCTGCTCTGAGCTGTGCAGGTTTTACTCACTTTTCCCTTCCTCATGTGGATTAGTACACAAGCTGGCAAACCCAGTTTCTCATGGGACGCCTCACCTCAGCCAAGGTTAGATCTTCCCAGTTTCGGCTATTGCAACACCAGCAGTCTGCCAGCACCTGCCCATTTTATTGCTGGACAGTGGCTGCCATGACACCGTTGTCATGTCCCCTTTCAATGACGTCGAGAGCACGCCACCCCTAGAGTACCCGTGTGGTCTCTCTCCTCTCTTCCAAATGATGTGCTGCAGTCTACTGGAGAAAAAATACTGGATTTTTGCTTTCATTCTGCCAGTTCTGTTTTACAAGAAATATTTGTAATAAGATAATTTGTTTCTAGGCTTAGGTGGTCTGCAGGCCTTTAGATGTCTGAAATGATTGCAAACCCAAGCCCTTTTACATTCTACGTAGTTCGTGTTCCAGCTTCCTCAGCCTCACCGGGTAGACCTGTTTCTTTGGGCCCAGAAAAGTCCTCCTCAGCTGTTCTTTAAAATGTGAGACAAGGATTAGCTGTCAAGATAAAACCACTGCACTAATCAGTTTACAGAGGTGTAAATTGTTTGTCAGAACACAATGCCAGCAAGGCAATTTTGTTTAACAACAATCCTAACAGCAAGGGTCCCTGGGGCGGAAATAAGCAATCAAGCAACCAACTGGGGCTGAAAGTTTGAGAGAGCGAGGAGCCATCTCTTTCCAATGCATCTGCAGCATGATGAGACCTTGCACAAAGCATCCGGAAAGGAACTGGGCTTCTCTTTCTGTGATCCTGAAACCAGCGCTTGTGCAACTAATCTTTATTCACATGAGCAAACTTATTCTTTAATATGAGAAAGGAAGGACGGGAGGACCAGGTCTTTGCCCAAGGTTTTCAAACATGCCCAGCACCAACTTGGTTGTCCTCGAATTCAACAGTTTTATCAGCAGTCACGATGGGATTAAAAGAAAGTAATCAGAACTAAAGCCAAACCAAAGTCCTGGAAATCCCATCCTCAGAGTACCGAAGTTATGCAGCATTTCATCCAATCGCTCTTAATTAAACCATCCCAGACTTTTTAGAGATAGCAGAATCAAGCCATTCCGGTTTTAATCTCTTGGTACGGAAATTAATTTTGTGCCTATGGCCATGTGGGGGCATGTCCATAAAGCCAAAGCATGAGCAATGTTGAGAGCATCTCGTTTCCTCTTGCCAGCTACTGCATGGATAAATCAAAATTTATTGAATAAAAACTGTGCTCTTTCCTTACAAATTTTGCCTCGCTTCTGTCCTTAGACCATCACAGGTCCCATCATACTATTACAATCAGTCAGCATGCTGAAATGAAATGATTGAAAGGCAACTCTCAGCAGAACTGGAACAGCCCCTTCATTTTTTATTTCTTACTTTCATGTGTGTGAGACGGGGGGGACAGGGAGAGAGACTATTGAACTTTAAACTTCCTGATAAGCTGTATTGTGGGAAAGTGCCATTTTTAGGTTTACATGAAGGAGCTACCTCTGAGAATGGCCTTTTAGCCTGTGAAAAAACTAGAAACATCCCAGGAAGTCTCCGAAACATTGTAGCACTGTGAGAATTTGTATAAAAATAAACATTGGATTATTTCAGTCCTACTCCCTTGAGAATATGAGACCAAATTACTCAGAGCTACTAGCGTAATCTTGACAGAGGAAGGGAAATTAGCAACTGATGCCAGGACTTTTTGTTTTGTTTGGGGTTTTTTCCCCTTCTCTTTAGTGTAAAGTAATACTTGGAAGAGGCAGCAAAGGCAGGTTAAGCATGTGATTGAAACAGGCTCAGAGCTGAGACCAAGCCCTGGAGGAGAGCAAGCCAAGCCAGAAGTAACACTTTTAAAAGGTGTAAACTGGAATTCACAGAAACATGAGAGCTTGGAAAGCATCCACTGACAGACACAATCCAAAAGCAGACAAATCCTGGTCTCTAGAGTTCAGGAGGTTTTTTAAAGCTTTTTGCCAAGCATTTTTCTCAGGAGAAATTAAGATGTGAAAGGCACAAGGAGTCAAGCAGGGTCCCATGTCACTGTAAAAGCTGTTTCTAAGCCTGGTCAGGAAAGTCCTTCATTTCATGGAAAAATTATTCTGATTAATCTGTCTTCTCATCAGGAAGGGCTGAGAATCCCACATGGTAATAAACCCACATTTTATTCAGCATTGCTCGTAGAACTAGTAAAGGTTGGTAAGAAACAACATGAGATGTTGCGATTTCAGTAACTACTGGTTAGCGATTGCTACAAACCAAGAGAAAGCTACGTAAAACAAGGAATAGGAAGTCTAACGCAGGGTTATCTGAAGATATAACACTGAAAACGCCTGTGTAAGAAAAGAAGTAGAACGAAGGCTTCTCCTCCACAGGGATGTCTCCACAGTTACGAATGGCTCCACAGTATTGAGCAGGATTGAGCAACTGTCTGATGGGGAATGCACTGCGCCCTGAGAGAGTTTGTATGCACTCAGAGGAGAGCACCAGCTTGCCTTGTCCCCAGTTCAGAGAAATGGTTAAAAGCAGAGACTTCATTAATGGTCTAACACATGAGATCTGAGCTTCAGACTTAAGCGTGCTGTCCCTCTCCATACCTTGTGTGGCACCAAGAAGACAAAGAAGATAGCATAATATGCTAGAAAAGAAAAAAAGAGAAGGTATTCTGCCTGCTGTCTTGGCTGACTCTGGATTCAAGAGTAAAATAGAGTCAAAAAGCATGAGTTTCTTTAATCTAAGCTAGAAAGCTAGTTTTTTTAGCTGGACATGTAACAAACTCATATTTCCCTGGGGTGAAACACAGATGGGAACCCCCAGCAAGCATTGAAAAAGGACTGCAGAAGCAGTCACTGCTACCCACACCCCTTTCTGCAAAAATCACTCCAGGCAATTCAGGAGCGGCAGCAGACAGGATCTGGTCCTTTTGCTGTCAGATTGGCCAACAAAGGAAGACGAAGGTGAGGATCTCCAGTAAGAACAAAATAAAGGCAAATAAGTTGCTTCACAACAGGGAGAAATTCAATACCTCCAGAAGCAGGAAAAAAATATATGATACATTTTTAGCTTTGCTGCCCAATCAAGTTAATAAAAACCTCCAAAAAATCACTATACAACTGTATGATATCTACAGTGAAAATTCAATATCTACTGCCATTAACAACATCATTAATAACAAATGTCTGTTTAATTACTCTTGCTAAGATTAAAAAGGCCATTATTCTTGTAACTTGAGAAATTCATTAGCTGGAAAGTCTGTTTAATGCCAAATGCACCCCACTTAAAGGCACAGGGTTTAATACTTGAAGGTATTTCTGACATTCAGGCATTTGTGTTGCTTGAAGAAGCACTGCCCAGCTGGGCTGAAGTTCATGCTGTGACAATAAGCAATTGCTGTTACTTTTCAGAAACTCAGATGACGCTACCGGACGTTTGATAGCACTATCTTTCCTCCAGAAGAGTTAAAATGCATAGGGACAGAGTATGGTTCTCAGAAGTACCTAAATCACTTAGGATCCTTCACCTATATGAAGGAAACATAAATGCTTCTGAAAGCTGGGTTTTGGTAGCTTTATCCCCAGCACATTTTTAAAATGCTGCCCCATAACGTACTCTATATAAATCAGCTTTCTCTCGTCATGTGCTGAAAAGGTCTTGCACCACCACCATAAACCCTAACTCTGTGGATTATGCAACGTGCACCTTCCGTAACCGAATCCTCGTGACACCTAACACTTGTGTTTGCCTTGCTGTTGAAGAAAGGAAAATGTAGCAAATGCGGTAGCGCCTGTTAATGCAGCAGCTTGGCTGATATCCATTTTTTAATGGTACTAAACTCTTAACACACATTCCATCTCCAGAACTGAAGGCGGTTGTACAAGCAGGTACAAACAGAGCAATTATTACCTCCTTCTAAAGCGTGAAATGCTGTACGTACTCCTCCTTGACCGGAGTCCAGGGCAGGCAGAGGATCTGGTCTGTGGCACAGGCTGACATGGAAAGGTAAACACGTTTCCCACCTCCGAGTTCTATGGATGGTGCAGAAAGGCTATAGAGAAAAATTATTGCAGTTCACAGCACTAGCAAATAGGGATGCGTTTAGCAGGGTAATTCACTCTGAGAGAGAAGAGGCTGCATGCAGGAGTAGCACCCCAGTTCATGCGCCCCTCCAGCTGGCTAACCTCCACATCGTGCATGCCTTGTCATCACAGCACAAACGAGGGAGACATACCGAGACAGGGGTCGGAAATGGAGCTTTCAAAAAAGAGACCCAAATGATCAGTATCTCAAAAACTATGATGAAAGAAGGCTCACTGCTTACCTTGTTCATGCACAGTTTTGACAACCACAGGCTACACACCAATGTCTGTGCAATATCTTGTGCATTTTACAACAGCTAAATTAACTATCCAGGGTAACATATTTTTAATACTGGGTTGAGGGGCATTAGAAAAGTCTAAAACTGCAAAATTTGTCTTTGAGGCAAGGGCAGTGACTTATCCTCTTTCCCTCATTTCCTCAGAAAATTACAACAGTCCCAGCTGCCGTGGTCATTGACATGATGGTGACAGCAAACCATGAAGAGTTGTGCAGCTACTTGATGCGATACCAGGACAGCAAATTGAGACTGAGTAGTCATGTTCTGAAAATGTTATAGATATCCCAGATTTTAAGAAGATCTCAGAGCCACCAGCCCCACTTCTTGGGTACATTTTTTCTGTTTTTCTGCTTCTGCTGGAGACATCTCCCAAAAACAGAAGTCCAGCCTTTTTATGTTGTTGTTGCTGTTTTTTTAACCTTTTAACCTTTCTCTCGTGTTGATATCGCCCCCAATCCACGTCTGTTTGGAGATGATTCAATTTTTCCCACCATGCTGCCTAGGGAACTCAACTATAGTGGAATACAAACAGTTCTCCCTAGAAACAAAAGCTCACAATAATAATTCACCATTGATTAGCACTTACAGTTCAGGAATAGTCCTATCATGTGACACACTGGACACTTTTACACAGTGAAAGCAGAATCGCTTGAAATTATGAGGAAGTAGATGTCAGGGGACCTGAGCAGTAATTCTGAAAATCTTTAAGTTTGGCTCCTAAATATGAATCTATTTGCCTCACCCTACTTACAGACATTCAAAAGCCTTGTCTTTTACAGTCACACTCTAGCAACATGTAAAAGTGTCTCCTTCATGTTGAGCACCAATATATGAATGTCTACCACAAAGACACAAACATCTGTTAAAAGAGCTTTTTATAAGTATTTCTGCCCCATTTCTAGGTCATGCAAGAAGGTACACTAATTCAGTGTCATGAGTAGTGGTATTGTGGGCCAGTAATTATGTTAATACAGATAATGATATGTACTTGTATTACAGAAGCTTTTTCAGAGTTAATTTTGCAGTCAAGCAATTGCTTTGCTCTGTTTAGCTTTGCGTTTGGATAGCAAATGAAGTAAAACAACAACCGTAATTTTGGACAGTCAGGAGTGCTGCATTACAGAAGCAAGGGGTTGTCTGTGAACAGAGGGCCTTAACCATTTTCCTTCTGGCTCAGTTTTCTACTGCCTTGCCCCGCTTTGTGGGCCTTTAACAGTTGGCCTTGAAATGCCATACCCATCCAGTTATACCTTGTTTATCTGAGAAATGTTACATCAGAAGCAAGAATTGGGCTTGCCAAAGAGCAATGCAACAAACAAAATCACTGTAGATGAACTGCAGTGATTAACTACTTTCTGAAATAAATGAGACATTCACAACAAGCCTTGAAGCGTCTATCACAGACCAGAGCTGTAAGGGATGCTGGTGTGTTGCTTAGGCCCGGGTGAATGGGTAAGAGCATCCATATGGCCCAATTCATTTAAAAATGCATGTACTGTGTGTAGTGTGTGTTTTAATAAGCGAGGAGCTAGATCCAGCAGTGCTCCTGAGCAATCAACCAGCCCTTACATCCAAAATGGGAAAGTCAGGTTGCCTAGGTTTCCATTTTAATTTTTAAAGCTTAAACCCGAATATGATTAGTAGACACAAAATCTAACTGCATTTTTGTTAACATCCTCAGTCAACTAACAGCTTGAAATATGTGTAAGCATAATATACAGGAGATAAAGCTAGAAATGGAAAAGTATTATATGTGTATATGATTGCCACATCCTTTTTCTCAGGAGCAGTATGATTACCATAGGTATCCAGCTATCATACACTCTGGGTTAAATTAAACCATGGTACAAACACAACCAGTTTAAATGATATTACCCCAGGGGTCAATTTGGCCCATCACATGCTAATTACATCCCTGAAAATTAATATCCTTTTTTTTTTTTTTAAGGTAAATAGTCTTTTCTAAAATTATTTTTATGGAAAACAGGTTTTGTTTGTTTTTTCAAGAAAATTACATATTTGCAGAGTTCCTGGATTTTTTATGCTGTTACAAGTTACATCTGGTTTTCTCCACTGGCGTGTCCAAGCCAACTTTAAAGGTAAAGCTAATCCAGAGCAAGCCAAGGATCTGACTAAATTCTATAAGCCAAGAAACAGCCAAGCCACAGAGAATATTTAGGCACGAGGCTCCTGCCCGCAGCCCAGTGCTGCAATCCCCAGGAATGCACTGCGATTGCTCTACAACCTTGAAAAGCCCGGAGACAGCTGCCGGTTCCTGGCTGCAGCCTCCGCTGCTGAAGCATTTTTTTCCAGCTTGGTTTCTTCTCGTCCCTGTCCAGGCCAGCCCCAAGCCCCGGGCCCCGGGGTAGGATTTCGGTAGCTCCCCCATTCCCCTTCACCCCGCAGAGGCTGTTCATCACCACCCAACGGGGTTAGGCAGGAGGATGGACAAACTTCCTGAGGCTTGAGGCTCTGCAAACACCCGCTCTTCCTTCTTTGCAAAAATAACTCAGGTCCACAAGCACCTCTTCTTACAAAGCCAAATACCTGACCCAGCAGCGTGGTTTGTTTTTTTGGTGTTTTTGTCTGCTTGTTTGTTTGTTATTAAATAGAAGAGTGAGCTGTGTGTTTCCACTTCTTATAAGCTAGGCTGGCGGGAGTGTCATCTGGATATGAAGTGTCTAGCCATACCTCTGGTTCACTTCTTTCTTATATGTTTTCCTCTCTCCTTGTTCTTTGCTCTGTAATTTCATTGTCTCCAGTATAACTTGAGTCTTACAACTGAGTCTGAGCTTACTAAGCAAAATTCTAGCCCCAAAAATGAGTTTTGCAGCAGATTTTAGTGAAAGCAAAGGAAGTATAGATATTTATCCCTTGCAAGAAGACATAATATTAACTATATAAATCTTAATATAACCTCTATGTTTATTTGTAGTGATATGGCATGAAAACCACCAGTACCATCATAGCTGCAGGGCAGTATTCATGTGTAAAATCTTACTTTATCCTGTGATAAAAATCCCTGGCTAAGAGCAATTGAATATTCAGCATGAAAAATGGCCATGTAACTGAAAGAAAGACTTCTGCTTCTGTCTCTCACTCCTGCATCTGTAGTGTTTGAACATATATGTTTCTTATATCTTCTCTTCAAAAGGTAGATCACATGCAGGTAAAGCTGAAAAAACCAATGAAATGTTTTACTGGGAAAAAATTCCACACCAAAGTAACAACAAGAACCAATTTATTAAATAAATGGGCTGATGGTTCCCAGTCTCATTCGCCCACTCTAGTTACTTTTGTATGTGTATATGTATGTACACAGACCTTAGTATGTCTCCAGGCAATGTGAACACATAATGTGGTATTGCATTCTGTCGTCCCATGGAAGTTTTAAGCTTCACACCGAAATGCAATCCCTTTTACCGTTCCCTCCCCATTTTGTTCTCTAATGCCTTCCCCAGACTCTAGAAAATGCAGCTTCCCTGTCTTTCCAGAGCTGTTACAAAACTAAGCTGCACAGTCAGCTCAGACGGACGGAGCCAGTCGTCACCCATCGTGCCCTGACCCGTCCGGACACCACATGATGCTTGGGAGCTTTTTCATCCTTCCTGTGTGTCTGCTCTCACTTCGCTCTTCCCCAGGGGCTGTTCCCTTCCTCTCCCTGTTGCTTTCTCAGTACTTCAGCAGATGTTTCTGAGTCCCTCCTGGAGTGTTTCCACCGAAAGGGGGGAGGTAGCATTTCTTTCATCGATGGGGCTTGCCAGGATGGGGTGCTGCTTGGACCTAAGGAGGAGAGGAGAAACCTCTCTGCTCCACAGTGCCCGGGCTGCTGCATGCCAAAGCCGGAGCTCGCTGCAAATGTTCCTGACAGCTCAGGGCTGGGTGGATGGGCAAAGGTCCTCCGCCTGGAAAAGCAGCTGAAATGAAAAGTGGGAAAGGTTTAATCCTTTTGGAAAATTTATGTATCAGAGAGCTACACCTCCCAGAGCTACACTCACCAGATTTCCCTAAAGTAACCGTATACCTGATGGACCCTTAAGTTTGATGAGGCTCTTCCCCTTCTCTGAGTACCTACGTCTTCCCTTCAGGAGCCACTTTGGTTTACCTAGCTCCAGGTCCCTAGGAGATCCCATTTTAAATATCCTTTTCCCACTCCTTCACTTGCAGCTTCCCTTTCTTCTCACCTTCCCCACACTCCTTAAACAGGGCTCTTGTGCAATAGCCTGCTTCCCAATACTAACTGTCACAAACTGCAATTATTTGTATTAACATTTTAATAGATTTTCTGTCTCCAACATCTTCTACCTACCTAAAAGGAAGATTGCAGGGCTAAGACTGGTAATCATTCTTTACTTTTTTTTTGTTAATAAATTGCCAATCAGGATTACAGAGCAAAAGTAACAATTGCAGAATCCTACCACTCACATATGTTTTTTATCACTTTTTCACTCACTCACTCTTCTGGTGTTTGCAGAGTTCCCCTTTGTGCTAGTAGCCTTCTTGGTGGTTATCAATTTTGTTTAATTTGCAAAGAAAAGCCATGTTCTTTGATTCTCCTTTGTAATTTAAACAAATTGCAAACTAGTTATTCATAAACAGGACCATCTTTCATTTGAGAAAGCAAGAACCAAAAGATTTTGCCTTAAAGTGGCAGCTCCCTGTTCTGTTAAAACAGATGTGTCCTATTCACTAGGAAAAAACAATAGCAAATCTGAAGGCCATGCAGTCTAAACATCATTTTTCATGCCATTTGGATAAATAACTGGTGCAATAGAGATGAAGTGAAAACAACTCAAATTTTAGGTACATACATCCCTTTTTTAACTTCTTAGTTTTCCCATGTTCCAAACAGCTAGCTTACATTTCAATATCCTCTTTAAACTAGTTTTTCTTAACCTTTTTAAAGATTATTTAAAATAACATCAATAATTTAAAGTTAAGCCTAAATTTATATGAAACACCTCTGTGCCTATTGCATTCCAGTCTTTTTTTTTTTTAATTAAGGAGATTCTAGCAGTTATTTCTGACTGCTGTGGCATCTCTCTGCAAATCCTTTCTTCAGCTCTGCTACACTGAGGTTCATTTGTGTCATTCAAATCTTTGCTCTTTAAATATCCTCTTATAAATTTATTATGGCAATACATTCATATCTTTAAGTTTAATCTGAAACTTCGATAACAAGCAGGAGATGGAATAAATTAGTAGAAAGGAGACCAGATAAAAATTAAAATACTGTTCTGTCATTGCCCATATAAACTATTAGGGACACTGACAGGATGGTATTTTAATTTTGTCCTCTTCTTCCTCGCTTCCTCCACCCAACTTCACTCTTCCATCTTCAGCTTGTTACCAAAGCTTCTGATTAAGCCTGGGAACAGGGTACCATACACAACATGCTCGGGAGCTCTTTAAAAAGCAGGAATATGAATGACACCAGGTAAGCATCGGTGTGCTACAACCCAGCAGAAAGGATCTTTTCTTTCATTAATTAGATATCCAAGTGATCCTTCCAGAAAAACACCCTTATTGTCTAAATAACGATAGAAAACCAGAGTCATTTAACCCTGTCTCTCCACCCGCCCATGATTTACAGTGATATTATCTGATCAATTGCTTTTTCCACAATTCACGTTATGATGCTAATGCAAAATCTAACCTCAGGCCTCTTTCCAACCCTCTCTAAAGCAAACAGTTCAGAAGTGCTTTCACTGTGTAACTAAGAATCTGAATGTTGCTGGATTGTTTAACATTCAGGTATGACTGTTTTCTCTTTCCTTCAGTTAAGGGAGAAGAAAACAAGTCTTTTTTTCAGTTTTCTTATTTGTTGAGTATCCAGGTAACAAACTACTTAAAATCAAGCAAACAAAACTTGATAATTGGCCCCCATCCCCATCTGAGCCGCAGAAGGATGTAACCATGGCAACGTGTGGTTTAGAGCAGACCATTTCGTGTACCTTTCAGGATTTAAGCTTGTGAGAATCTATCCGTTCCTAAGTAGAATTATCACTCCGGGAGCAGTTTGTTCTTTATTTTAAAGGATGGTTGAAGCTGGGGCCAGAAATAGTCCTTGATAATGTGTTTGGGGGTCGGGGGGGAGGTGAAGGCGATACGGATGCACACACAAAAAGGAAAACAAAACCAACAAAAAAACCCAAAGTTCCTCTGTGCCAAGGAGCAAACAGGAATGGACACTGCAAAAGACAATAATTAAGGATGAGTCAAGCACAGCAGGTTGTCAGAAAGCCCTCCTGCAAATGTGTTTTCTCATGAGCTAAGAAGCCTGGAACAAAGTTAGTCATATCTCAGCCCTAAGGTCCAGCGTCTCTTTTCTTGCTTTAGGTAACACTCATTGTAAATCTATGTGTATGTAATGTTAAAGAAGTATATCTATGGAAAGAAATTAAAAAAAACCAGCACACCCAGGTTTGTAATATGGCAACCTCTTCTTAATCATGCGGATTCAGGATCTAACAAAGCTAAGTCAATTCAGTACTGTCATGCTTTTTTTCCCTGTTACATAAGGTTTTCTAGGTTTCCTTCTATCTATGTGATCCAACCATCCTTGTGTATTTACAGTTAATACCTCTGTAACATTACAGTGTTCATAGAGCCGTGTATATTATTTTGCTTTCTTCCTGCATCCCACTAATTAAATTTTATTTTTTAATGTAATTAAGAGTTGGTCTTGAAATCCATCCTGCTAATGTTAGTTTTTTGTTTTCCTTTTGAAACGGAAACTACAAACACAACAGATTGTAGCTGTCTCTTTTTACATGAGACAAGTCGCATTGTTTAACCAGAGCCTGATTAGGCAAATCAACTGACATGAGAATGAGTGGTTGCACTGAAAAGGTAATATGCTGCACAAGGCAATGCTCAGAAATATCTTGACATGGAAATCTAACAAAGAGATCTGTATTCAGATTTGAAAGGAATTAGATTTGAATCAGAATAAAAATATTCTGAGTCAGAATAAAATATATTCCTGTATTCTTACATATTATCCTATTACCCTCTGCAGCCCATGAAAGGGAAAACTTCATTATATATAGGATCTTTTTCAAGAGTGGATATCCTTTAAATGGGCAAATTCCAGATTCTCTGCACGGCTCTAAGGCTGGAGGACAGTTGGGTTACTGGCTGGAGTATGTGACGTGGAAAACTGCACCGCAGTCCGTGTAATACCATAAAATGTAAGGTACACAAAACACTCTCGTAACAGTACAATAATCAGAGCTAGTGCTATTCACTGGGAGTACACACTGCTACCTCTAATTAGCACATTGCATGACTCCTTTTTCTTTTTTTTTTTATTTTTTGCAATTGTTCGTATCCCAGGTATCCTATGCATCTTTCTAAAAAATAGTAGTTTACAATAAAAAAGAAACTGGGGGGAGGCATTTAGAATATTTAGAGGTGGCCTACAGTCAGATCTGAGTTTTGCATGTCTAAGATCAGCTTTTAGACTTGCAGAAGCAGGTATTCTCAATACCATTTCTCTAATTTCAAGGTAAAGCCTAAGATAGACCATCTGGTTAGATTATTATTACTGTGCTCCTACCAATATTATTGCCATTACTATTGCTGCTACTACTACTACTGCTATTACTATTTTTTTTCAAGGAATAAGCAGGATTTTATTCATCAGCAAATTAATATTGCTTGCAGTTTAATTTTATCCTGAGAGAATTTTGCATCTTGCACACTTTGATAGAAATATAAGCTCATTAACAGAATATTTTTTAACCAGACCATTATGACTTCATTTTGAATCAAAGCTCATTAAAACAATTATAATCAAATGTTTCATTTTCTTTTTCCCTTGTGAGGAACAGCTGAAAAGGTTATGTTTGTTTTTCTTTATCTGAATCTCTAGGGCTATATAAACAGACTACATGGACTTGTTTGTGCTCCTTTTTCTTTACATTTAAGGGTTTGCTCGGCAGAGTATGCATGAGCGCTGTTCTCGGGGTCATCCACGAAGAGTTGCAGCACAGTGAGTTGCAACCCAGACCACACGAAAATCAGTGGCAATTTTCAGTTTTGTGCCCAAGGATGCTTGCTGCCTCACCACCGAAGGTCCAAACAGTGGCCATCTCTTCATGTTACATCATTGGCAACCGTTTGAGAGTGCGCACATCAGGGACGGGTTTGCAAGGTGTTTTCCTTCCCTTGCTCCTCTTGCAGGGACCGACACACTGTGAGCAGGAGCGAGGGGTAGGGTGGTGGAGGGTGAGATGGAGAAGATCCTCCTTGGTCTGCTCTCTCCCCATGCAGACAAACAGCTCAGGTGGCAAAAGTTCCTCTGGGTGCTTTTGCTGCTGCACAGCAAAATTGCTTTCACACAGACAGAACTGGGGCTCATCGAACGGACTGCTCGTGTTTTGTGGGTTACAGGAATCGTACATAGACAGTTGCATGCCACAGTCACTTAGCACAAACCCCATTGAACCTTAACATTTAAAAAATGTGCTTAATTCTTTGGTGCAGAAAAAGATCTTTTTTTCTTTCAACACAATCACTTAATAACAACATCACTGTTGTTAAGCCTGAAACTGTGCTTTCAGTAAAGCATACCTCTATTAAGCAATTCGTAATTCAAAACAAAAATGACCAGCTCCAATTAAGAGAAAATAAATCTATACTCAAAACCTAGTAAATCTATTTAACAATAAATTTAGAATTAAGGGATTTTACTCTGAAAGAGCATTACCTTCATATGGAAAATGGTGATTTTTTTGTGTGTTGTTTTAATAGCTAACAAGTACACAGCATTGGCAAGCCACAAGAACAGCCCTTAGCTACAGTGCAACATCACTTATTATAACATCAAACATTAATTGTCTTTCATGTCTTTAGCCAAGAGACTAAAACCTGAAAGCTGAACATGGGCGAACAGCTGAAAGCTCTGTGTACAAAATTTTGCTGAGGAAGGACAATCTTCACTGTTTCCACTGAAAATATGAATCTTTGCTATCCTGATATAGCATAATTCTTGTACTAGCCCAGTGTAACCACCATTTCCATGCAAACAATCAGCCAATACAAAGCAGAAGATTTGCAAAGTAGTATAATGACAAGCCATCAGTAATGCAAGCATGGAAAAAAAAGCCAGCTTAAACTAATGCATAGTTTTGCTCCTAATAATTGACCTAGAAGTTGACATCTAATTTTGAGGGAAGAGATAATACAATATAAAAGTCCATATTTTAAAGTAAATAATATTTGAGCACTTTCTAAAAGCAAACTTCTTTATGACAGATGTATCTCTGGGAGCCATATTTGCCAATGGTTAGGGTAATCTCTTGGATTTATGGGTTGAAGCCAACACTTTCTGGGCTGTAAGGAGAGCCTAGGACCCACCTCTTCCACCTGAGCATAAGACACAAGACAGAAATGGGGACAACGTCAGTGTTTGTTCAACACCATGAAGGACTGAGTTGTTCAGCCTACTCTCCCAGACCCATTAGGTGTCCTTTTCTTATTTCCAATTTATGGACCATTTCCTAGGTCATGAGGCACCGACTAAACACAGGGTTTAGTTTAAACACAGGGTTTAGTCGGTGCCTCACAACCTAGGGTTTGCATGACCTCTCAGCAATAGATAGGAACGGCTTTCACAAAACCTTCTGAATGAGTATATTCAAGAATCACTTAATCTAAGTGTGGATATGCAATTCCAAAATTCCATGTTTTAACTTAACTTTGAAATGCCGTATAACCACGTATAACCTGCTCAAGCAGGAAAATGACTTTCTTTTTTTCTTTTTTTCTTTTTCTTTTTTCTTTTTTTCTTCTTTTTTTTCTTTTTTTTTTTTTTCCCCTCCAGTCTCAAGCAAGACCAAGGGATTTCAGAAACACAGACTAGGAATTCATGTGGGGCTCCTTGCCCACTAATGGAAATTACAGCTCTGCTTTTTCCAGGTTGCAACATACTTGTCTGTTTTTCTATAGACAGAACTTCCACAGGTGACAGGTAAAAGTCAGGTAGGCAAGCAATGCTGTTTTAAGTGGCAGCACATAAGCATTAAATAATACCTGATCCCTAGAAGCCCGCCTAATTCTTTACAATCATTCAATCATAGAATCGTTTAGGTTGGAAAAGACCTTTAAGATCAAGTCCAACCATTAACCTAGCACTGCCAAGTCCACCCCTAAACCATGGCCCTGAGCACCACATCTACACGCCTTCTAAACACCACCAGGGACGGTGACTCCACCACTTCCCCGGGCAGCCTGTTCCAGTGCTTGACAACCCTTTCAGTGAAGACATTTTTCCTAATATCCAATCTAAACCTCCCCTGGCGCAACTTGAGGCCATTTCCTCTCCTCCTATCGCTTGTTACTTGGGAGAAGAGACCAACCCCCACCTCGCTACAACCTCCTTTCAGGGAGTTGTAGAGAGTGATAAGGTCTCCCCTCAGCCTCCTCTTCTCCAGGTTAACAACCCCAGTTCCCTAAAAAAGAATAATAGTAAAAACAAACAGGTGTTAGGAGTGCTAACACAAAAATTAACAGAGAGGCTAATTTGCAATTACAGTTCATTTCCTCAGACTTTTTCCAAATGCAGACCTCTAAACCAATGGACATTAGATTTATTTCAAATTTAAATCAGTTTAGCTTTCAGGGTAAAGCTGTCAACCATGTTGTTAGTCATCCTCAGTAGGCTGCCAAGGTGGAAATTAAAAAAAGGAAGGTGGGGAATGGAGGGATGTGAAGAAAGAGAAATTTTGGAGTATCAGTCCTCCTGTCTACACCAGTCCTTTCCTCAGTTCTTCCTAGTTAAAAAGTTGCTTCCCAGAGACAACAAGAGTATGAGATGTGAAAGACATTGTATTGAGTGATAGAATATGTGCATTTTTAATTTTTTTTTTTAACTCAGTTAGGAGGGGCAAGCGTGACCCTTGTGTCAAGTCTGGTCTGCATCTGGAGCATTTTGCAATGGTCAAAGAGAAGGACTGTTTCTCTCAGGACAGTGCTGCTCTGTCCACGCTTCTCCAGCTCACGCACCATGGCTGCAGTCCTCTGCACCCTACTCAACAACTGCCAAATGCATTCAGGACCCTCTTGCCTGCAGAAGGACAAGGTTTTCCCCTTCACAATGAGCTTTGCCTGGAGGATCTGATTTTTCTACAAACAAGCCTAATTATTTTAAAATCACTTTTGTTGTTGTTGTTGTTAATTACTTGTTTTAAGGAAGGCAGCAGACTGGAAGGCGGTGACCTACTCGCGGATGCTGAGATCATTTAAAATTGTACAACGCAGGCAGTATGGCCAAACCCAGACATTCCAAACTCATGAATCAGGCCCCATAAACCATGAGATAGTCTTGAAACAATGATCTTTAAAAAAAAGTAATGAATGTTGGGTTCTCTCCACTGCCTTCTGGCTTTGTCATCTTTTAAGGTACACATGAGATCAAATTTTCAAATTTTCCTCATCAAACATGAGGACCTTAATCTTCTTTTTAGTTAGCTTGTTTTTTTTTTTTTTTTTAAAGGAAAGCTGAGGTTGTTAAAATACTACATGATACACGGAACTTTGGTCTTTCCCAGGCACTTTAACAAGACTTGCACATTTTATATTCTAGCTGTGCTTTAATTAAAACCAGTTACTTTCTTTTGTTTGAAATAGCTCAAACAATTCAGCACTTAAAAAAAAGAAAGGAAAGAAAATAGAAGAAAGAAGCTATCTGGATGGTTTTCTAATAGTGGGTGTAAATCCAGTCATAATCAAGATTTATTTGTACAAACCATTTCAGTGGGAAAACAGAGCCTCCAAAGTGTGCATTCAATTAAGTATCATACCAAACCTTTGTTATCCTTGTTTTAGACCTGGCTAGTGTCTATGTACATTGTTAGTCAAACATAACAATATCATAATCATAAATAATTCCTATTTTTTATGAAAAGCTGACTCCAGTCTAAACCATTGGGGCTCTGCATTTCTATTGGTTCTTGTAACTGCCTGAAAGCAAAAGCAACTTTATTATTACAGATTAAATTGTAGTCAAATATTAACTTATGAACTCTCTTCTGACTTCACAAGATTGTGCGGCATTTTTGCCTGTTATCTGAAATCCTTAATAATGCATTAGAAGACCGAAATTTCAGAAGAATTTGTTTGAGATTTCTTCTTTGGCTTCATCTGCAGTTCTCAATGAGCAATGCATCATCCAAACACATTATAGAAATTAGAGTCTGCATTCCATTACGCATTCAGACATTTATAGCAGAATGATAAACCTGTCTGTACCTCAGAGAGTTGGCTTTATAAATCAAGGCGTCCTGTAAAAAGATTACATTCTTATTTGAAATTATTGGGGTTCTATATCTTCTTTCCATAACAAGTTACAATATACATCAGAAAAGGAACAAAGAATGGAATGAAAGTGGGGAAAAAGTGATGTTTTATTAGAGGCAAAATGTGTTACTATTTTACTTTGATTTTCTGAAAGAAAGCTGAGATTCTAGAGTTTTAGGTTTGAACGCTTCACTATTCTGGAGCTTATACAAAAACCCCTGATCTCTCAATCTATTTTTGAAACTTATCTGCTTCTGTAGTACCAGAAAACCTCAGAAGTCTTTCATGTATTTATCATCACTGAACTCCTCTGAGGGAGGAAAATACTGTTATCACTGTTTCAGAGATCAGATGTTAAAGCACAACTCCTCAGGTCTCGCAGGCGAGCTCTGACAGAGCAGGGGATTGATCCAGTGTCTCCCAACCCCCAGGTCATGCAAGGCATAGAGGAATGGGAAGAACAGTCACAGGAGCATCCCTTCTCAGGAAGCAGGACAGGACAGTTCAGGACACACTCCCTGCACCCCTTAGCAACAGGGTCCAAGGGACTTGGACAGAACATTTCCTGGCCCGGGGGTCCCGGAGGCACCATAGCACAGTGCATCTGGATGCCATGCAATCTGTCCTGCAGCTAAGATGCTCCTGTTGAGCTCAGGATTTTAGCTGCGTTAGTAAATGCAATGAGAAATTAGTCTGCTAACATATGCGGAGAGCAGAAATTTGAGCTCAGAGGGCACTCACTCATGACCTTTCTTATGTCTTCTTCCACCACACATCGAACGTCCCCCTCAAGCCTCACCTTGACCTTCCTGAGATGCCTGTCTTGCAAATTATGGTCAAGACAATGGCGATGGTCACACAAGTCTAGGTGAATAGAAGTGTAGCAAGGTAATATATTACCTGAAAAGAAATAGGTTTTCTGTACGATGTCAAGCAAGCATAACAACCTGTAAAAAACATTTGGTATACTTTAAGTTAAGAAGCAGACATACATGGCATGGTTTCTTGGGATGAGGCACTTTCTAGCAATGATGTGGAACAGGAAATATTAAGAAATATAGGAAATTAGGGAATATAGGAAATAGTATGGAGAATGTGAAAGTATCTATTATTTTCTCCTTACACATGTTAGTACTTGACTTTGTTTAATTTATAAGTAAGTCAGTGAATTTGATAACTCTGTTCCTCGGCAGACTTCAATTTTCACTGAGAAACTACCTAAAAACACATCATTAATTGTATCCTGGGCATGTTCAATAATGGAAAGGGAAAAAATGGATTTCAGGATGGAGGTGCATGAAAATAGTTATTTTGGAGGTAGGAGAATGTCTGAAGTCACCTGGGTTACTGGTTAACACTGAAATGGACATGTGAACTGGCAAACTTTCTCAGTTTTGTTATTTAAAATTTTGCATCTGAATTTCAGAGCTCAGAAAAAACACACTATGAAACACTCAGCTAAATTAAAAAAGTCCTGTTCTCCTAGGTCCAATCACTTAGTCCAATGAATGGCCTGAAATCCTATTAAGACAGTAGAGTTAGGTCTTCTGGGTCTTTAATTTATACCACAAGTGATACCCACAGCGACTTCAGCATCTACACATTAACCTCATTTAAGCCACAGTCACTTATCATCTATGTATTATTTTTATTTTATTCACTGATTTAAACAGAGCTCTTTAAGGTTCTCAAAAATGCCTCTTGAGAACTGCAGGTTACATCCACCCTAAACTAATTGAAAGGCTCCATGGATCTGAAAACCACCAAAGGACACTGGTGTGTTCACATGACACAAGACCCTGGCCTTGAAAAATAAAAGCTTTTCACATGTATGTAAATGCAACCATCCTTCCTCTTTCTGTTTTTTTTTTTTCTCCCTGGAAATAAAATCTGGTTCCCTGGTTTCACTGTGAAACAACGTTTTCGCATTAGGTATTTTTCTACCTAGAAGCAAAGGTTTCACGTACTGTCCTTAATCTTCTCAAAACTTGAACAACTTGTTCATTGTCTGGCACTTAGATATTCCATGTTAAATGTAAGCTATTTACTAGTCTACCATTGAAAACCTACCAGAAAGCTAAGTCTGTTAAGTTAATTTGATCAAGAAAATTTATCCCACATTGTTCACTTAATCTGGGATTTAGACTCGGGAAGTCATGGAAGTAAAATCTGCAAGATGAATCCTATTTTACAATCAATAATCCTTACTCTTTCCTAGTTCGTTACAATTAGAGATGTAGCACAATGTAGATAAGGACTCAGGAAGTTTAACATATACAGTATTGATTCCTTTTTGTGCTTGTTTTTTATTTTATTTTTACATTATAAAATACTCCCAAGAGATGCAAACAAAGCCTAAGGAGGCCAGACGTAGATGCTGTACCAGCACTACAGAACAAAATAATTCAGTGTATGCAATCTTAAAACCATAACCATTAATCTTTTGATGCAGTGCATCTCTGAGTGTGGACTCATAAAGTATATAATAAAACACAGATATGCCACAACAATTGAAGTCAAGTCCTGCCTTTGCTCAGCCATGTGACTTACAACAGCAGAAGAAGAGCACAGGAATGAGCAGAGGGTAAACTCTAGGGGAGCAAATGACCAAATCACTTTATGCTCTTAGGCCTTAAATTCCTTTAACATTCTGAGTTTTGCGGGTCAGACTATAGAACCACCTCTTCTACGGTGATGCTATATCTTCGTTGACTGGCATTCTCCACTGTCAAGCTGTCAGACAGTTTCACTCTCTAAAAACTTCAAAAAAAATTAATTGTCTGA
The DNA here is from genome assembly GCF_965638725.1 of Aptenodytes patagonicus. Classification (NCBI taxonomy): domain Eukaryota; kingdom Metazoa; phylum Chordata; class Aves; order Sphenisciformes; family Spheniscidae; genus Aptenodytes; species Aptenodytes patagonicus. The sequence continues at coordinate 85,878,941 of NC_134982.1, forward strand.
GTGAAACTCTTACAAACCATGTGTTTGTATTTGGGAATATTTCAGAATGGGGTTAGCCATATCTGAGATGGGGCTAGTGAAAAAATTACCTCATTTTGTTTTGTTTTTCATCAAAGAAATCACCAATGTGTCTTCTCTGAAAAGTTCAAATTAATAAATTTCTAAGGACTGTAGTTGAAGTTTGACAAAGATTGGCATGTGAATCACGTGTGTGGCTTTGGCTGTTTCTGGGAAAGTGTACCCAAATTTAGACAAAATCACAAGCCTATTTTACAGCTCACAGCTGCAAAGGAATTCTGTGGAAGCTGTTTGAACTGCTGTGCAAAACTAAGGCAACTAAAATAGCAGAAAACAGCATATCTGACTGGGTATCTCTTTGCCCCATATTTGTGTGTGGGATTATTAGTTATAGCTTTTTATCCCCTTTTTTCATGAAGCAGTGATGAGACCCACACAAGTGAATGTTAAAAAGTAAGTAACACTGTTTTTACAGCAAAGCTTTAAGCAAAACAAAGGGTGACATATTGAAGAAAGAAAACAAAATATCAGATATCTCATCATTAATCACCAACCATCCTAGGCACTAAATGAGGTAGTCATCTTTGAAAAGACTAGGATGCGATCATATAATTTAAGACTGATTAATAAAGCGTGGGCATCTTTTTTCTGCTATTTCTTTACTTCCAAGTGCCTCGCTTTGTGATTTTATCAATGTAGTCTCAGTGACAATTGCGTTGTAGTCATAGCGAGCAAAGGTGATAAGAAAAGCTGGATTTCTGGGAAGATCATGCATTTCAGCAGACAATGTTTGGGGAGGCGTGCCTACAAACTTTGTTTCTCTGATGCTTCTCAACATGGTATGAGTCGTGTGTGTGTGTATCTAATATATAAATAATATAAGAAAGACACAGTTCATGTGTGAGAGAAAAATCCCATTGAACTGTAACATTCCCAGATGTTATTTTTCTAGTACAGTGTATATGCAGAAAGTAGCTTCCCCTTAAATAGCTTGCAAACCTCCTAGTGCTGTTCACTGTACTCGTTGTTTCAGAGCCACCAGAAACCAGTCAGAGCAGCAATATGTATATAACTAGGCCTTGCATGTTTGTATATTTTTAGTAAACATAGTTATTTGGTACCCAGCTGTGCCCCTGTGGTTTTTTTCATATTGTTTTTGTTGTTTAAAGATCAAAAAGCACAGGCATATACTGTACATTGTAAAGAAAGGAAATGAGGAGGCAAAACTTAGATAATTTAAAAATCTCTCTGGCACCTCTCCAAAACACAAAATACAACTCTAGAGATATCCTTGAATATTACATTATGTACCTTGTGCAGAGCCAGGATCTCTACACTGTTTGGTTTACATTACTCAAACTTCCAAACAGTGAAATTCTCTTAGTACTGGCTTCCACAACCTCATTATCTTTTGTACCATCAGCTACAAGGGCCTCAAAGAAGCAATTTTAACTTTCAAATGTGACTAATGTAACCATTTAACTCTAAAAGGCCTTTTGTTTCATGTCTGAATGTGAAGATGTTTTTCTTCTAATCTTCTTTCCTTGACAATAATGTGAACTGTTTCGCAGACTGTTGAGAACTTTGTCTCAGTGAGAGGTTATTACTGATTTCTCCATTTACTCTGTGGGATCTTAAATCACATAAACGTATCTCACAAAGGAAGAAAAAAAATTACTTTATAAAGCTGGAAGGTGATTGAGATGTGTAAAGGTAATATCGGTGTGAATTTCTCTTCTTTTGAGCAAAATGGCAGGAGCGAGAAAGTTGCTCTAGGTAGTGACAGCCCAAAACTGGGGAGGTCCTAACCAAGGTGTTGATGGTACAGTGAAACCTCAGTGGAGTTAAGCCATAAGGTTCGAAGAGTTCGATGGGGACCGATAGCAAACACAATGGACTGGAGAACAGCTGGTTGCAAGAGGAAAGCAAGCCAGGCAAATGTACAAGAAACAGTTATGAGCTTAGCTCAGGGGAGAGGTCAACTTTGCATGCAGTGTCCTGGAAAGGCAAACTCAGATTTATGAGCAAGGCAATTTTCTATTGTTTGATTCTACTGTGTACCGAAAGAGATTTTTAGACCAAGAAATACCTTCTTCCTCTGTCTTAATTTTGGGGTTTTGTCATGGTTTAATCTCAGTCGGCAACTAAGCACCACGCAGCCGCTCGCTCACTCCCCCCCCCCCCCGGTGGGATGGGGGAGAGAATTGGAAGAGCACAAGTGAGAAAAACTCGTGGGTTGAGATAAAAACAGTTTAATAACTGAAATAAAATAATAATAATAATAATAATAATATGATAATAATAATAATAATACACAAAGCAAGTGATGCACAGTGCAATTGCTCACCACCCGCCGACTGATGCTCAGCCAGTCCCCAAGCAGCGGCCCCCCCGGCCAGCTTTCCCCAGTTTATGTACTGCGCATGACGTCCCATGGTATGGAATGTCCCTTTGGCCAGTTTGGCTGTGCCCCCTCCCAGCTTCTTGTGCACCTCCAGCCTGCTCAGTCGGTAGAGCATGGGAAACCGAAAAGTCCTTGCCTAGTGTAAGCACTGCTCAGCAACAACTAAACCATCGGTGCGTTATCAACTTTGTTCTCATCCTAAATCCAAAACACAGCACTGTACCAGCTACTAGGAAGGAAATTAACTCTATCCCTGCCAAAACCAGAACAGGTTTTTTTGTGATGGAAACAACATTTCAGAGCTTGAAATCTTAGTTATCACTTGAGCCAAACAGAACAATATTACTATGTCTGAGTTCTGGAATTATCCTAAGGGAATTATGTACATTCAACACAAATCTGTAGGTTTCATATCCAACCCTTTGAATTTTCTGAGACTTATCTTTTAAACAAATATAATCATCCCAAGAAAGTGAATCCTTGTGCAGCAAAATATCCAGTCACTTCTCTGTGTGCTCCACCTGAAGAGACGCTTCTGGATGTGGGCACGCAAAGTGCCTTTACTGTCATATTCACCTCCGTCAGACCGTAAATAAAGCGTGTGGGTATGTGTCGATGTACTTCCCTAGAAAATACAAATGCCACAAGTATTATAGATTATCGTACATGGATCCTGGCAAAGTGTTTGTAGATCAAGATTTTTTTCCCAAGTGAAGTCTCAGAGCAAAAACGTGCCCCCAAGATGCACGTGAGGTCCCTGTTGACAACAAAGGGACCTGAAGGCACACACATCCAAAGGCAAGGTCTGGACCACAGTCAGGCCACAGGAGAAACTCTGACACTGAAACTGGGTTTATTTAAGTTTGTAAAAACACTGAGCAAGATATCAAAGTACAGTACAAGCATGCAGGGAGAGAGGGAGATGTGTGAAATAGGCTGTGGAGCAAGCGCTCTGGAAGAAAGATGCAATGTGACATGTTAGAAAAGCAAACATCTGGCATACATGGAAACAAAGGTTGTCTGGATAAAATGAAAAAGCAGTCGCTCAAAAGTGACTGGAGGATTATGCATAAACTGGTTTTTGAAACTCAAATGAGAGGGCAGTAATTAAAATCCTAAAAAGTAAAGGAAGCTTTTAAGAAACTAAATTCTAGGTGGGTCAAAATAGGCACTGATGGAGCCGAGTTGTCTGGTTTTTAATTTAGAAGTCTACATAGAGAAGAAAAATGAATGGAAACTCACGTTCATTTAAATCACACTGTTTCTAGATACGTCCATGTACAATATAGACACATCTCAATGGCAGTTGTATTTCTTTAGATATCTATCACTTTCTAATATAGATATTAAACTAAAGAAAGAAAAAAACCCTCATATTTACTTTGAATTCCACAGAATAGAAATTGTCTTACTTGAAATGTTGAAAATTATTTAGAAGATGTGTGTGTGTATGCACATGTGTAATAAAAACTGATGGACAGATATATGTGCATGTCAATAGATATCTATGAGTTTGTACTTACAGTGGTTGTAAAACAGAATTTTAAATTCTGTCTTACAGTAACATTTGAATAATATATGTAAGAATACATGGCTTTTCTGAAATACCAATGTTAGTAGTGCATTGAGTCTTTTGTCTCGAGCAGATGACTGCTGTGCAGAACATCCATGAAGTACTCAGTATTATTGCTGTGAGAGTTCATGCATGAACTAATTTTTAATCATTTTCTTCCCAATCCCCTTTCCAGGGAACGAGTGTCCACATTCAAAAAATTCTTCATCGCTGCCATCGGTGGTCTACCAGGGAAAGCTGCCCTGCTGCCGCCTTCGTCTCTCGACTGAGGAGCTTTAGAGTTACTGCTGCATGACCTGCAGCCCACCCCACAGGGCTGGCCCAACCATCCCAAGAAAGGCGCAGCACAAAATCAGCCGGCAACACATATTTATGGTTTTAAGGATAAGCGGAGGGAAGGCCAAGGGCTTTGGAAAGAAAGTTTCGCCTTCACCCGCAGCCCTTTGCCTGTTCCCCTCCTCCACATCCCCGCCGCTGCTCTACACTGATGCTGCGAGTGCAAACTGCCTCCAGCATCCGCAAAGCAAATGCTTTGCAACCCCGACCCAAGTATTTCCACAGCTAATCACAGCATGGATGGCTGTTTATTTAACGAAAGGGAAACACATTGATGCCTTCTTCCCCAGGTCTTTCCTCCTCCCTGGTTCAATTCCCGTTTAATTGCAGACAACAGCAGCGGGTCCAGGGTCAGTGCTAATGAAGAAGCTGAGACCCCACCTGTGTTATATGCCACGTTGGGACCAAGTCTCCACGTCCCCTGATGTGGTGGCATCACTCCATGACATGCACCCCGGGCAGGGAGAGGAACCCAGTGTCTGCACCACCCGGCTCAGGCATTTGGGAGACTGGAGCAAGCGTGGTGCACGGTGCCCTGGTTGGGGGGCATGCAGACCCATCGCACCTCCCACCCTCCAGCCCCCAACTCCAGCCTCTGCCCTGAAGAAACAACTGAAGAGAAAAAGCACTCTAATGCCAAAAGTGAAAGAAAAGCCTCAAACTAAAAGGGATCGATTTTTTTTTCCATGAGACATTTTGTTTTCAGACAGAAATGCCTTTTCAGCTAAAGAGACAAAAACATAGCCTTTTTTTTTCAAAGAAACGCTATCTCTCAGACAAAACTTGAAAATAGAAAAATGTTTCTACAAATACTTTCATAGAAAAAATGTCCTCATGAGCTCTACTGATGACAGTTTCAGTGGGTTTATTCCCTAATTTCTTTTCAGGCAACACTCTCCTTGACCTTACTGTTGAGTAAAGTTTCAAGATCTGACCTTCAAAGTTTCATTTTGGCCCCACCACAAGGAGTATGCATAGATTGTTTCATTCATACACACAAAAAAATCGTTATGAAAGATTAATTTTTCAAATTAATCCCCCAACATCTACAAGTATTTATAGGCTGAAAAACAATAATCTGTTTCAATATAATCTCATGTACTGAAGAAAAGAAATACATTGTTTCCATCTGTCAATTAAAATGTTCACTTGAAGTGAACAGTTACCTTGTAGGTAATTCTCCTTAATCTCGTTGCTCGAATCAAGCCAAATATATTTGCTTGCCTATAGTAAAAAATTCCACAACCTACTCTATACAGCAACCTACATAAAATCATAAGAACAGTTATTTAGTACAGAAGGTTGCAGTTAACACTACCCTTATCATGTATTTGTTTTAAAGTTCCCTATGTGCTCTTTGTAAAGATCAATTGATTTATTGTTTTAACACTTTTACCTTTTTAACAGTTATTTCCTAATACAGTATCTCACTTAATGTCCCACATTTTCTCGAACCACCTTACAATAAAAAGTCTTCCTTTAATCATTTCAGACATTTTAGCAGGCAATCATTTATGTATGTATGTATGTATGTATGTATGTATGTTAGCAATTAAGGGCACCTTTAATATTAACCTAATCAAGCTCCGGTTTGTGGTTAAGTAATCATCACTTTTGCTTCAGTGAGATACTGCCTTTTATATATTTTACTTAACATATATACATATATACATAAAATAAAGTATAATAAAGGGCAGGAAAAGGTTTCTCGGGTTGTATTTTCTCCTTGTTTTCCTAAATGTATTTTCAAACTGTGAAACAAGAAACAACTACGCTCATAGCCTGTCTGTACTTGATACTAAATAAGCATGTATGTTGTTTATTTTTTCAAGCCTCCTTTTCAGTAACACTTGTTCCAAATGTTAAATGAAATAATGTATTTTAGGAAGCTGCTGATGACTGCACACTAGTTTCTGCAGGAAAAATCTCCCTGAAAACTAGTTAGACCAAAAGTAATTTAATGGTCAGCAGACAGAGCAGAGCAGAAAATAAAAACATGCTACCTCCACAGCAGCGAGGACCTGAACCGGGACATCAGGAGGAATATTGAAATTACACCTCTCCAGTGATGAGTTCCACTAAATACGTGCAAAACCCTGCTGGTGCATGCACTGGTGGAGCTTGCTCTGTTGACCACCGCTGGGACCGCTGCTGAGTACCGGAGCAGGGGAAGCAGGAAGATCTCTGACACGAGGGATGCTCTTACTGGTAGGGGGAAAATAATCTGCAAAAGTTACTGAGCTATGTGGAGTCATGGCCAGCTTTCTGATTTGCCTGGCAGACAGGTTTTATCATAGAGGTGGTTCTTCAGGGTGCTGGACCTGATTAGTGTATTTTACCTGGAAGTTGGAGAGAAGATGGGGTCTTACTGCAAAAGTCCTGCAGGGAATTCTCAGTTTATTCACGTTTCACTGTGCACCTTCTTGAGGTGACAGCAACCCTCTTCAGTCGCTGGATTTAGAGTTCAAAATAGCCTCTGAGGCCCTCCCCAGATACACGATCAGCTGTCTGAAGGAAGGTTTATTGGCAAACAACACCTCCTCAATCAAAAATCTTCCTACAGAAGGAAATGGGTCATTCCATAAATGAAAAAAGTCATTTATTTCTTCCTTAAAATAATTAAAGGACAGAGCAGGGAGCAGAGAGACACTTTAAAAGGACAGCATTATTTCGTCATATAGACAATCACCTTGCTTTAATGCAATTTAGAAATTTCTGATATTGGACAGATAAATTAGGAAGATAAATTGCTGGTGACAGAGACAGTATCAGAGAGAATCTAAGGACTGTGGCATGTGTGTTTTATCTCCGCGAACACAGAGTTTAATACTTTGTGTTTTATTTCTGTACAAAATGAGGCTAGGTTACCTTTGCCTAGTAGACATAATTGTCTTTTATAAAAGAGAAAAATGTATGAATTCTGAGGGAAATGTAATATCTTTTGACATAGTTTTAGACCACCCACATGGCAAGCTATGGAAGCCAATAATCTTAAGCCAAAATACGTTTAAATCACTGAACAAAGCTTTTGCCTTTTTACACATCTTGTATTGCCTAATAAAAACAATATGAGCTGGTTGTGAACTATTTAGAATTTTTGAGCCCACTCTTTTGTCCAGTCTATGATGCAGTTATTATTTTTCCTAATATAAAATCCATTTTCAGTAAAAATATACAATCTAATGTATTCTGAAAACAGGCCTCCAATTTAGAAGGGAAAAGAATGTAATATATTTTTAGTGCCGCATGTCTTTTAGTACCTGGTATGAGGTCAAAATCTGCTCTGATGCAAAGAATTGATAAAAGAAAAGGATGCAGGAGTATATATACTTTTTATTGCAACCTGTTTTTTTTCTTTACCTAAAAATCAGAATTACTGTTGACCTGACCCTCACCATACTTAGCACTGATTTTAGAGATTCCTGCTGGAAGAGAAGTCTCACAGCACTTCACAGCACTTAGTTTATTCTTAAGGGTTGAAAAGGGCATGGCCCATGTAAGGTGATTACCATCCACTCCCATTCATGGATGGCCCCTAGCAAGGGGACGCGTTAGTAACTTGGGAGGTGATTTCGAGACCAGTTTCCCTCAGACAAGGATGGTTCTCAGCCAAAACCCCCTGAAAGCATTGGAAAAGGGTACCCTGAATTCAAATGAGCTTTTGATCGGCTTCCTAGGTAGCAAAGAGAGAGCGTCAACAAAAGAGCCTTTATTTGTGAATTTGAAGATTTTTGCAAAAACAGACACAAAACCCGGATGACAAACATTTGCATTTATCCAAAAAGCTCTGAATACGACCCCTTTAATTAGACCCATCGTCAGATGTAGTACCTTTATCTGCGGGGAGTCCCACTGGCTTCAGCAGAACCATTAGTGGAAGAAGCAGTCAGCAGCTCCATACAGATAGGGATTACAAACCCTAGTGTTTTATTTCTCTGCATTGACTGTTTTCTCTGTATTGCCTAGGGAATATTTACACCCTTTAGAGCAGGAAACTATGGGCGTTAAGGAAAGCAACGTTTTCCTTTTATCCGTCCTTTGTTCCTGCTATAAGTAATACCGATAGTAACAAAAATATTTCCAAAATAATGTTCCAACCCTGTACCTGAGGTTATTCTGGAAAATGTTTTTGCTTGCCAGAGCTGTGGCTTTACATAAGGTAAGGAGCCCTGTGCTCTCTGCACTTTCTCCAGTAACAATGCTTTGATTCAGCCAGCCACCAGCTTGAGTTGAAAACAGTGATTAAGCTTGGCTTAAGTTGTGAGAATCATATCAAATCTCCTTAAGTTCAGTCCAAACAGTGGAATGAAAACATATCTTTTCCCTTAATAAAAAAATTATGAGCTTTTTAAATGGAGCTTAAAACAAGTGGTCTGAATTAAGTTTCAGTTGTGACCTCAGGTATTGCTCTTTTTCCTTGTAAAGCCTGGGATTTGCAAGTTATTTGGCTAAAATTTCAGTGCAAGCTTGAATAAACCAGATTGTTTAACTCATATTTTCGCACAAGATGAAAAAAAAATGAGGTAAGTGTGAAGGTAAGAGGCAGAGGAGAGGTATGAGGAGCAGCAGCTGACCTCAAGTGTTTTGTCCTTCTCTTCAGGTTGATTATTTTAGCACAAATGAGAAAACTACTCATATATAAGGAAAAGAATTTATGTGCTAGAACAGCATGTCTATCTGACATGGGTGTAATTCAGTTTTCCGTGACTCTTCTAGCAATGAAAATGAAAGTACCAGGCAGGACAAGTTCCCGGACACTATCAATGCTGTGCAGGAGCAGGGTATCTAAACCTAACCCGGGTTCAAACACTTGGTCAGGTGCTGGGAGCTCATCATCCGTCCCTCGTTTGCACAGAAGAGAGCAGACTGTCTCTCCCAGGGTATCCGTGCCTGAAATGCCACCCGGGGAGCCCAACAGTTTCTGGGAATGACAGCTTGCTGCTGAAGATGATAAGGACCGCGGGATCTGTTTCACTGCCTGTGGAGCAGCATCCAGCCGCACATGGGACATTGCTTCTGCAAGAGGGGAGGGAGGTGACCTGGTGGTGCAAGGGTGGAGGTGGCCCTGCTATGCTGTCGATGCACTAGAGCCAGAGAGCCCAGGCAGGGGCTTTTTAGGGTAGCCCCCCTCACGAGAGAGGCTGCTTGATGTTTAGTGGAAATAACTGTAAATGAAGCAAAATGCCTCAATCAAGGCAGGTTTTTTAAAGCTGGTCTTCTGCTTCCCCTGCTTCTCCTTTCTGTCCTCCCCTGACACAAGGAGGAGATTCTTTCACTTTGTTTCACCCTTGATTACCTGGAGGCTTGATTCATGGTATTCACGGCAAAATTACTTAATTGCAAGAGATCTACATTTTCATGGGACAGTTACCATTTTGATGGTTCCTATCTTCTAATACTTTTTAATTATATCAGCATGGTTTTGACCCTAACAGTAGAGGCAGAAACCCTTTGCATGCACTGACAAAAACTAGCTCAGCTTAGCTCACCTCTGTGCGATGGAGGACACATCCCTTTGCTGCTAAGGATTCATACAGTGTTTGCAGAAACACAGGCTCAAGCCTGCAAAGCTCTTCAGCTTTACCTCTGAACAGTTAAGCGTTTTACTGGGACTACTTGCATTAACCTGATAATGTGCTTAAACGCTTTGCTAGTATGAGGTTTTTAGGTATATACATGTGTGCTCTTCCTCTATAGAGTAAGTCTATACCACTGCTAAGGCTGGTGTGTTACTTTTGAAACACTGGCGGCAGAAGGACCCAAAAAAGGCTCTCTGCTGTAGACTGCACCAATTGCATAGCCACAGAGGAGCTTCATGGCATGGCCATCTTTGGTGCCATGTGTGCTACCTGAAAGTGCATGCCTTTGCCCCCGACATGCCAGGGCATCAGGGTGGAGGAGCCAAATGTGGATCTATTTTTCATGCCACGTGTGTCCATGCATAAAGAGTCCAGCACAGCTAGAAGACCCAACAAGAGGTAGGGTGAAGTGGTGACGCTGCCACCATGGACCATACACTGGGCAGGTTTGCTGGGAGGATCAGGAGGAAAATCTTCTCCAGCTATACCCTGATTGAGTTTTCACTCTTTTTATTACCAAAATGTATGGCTGTGTGTCTAGAAATCTGCAGCAAAACTAATGCTGATCTGTGGAGAGACTAAAGGCTGCTTTGAAGTCTCATCAAGTCATAGGGAAAAGGTCTCTTTAATTTCAGTCTACGTGAGAATTTGCTCATAGAAGTTTCACTAAGACAGAACAAGCTTAATTCTCTCAGGTCCAAAGGAATGTACCTGTCTGCAAAGTAATATCTAATGGTAGAGCTTTTAACGTTGAAAACATCCCACCTGATTTCAGCATTTAAGGGTCTGCATCCCAAAGGAGACAAATCCCCAGGTGCAAGAAGTTGATCTAAGGCAACAGCAGCTCTTCGAAGTTTAACAATGAGCAATTTTCATCATTTCAATCAAACAACCCCCCTCCCCTGGTCCACCGTGTGAGAATCTGGAGACCGTTCATAAATACAGATTCCCCTTTCCCAAATTTCATCTGCTGTTTTTTAAACAACAAGCGTGAAAATGTTGCATTTGTGTGCATTCCCATGAGCTCACAGAGGTTCAAAGCATTTCACCAGCACATTGTAGTTTTTACCTATTACTTTACATTTTTAAAGTAGGACAATGCAACGCTGGAAATGGTGAGGTTTTAGGGTAGAGATCTGTTGAAAAAAGATTTTAATATGGTAAAATCAATCTAAAATCTGTACGAGGCAGGCAAGTGGCAGGGGATAACATGAGCAAAGGGAATAAAAAGAGCTCTGAAGAGCCCATACCAGTTGCTAATACTTAATCTCTTTAAATAATGAATTAGCTGCTCATATCTACTGTCGCTGCTAAGAGAAAGCACTTTCTTTGTGAAGTGAAGTAAAGCTTGAATACCCATGAATTATTCAATATAAAGTGTGCCAGTTAAAATGCCTTGATATTGGAAGTCAAGTGTAAGATTATCTTTTGTCTGTCAGAAAGCATCTCTCCCATGTTACTGAGACTTGAGGGGGTGGAAAAAGGGGCCAACCAGTGCGCAAACACATCAAGAAAAATAAGGGAGGTATTGTAGTAACACACAGAACCATTTCTACTTATGGATGAGCTTCAGTCATAGGCAGGAATTGTTCTTTTGGGCTTTATTCTGCTTATTGTTTCTGTTCTCCTTTGCCTCCATGATCGCTCCATCGTCTGTGACTCTGAGGGAATCACTCATGATGCAGCGATGCTGCTCCAAGGTTTCTTCCAGCAGAGACAGTATCAGCTATTGATCTGTCAGCCTTTGCTGACATGGAGAAATAGATTTCCTTACTTAGGTTTCTAACAGCTTCCAGAGCTGAATAATGACCTTTCCACTGTATCAGAATGTGTAATCTAGAAGAATGCGCCTTGCAGGAGAGTCTGGCACAGAAAATGACTGTTTCTCAGGAAGGTTTAGGTCATCTAGCCCTGGGGTATGACACGGGCTTTCCAAAGGGCCAGATAATCAGCTGCTATTTTTCGTCCTTCTGTTTTTTTTGTGTTCCCTCTTCATACAATCTATATTGTTGGTGGCACCTCCAGATATCTCAAACATTCCTTTTATTTTATTTTATTTTATTTTCTATCTGTGTTTTGAATGGATTCCATTTTTTTTTCTTTTTTTTTTTTATGATTGCAGTTGAGTTCAAAATATCATGAAGCTCTGAAGCTGCAGAGAAAAGCAGGTTGGTGTTTTAGAAGACTTTTTTTTTTTTTAGTCCCTCTTTTTCATCCTTCCCCCTCAAATTATCCCAACACTCATATTCTCTCTACCTCACCAGTGCCTCCATGGTGCCTTTTGATTTTACGAGTACATGGTTTGTGTTTGGTGATTTTTCAGGTACAGTACCGCAACATTAGCAACTAACCCACAGATGTAGCATCCAAAATACTAGTCAACAATCTGGGCAATCAAAATGGGCTGTATACAGATTACCACTTAAAAATGCCTAATTTAAGCATCCTTACTCTTCTCTTCATCATCTACACTGGCAGCCAGGATCTAGTAGCTCTGAACAGAGGTTAATCCAGGTGGGTCATCATGATACTGAACTGGGATGCTATCATAGATGTGACAATCACACTGAACATCTATAAATGGCTTGCATGTAGTCCAGTGTAACACTGAACACCAAGTTGAGATGACTTAATCTTTTCTGGAATACTTTAATTGCCATTATTGTCCATGATCTAGTTTTTATTTATATCGACAGAAGAGTTTATCCAAGGCTAAGACCTCTCAGAAATCCAGCCTTGGACTTTGAGGTGAGATTGGAGAAGAGAAAAGGTATCTCGTGTCTCTGGATCACTGATAACACTCTGTGGAGGACTGTGCTAGTACGCCCAAGGGTGATGTCTGAGGGCTATCACGTCCCTAATCATCAACTGAAAAAAACAAAAAACGTGAAACAGAACACTGAAAAGTATCCCAAACTGTAACAAATGTCATTAAAGGGATTAGACTTTGAACTGACTTACTCAAACCGAAGAGAGATAGAAGAGTTACTGTATACTTTTCAGGTACAATTTTGAACTGTTCTTTCTCTGTATTTAAATAAGATTGCTAGCACTATTGATCAGCCCAAGTTTGGATAAATTCCTCAATACATAAAAGTGATTTACCTCTTTGTCTTAGCGGAACCATTCAACCCAGACCTCTTCCATCCATTTTCATGTTTATGTTGAAACCTGAAGAGCCAGACTTCATAGCCAGACCCAGCCCAGGCCAGAGAAAAAGCTTGTGATTGTCTTTCTATTTCACCTGTGCTGCCCATGCATTAATAAGGAAAGCTATAGTTTAAAACATTTACTATTTCTATGTTCTTGGCCACCTTTTTATATGTTGGGTGCTATTCAATTTCCCTTTCAACAGATATTAGTCAAATTAAGCAAAGTTAGACTAGATCTCTTTTCTACACCCTCAAATGTACCCCAGGGAGAACAAAATCTGAATCAGCTCACGAGATGAAAGGGAAAACAAAGAAACAAAATCAGATTCCAGAACTTTTTGTCTGGACAAATACAGTTGCATGATTACATGGTTTGAAGGTATTTTAAGTCAGAATTTTTTCTTAATGAAGTATTGATATATAATTAATATAAAGAAATATAACCTTAGCAAGAAGAAACAGAATTGGAAAAATTACATTAAATCCCCCGTTTTGAAGGGAGATAGTTGCATGATGTCTTTTAAAATATGGCTTGCAATGTCCTTATTCAACAGATTAAGAATATACAACATGTTGCATGACAAATCAAGGCACAGTCTTTAGAGTCATTTAAGATTGATGTTTAGCAACAAATGAAAACCATTTACCATTCTCCCCAGAGAAATTTTGGAATGAAAGATTAATTATCCATATTATTGTGAAAGCTTGATCCAGAAAAACTCTCTTGGTTTACATCTTTTGTTCCAGAAATTAATTTAAATGTCTTGAAAAGATTGCTCAGAATTTATATGGTGCCTTTCCTCATTAAAATCCATGGATATAAATTTCACAGTATTTAAAAGTACACAGATTTTAGCAGGGAAAAATTAGAGGCCTGTGGCCTTCTAAATGTCAGGGACCAGATTATGGTCTCAGTTGTATGTATCTAATTCTTGCTGAAATGAATAGAAATCCCACATATACACTGTCTTCATAATCAGAACCAATTGTTTTTCTGTTTGCGCGATTCAGTCTGGATGAATGAGAAAACATAGGAAACCAGGCATCACGGGGCAATATCATTCTTTGGTTCTCGAAGTGGGCAGCACACTGGGTCTGACTTCACTCATTTGTGGGTTTAACAGGCTTTTTATTAGACCTTCCATATTTTTAGAATGAGAAGGACCTCCATAATTTCATATAACTCACAACTTTACATGTGTCGTTGAACTATGACCATTTTTTGTTTTTCTTGCTGAATAACAGATTTTCCTTAGCTAACTTAAGTGAATGTGCTTTTGTGCCTTTAACACTACAAAAGCAGAGAATAGGCCCATACACACTTGAGTCCATTACCATGATGTTTGGGACAGGGTATGGTTTGTTTCGGGTGTGTGGCATGTCTGAAGTTTCACCCCAGAGTGCCTCCAACCTGCATTGCAGACTTTGCTTCTAAGAAACTCACAATCTATTTGCAGTATAGGGTTTCTTGTTTTGGTTTTGGGGTTGTTGGGTTTTTTTTTTTTTATTTTTTTACAAACCGACAACTGTTCCTGACTATTTACACACTGTGCAATATGTATGTCTGTTAGAACGACCTAGTTCTTGCAGAATAATGCCAGATGTCCTGTGCTCAAAAATACCTACACTAATGCTACAACCACCACTATCACTGTTTGTTTATATAGTAATCAGCTGTCACGCTGCCTTTTTATATCAGTGTTTGTATTGTTTTGGAATGAGGTCTAGAAGAAACAGAGGAAAGCACACGATTTAATTGGGCCACACGCATCTTTGTAGAAAAAATTCTGAAAAAAAACAGTTTTCAAAGTACTAAAGCACTTTGATATCTGCTGTATCTGCTAAAGAGGCCAGATATACTTTTAAGATGCTGTGTGAACAGTTAAGGACCCTACTTCACAATGGAGATTTGAAACATTTTTTTTTTCCTTAGGCAGGATCAAAGGTTAGATTTCTGCTTTTTCCCTGATACTTTTTCTTTGCAGGCAAAGCTTAGATAATTGCACATCCACCTAGGGGCAGCCAGGAGTTGTTCAGATCCGCGTTTTAGCCAGACTTTTTCTCTGTCGGCTGGTCTGGCTGACTGACACATCTCTATTGACTCCTGAGCTGTACACTTAACATTTAGAAGAAATCTTTCAACAAAAAAGTTTATTGGAATGGGTCCACAAACAGATTTAATTTGAAAATAAATATTTTGGTTGGAGGCATACAACATGGGACAAAAATGTTCTTTTGCCCTTCTCTAAAAAAGCACTTGGACTTCTTAACCCAGATCCACTCTTCAAAATATCTTCTAGACATAAAAATCTCAAGAATTAGATAATAGTCTTGAGTGCTTCTTGTGCTGGCATGGAAACTCAAGACCTGTTGGTTACTAAAATGTTCCACTAATATTTAAAAAAAAGTGCCTCTCACAGCTAAAGGAGTATCTGTGATACCTGTTAGCCTTCATCTGTAGTCCATACCCAAATAAAAAACCACATCTGTAAAGCTTGTTCACCCTGAGGAAAATTCTTGTTTTGCTAACATTTAAGATACTACTGTTGTCTTTTCCATCAGTCTATGAATAAATGTAAAATGCTCCTGTGTAAGTCTAGTTTGCTGTAAGTACAGCAGATTGGACTTCTTACGCCATTCAGCAAAGATGGGGACATACGAGAGAGGGGTGGAAAAATGTGACCTGCATTGAGAAAGCCAGCTTTCAGAATCAGACAGAGCAGAAAAATGTTGCACAAAAAGGACTGACTCTTTTCTTATCTACAGCAGCGTAATGGCACTGCTTTCAGTGGAGCTTTATTCATTATTTTGGGGGGATCACATTATGAGCTCACTCAAAAAGCTGACAATTTTCTTCCTCCTTCCTTCCTTTCTTTCTTCCTGTCTTTTTTCATTCATTCGTTCCTTCCTTCCTTCCTTCCTATCTTTCTTGCTATCTTTCTCTCTTCCCCTTCCCCCATCTCCCTGTCTCACTTTCTTCTTTTTCTGTCTTTCAAAAAGCAACATATTAAACCAGTAAATCAAGGAGGAGACAGTAAACATGCCCACTCCACATAGTAAATAGCTATTTTGACCAACCAGCTGCTGGCAGGTATAAAATCTGAGACAGCTGGTTAGCCAACTCCTTAGGGCTAACTGCTCTAAAAATCACTTCTTTTCTTTGCCTTCTTTTTTTTTTTTTTTTTTTTCGTTTTCACAGCATATATCCAGATACAGAATCTCTGAGCTAATTATCAGGGCTGGGATTCTCAACTTAATCATCACTACCAATTCCCTGGAGTACAGCAGCATCTAAGAGCTAACCCCTGCCATGCTGAATCACAGCCACACAGGTGAAGAGCAAAAACCCACTGAGATTTTCAACACAGGAATCCTGTACACATATATAATAAAATCCTGTACTTTACAATTGAAGTGTAAACTAGGAGACACTAGCTGATAAAATGCAATTAAAAGTTAAAGGATGAATGTTATAGATTATTAGTTTAACAAGGCTTCAGGGAAGAGAGAGTCCATCTGTCTGCTTTGTCTAAAAGCAATTCTGCGGTGGGCTATCTGTAAGAATTAACTCATGCCATGTTCTCCATGAATGAAAAAAGGTGGAAAGATAAATAATCCGTTGACTAAGTAGCTGTAACTTTGCACAAAGCATTCAGCTTCTGGTTAAATTAAGAGCAGAGAAAGGTAGATTGCAGAATTATTTCTCTCCATCATCCTCATTAAATTTCATTTCAACAGGGAATGGTGTCACTGCTGCTTTAGTTATCTATTATGAATTCAACCCGATATTCAGCTTGAGTACTGTCTGTATGTTACTGCCTGTACTTGCAGGTATACAGAATGGAGTGCAGTTATGTGACGCCAATAAATGGCAGGCTTAATTGTTTTGTAATTATTCCATGAAATCATTTATTTTGCATGAATAAACACAGATGCTTATATTCTCTGCTGGTGTAAACCGAAATCGTTCCACTGACACCAGCGGAGGTGCACAAGTTTACACCAGCTGGAAATTTGGCCTGATTATTTAAGGACCTGAGCTATTTGGCAAATGCTCAATAGGCACAACTGAATTGTGAAGTTTCCTTTTAGGGCTTTTCGGCAGTAAATTACATTTTATACAGAAACTTCAGCTACCTGGATGTAAAATCTTCCTGGATAACTGTGGTAAATTAGTTGGTCTGTCAGATGCATGTTATTTGCTACACCACTTGCAGATGTTCAGTCCTATGTGAGATTTCCTTGATGCAACTGCCTGTAACAAGGACATATTTATCACACTTACAGCTGTCTAACCTTTAACTAACGCTGCTTAGATGGAAGACACTTCTTTACAAGAAATCTAAACTATGTTATTGGGTTTTTGTTAAGGTTTGGGTATTATCAGCAGCATTGGCAGCTTACAACATTATTGTTCATAGTGCACTGATTGGTGTGTTGTTTAAGGCTGCAGTTTCTGGAGTTATGAAAATATGTGAGAATTTATGCTTAACTTTTTAAGCATAAACATCTTCCCAGTGCGCATCATGGAACAAAAAATTAAGAAAATGTCCTGAATGGACATGGAAAGTTCAAAACCACTCATTTAAGAAACTTGGCCCCAGACATTTTCTCTCCTTCATCTCACTATAGTTACAACAATTTCATAATTTTGGTGCACTTTACATATTGCTTGATTTGTGACTTTGACAGCACTGCAGTAATACACTCTGTTTTTCACAAAATTATAGCGGAAGATACAAACCTTCTGCCAAGAAACCATGGTGTAACTTAGTGAAATTTCAGACTGAGTGGAGCAGCCATACATACATTGGCAGGATCTTGTACGTCTAAACAGAAGATCGTGAAATAAATGAAAGTTTAAAGTTTAAAGGACATGAATGGGACAAAGGAGCTCTGAATTTTATTCTCAATACTGCCACAATCACCCTTATTCTCCTTCTGTTTCCCTTTCTCTGGCCAAAAATTAAGAAAAGCAACATTTCTTCATCACTGTTAATTTGTTCAGTTTTGGAGAATCCTCCAGAATGGGGTCGGTCGTACTAAGTGTCACAATAACTGCAAGAAGTATACAATAGCCCTGTAACCTCAAAAACAACAGTTTCTCTGTAGGTCTTTAGGACATAAACCTCTTAATTCTCACTGTTGTGTAACAAACTTGTCCTCAACTGTTGCTATATGAAATTCTATAGCCAGACAGAATTCTGCAGCAGTCAGATTAAACTACAGGAACACCTGGTTAAACAGCTTTTTAACTGGTTCAAAAAAAAAAAAAAAAAATCAGGTTTATTCCATGATTTCAGTAATCAGTGCAGCGTGTTGCGCTAAATAGTCAGAGGGAAAACCTTGGATAGATTATACTAATTTTTCTGGTATACTAGCTCTCTGTAGCAGCATGGTCTTCCATATTATAGGCAGAGATGTATTTTATTTGGTTTCATTCCATCTGCTGGAGAAGGATCTGTTCCCTACTGGCATTTCCCTTAGAAACAACAGGGGAGGGGAGGTGTCAGCATTATTTTCGTCTCCTTTTCCTTCCTCGGCACATACAAACAGTTTAAAGGTTTTGTTCCAAATTACCCTTGGACTAGGGGGAATCTGACTTGCCAACTTTTTTCCGCTGCGTGGTGTTATACCGTAGCTGATGAGCAACCAGAGACCACCTTTAAAGGACTATCTCCTGCAGATTATTCTGATCCAACTTCAGGCAAACTGTAGTAACGGGAGCCAACTTCTTTAACCATATAGACCATATTTTGAAATATTTATGTATATTTATATGAAGTCAAACATCTCAGGAGGTTCTCAAGAGCCCTTTGTCAAGTGCTTCTGAAATTCTGCCTGTGAAATCATTCCTACCTTGACTGACTAAATACCTTTACAAAAATTAGATCCCTGATCTCCACTAATGGACAGTGCCAAAGGTGGGCGCTTTACTGTCTGTTTGGTTCCTCATTCGTGTGCCTCTTCAGCACAAAGCTGAACTGGGGAGGTTTCCTGGTGATGTTGGTGCTGTTACCTGCACAATTGCGTGCACATATATTACAGTGCACGGGCTGTCCTTACCCTCATTACTTCATGCAAATGTTATTGAATTCAGAGAACGTGTTGGTGATGAAGAGGTCTCCTTGGGGGATTCACATGAGCTTGGAAACAGGCTTATCCATTTAAACATCTTCCAACTACGTTATGATCTTAAGCTTATCTCTTTTAATGGATTTTCTAACCAAAATATGATGAACACTCAGAATTTGACATCAGACACCCATGATACGAAAACTCCATGTCTTCACAGCCTTAGTAAAGTGAATTCTAGCACATATCTTTTAGCTACCTGTTTCTAAAAACCAGTTACACTTTGCAGTATCCTCCCATTGGAAGAATAGCCTGCTTTGTTTCCTTCTGAAGAAAGCCAGTTGCAGCTCCAGTGTCCAGGTTGCAAGGATAGACAAAGATTAACATGTGCCCTACCGAGGCACATTCCCTTTGGGGAAATCCATCTTCAGGTCCTCTGCACCAAGATGCTGCTGCACCACAGCGCAACGGGGCTCTTTTCACGCCTGTCAAGTCAAGATGTCCTGAAGCATTAGCTTTCCGTACGGCAGGGCACTATGCCAAGGTTTCACAGCTGGATTTGGGAACAACTTTTCTCTAGCCTTTTTGCATGTTTGCAACGCAGCCTTTTAAGCATGGACAAACTGCTCCTGCTTTTCTTTTGTTTTCACAGTGGAGTGTGCCAGCAGTCATCTCCTTTCCCGCAAAGCCTGCTAATATTTTATACCCCTTTGCTGCAACTTTGCTCAGGAGTTTCTCACAAAACCTTGTAGGAACAAGCAGGTTTGTAGGTACAACTCCACTGCAGACTGCTACTATTTCGTTACAACCAGCTCTCGTTGTAAAGGCAATTAAACTCAGTCACAAAACGCATGCCTGGCTCTGATGTATTGTCTTTCTTCCCACTTAATTTGCCTTAAGCAAGCTAGTAGCGGGTATCATTGAAATCCCCTAACAAGCACAAGGCAATATGTTTGAGGTAGCTCACTTTGAGCTTTGTTAAGGAGCTGTGGCCTCTTCCAACCCGTTCGAGTCATTGCCATCTCTCAAAACCGCAAAGGAGAGTGTGTCAGAGGGTTCAGATGAGAAAGGAGGGTGGCTTCGGGGCACAGTGGTAGCAGACGTGTATTGGAGGGCCTTGAACTGTCAGGAAAAGTGGGAAAGGTTGAGAGCAAGGAATAGCAAATCCTAAGAGATGGGACCCTGCAGGCAGATAAGGTGCGTGCGGGACCTTGTGGGACTTCAGCTGGTTCTCTAAGAATCACTTAAACTTTTGGATAATCACCTGAAACTTGCTTCTGCTAATATCACTGGCACCATTTTTCTGCTCCCTTGTCTAGCTACAAAATGTCATGTTGTTCTTGTAGACATAATTATCTAATTGTTATTTGAATCCTCCTAAACCCTTTTGCTGTTCGTTAGCAAGTTACCAGCGAGGCTAATGACATCAAGAAAATTGCTCTGAAAGGAGTTGCCTGTGTACTGTGATGTATCATAAATATAGATGAATGCAAAGTAAGATGCTAGGCATAAAATGCAAATGAACAGGCGATGAGATTCAGTTGCTCACCAGAGATTCAGATCTTGATGGAGAAGCCTCTGTAGGGCTACCAAGCAAAAAACAGGCTTATGTTTCAACTCCCCAGCTGCTGCTGAGTAGGGACCGCAACCTGTCATAGAGCACTAATTGAACAGGATGCTGCTGGAAGGAAATATGTGTCAGTGCCAGTCCCCCAGTGAAAAGCCATAAGGCAGATTCATGGAGGAGCAACACACAAAGAACAGCTTGGGCCAAAGTGTAGCCTCGAATGCAAAAAAGTCAGGAGGGTAAGCAGCCACGGGAGAGCTCTCCTGTGGCTGAGAGAAGTAAAAGGAGGTTAAAATGCCCCAAAGATTTAAATGGCCTCTGCGAGAGAAGTGGCAGAAAGACCACTGAAGGGGATGAACAGCTGTCATGGGAGGCAGTAACTCAGCACAATACAACTTTATTTCACTTTGCATCTTTTATACAAACCATCGCCCACACCGTTTCACTGGCTTAAGCACCCCAAGGCAGCCAACGGTACATGGCAAATTGCAGGAGGCAATAGAGGGGGAGTGGGCACTGCATCCCTGCCAGCCCACCTCCGCAGCGGGCCGGGGTGGAGGGAGGCGAGGAACACAGTTCTCGCAGCAGTTTCGGAAGCACCACATGTGCATGCACCTGAAACAAATCTTTATGTTTTTTAATATTTTAAATTATTTTTATTACCTAGTTTTGCTCCAAATTAGAACCAGTGCTCAAAGCACTGAGGTCTCCCAGTTAGCCAGCCTGAAACACCTGAAAGGACCCTGAGTTTCAAAGGCTTTTCTATTTGCCTAACAAATCTTACAGATATAGCTAAAGAAATAATCACAGCGGTTTTTAGATGAGAGTAGTAGTCTGACGTGCTGGAAAACTGCTTGCATCAATGGAGCCTGCAATCTTTGG
The DNA here is from genome assembly GCF_965638725.1 of Aptenodytes patagonicus. Lineage (NCBI taxonomy): Eukaryota > Metazoa > Chordata > Aves > Sphenisciformes > Spheniscidae > Aptenodytes > Aptenodytes patagonicus. Next base: position 85,900,527 of record NC_134982.1, read on the forward strand.
TCAGCTTGAGCTAGCAATGCCATTCCACAAATAAAGATATGAAATCTTTTTCATACCTCTCCATGTCTGTGTCTCTTTTTGGGCATACGGGACACTCAGTGGTGTTAAAACCTACAGTGCATGAGCCACAGAGCTACGTAAAGGTTTTGAGAGAAGTACACTCCAACAACATCTCAGAAGCAGGTGTGGACAGCTTAGATATGAGTTTGCTGTTACAGGACTGCAAAGTCTTTGATCAGCTTCCTTATTTTCTGAAACTATTAATATTTGCATCTCACATTTTTGGGTACATTGTGAATTAGCCCCTAGGTGATTAGCACCCAGGACTGAGATCAAGAAGCCTGCCTAGATCATCATTTCAAAAAATCTTTGTGCTTTCATTTGCCTGGTGAGTTAATCATATCGCTTGTGGTCAGACATGTTGTTCAGTTACATAAAATTTACAAGCTGGTGGTTTTTTTTAACTTTGGCCCAGAATATCTGATTATTTGCAGGTAAGATGATATTCTTGTGCAGCTTTTCTCCCCCCCTTCCTCAAAACATCACCTGTAAGTACCCTTTATATCCTACAAAGCGTGCTGAGCCTTGCAGCAAGACATCTGCAGGGCCAGGCACAAGCCCAATGGCAGTCTGATGAAATTCTCAGCGCAGTCCCAAACGTACATAAGCGTGTCCTCGATTTTTCTGCTAGTTCCTGCCAGACCCCGGCTTGTACCAAAGTGAGAGCAGGAGCACAGCATAAATTAGGGAGATGTAAGGAAAGAGAAAAGGTGCCCGAGATGATAATAGCAGAGAAAGAAAACCTGGGAGCAGCAGTGAGAGCTGCAGGAAATGAAGGCGCACAGAGCCTGGAAAAGATGCAGATGAGGTGTGGGGAGCAGCAGCCGATACTGAAAGGGAAAAGGGGGCAACGTGGGTAACAGAGAGCTTTGCAAGCTCTTTCAGTGCATAAACAAACAATTCTGAGTTTGAAGCAAAGAGTCAGTATCATTGTTCAGATAAACAGTATCGTAATGTACACCGAGTTTGATATTCCTCAAACAGACTTACTGTGTAATTCAGATAGTTTATCATTACTAACCATCCCTTCATTAATGAACCTTGTTCTAGAGAGCTCCTGGGAGTGGTCTGCAAACCACTTTCACTAAGGGAAAGAGATTTTGTATTTTGGATATTGTTTTCTGTTCCCTAAAACCTCTCCTGTCAAAAGTCAAGTAAGTTCCTGGAATTGCCTTTATTGCAAGGATGCTGGGGAGAGGCCCAGGGAAATCATTACTCTTCCAGTAATATGGAAAAGTATTTTGCTGCTGAATCCTTTTCCTTTTAGGGGACAGCCCTTTTAACAACCTTATCTATATCTTGCAGAAGAAGAAAATCAACCATAAGCCTAGCTGAAAGGGGATGGATACAAAGGAAAACTTAGAGGGGAAATATGGAAATATATTTTTCAAAGTCGCTGCCTTTTCTGAGCTAGCAGCTATTTGAATATGACTGTTGTGCAAGAATCCACTGATGTGATTTAAAAATAAAAAGACTCTAGGAAAATACCAGTGGTTTTCATTATTTCTCCATTGGGAATTTCTGGCTTCGTTAGTAGATTCAGACTTCGTTGTTAGCAGCCAAATGCTGAATACTAAACAAAGCATTTCCTCCTAAATTAAATTAAGCTTTTGAATTATGCAGCTTTAATGCTCACTCCTCTGCAGAGAAGAAAGGGTTAACAGCATGAAATATTACCTCTCTGTGAGAGAGGAGGGATTTAATTTCAGAAGGCAAGATCTTACAGCATATCCTGACTCAGACATGCTTTTACTGATTCAGCCATAGCATTCACTTGGAAAGCTTTACATCATGGCCTTGGCAGACTCCCAGGCTTTCCCAATGCAGGCTGCTATTTTTCCTTTAGCTTACCAAAAATAGCCATGCATAGATTTAGTGTACTTGGTTTGCTGGTGTTTACAGGCGTGTGAGTGTTGTCAAGATTGCTCTGGGCAGGCAGAGACTATTGCAGGTTGGGGAAGAATGAGGGAAATACCGATTCGCTTTGCAGGCAGAGCCACACACCCTACAGTCTGGAACTTTGGAGACCTCCAAGCATCTGACCTGTGTGCTTCTCTTACTCATTGCACTGGCCCCATCATCTGCATTTCTGTTCCCAGCTCAGGGCAAGCCTTGCTGCCCGCTTGTGGTAGTTTCCAAGGGGTTAATCACTCCCCTCCCTGTGACTCTCATGGTACACTGACTATTAGGACAAAAAAAGGTAGCTGCGACTTTCTTTGGAGCGAGGTGTGCTCAAAATCTGGTTTTAAAATGTTGAGGGGGAAAAAAAAAAATCACTTGCTACTCAAAGCGATGAGCATCACGACATCTCCGTACAGATCTGCCGACCTCTTTCGAGGCCCTTTTCCTGCAGCCGGGAGGACAGAGCCTCAGCTGCTATCACAGCTGTCATGCATTACAGCTCCTGGGCGGACGGAGCTGCCTTCTGCTTCATGCACTATGATGTGAAGTGACTGACACACCCTGGTGCAGAGGATCCTTGGGTAAGTATCACAGAAAATTGTGAAGGAAGACCAGCAAGACGCCTAAACCAGGACAGACTTAATGCTCAGCTGCCAGCACGGGCATCCCCAGTGTGCTCCTTGTCCGGGGGGCACAGCGAACACCAGCACTACCATGTCAGCCACCGCAGGACTTCCTAAAGCAACATATCTAAAAGGCAGTGCTCCTGCCAGCATCCAGGCTTGTGATATAGACTGAAATTTCAGAAGGAACACACAGTTGTTCCTTGACTGTAGAAGGCAGTTGGCAATAGCAGTGAGCACTCAACGAGGTTTTCCTGAGACAGCTTACCTAAAACAAATCACAGCAAGAGTTACAGCAACAGGTTAGCGCATATTTTTGCTCAAGCTCGCTACCAGCCAGCTTCGTTAGCTTCCTAGCATGATTGCAGCAGGCTGACATGCTCTGCATCCAAGCCCAGGGTTGTTGCAGTGATAACCTCCGGTAGAAAGATGAAAGGACTTGACAATCTGATAGCTTTTGGCCCAAATTCTTTCAAGTAAATTGTCTGAAATTATAATCTCAAGGCCTGGAAGGCTGGTGAACAGGATAACTGCAAAATGTCACCAGCTGTCATAGCTCTCCCTGCTGCACTTCTTGTCTCCTTGGTCATCACCACCCAACACCTGTGGCACAAATTCAGGGAGGAAAAAAGACCAAGGCACAGAGGCCATATGGTGTGTCACCATAGTGTACCTGCTTCGCACTTCCACATATCTGGGGGCCTGGGAAATGGTTTGCTTTTGGATGTATGAAAAGTCTAACAAGGGAGTTGAGTGCCCCGTTTAGTGACTGGAGTTTTCTTTGATTTCTTGTCCCCACAAACAATGAGGACGAAGCCCACTGTTTGGATCACTTCATCCCAGGGTCTTTCCCTGATGGTTTTTTGGATTAATTTACAGAAGACCCCACTTTCCAAATGGACAGAAACATATATAACCTCTTGTGATACCACTTGTGCCCATATCCTTTCAGTTGCATACTCTTCTCCTAACAGCACGCTCTCTTATTTCATCATCCAACACCTTCCTTTGTTATTTTTCTTTCTTTTTACAGGTGTTGCTCATAAGAGCTGGAAAGGACAGGAAATCTGTGAAACCTCACAAAAGATGGTTTCTTTTACCTAGTTCTCTGTATGGGATGGAAGGCTGTGTATGTGCATTCATCTGTCCCTAAATACATCCACATATGTGTGTGTGCATATTTTGACTTCAAAATCTTTTTAAAATGTGCCCTTAAATGCTGACAATGCAAAACCAACAGCCCCATGCAACTCTGGCAAGTTGGAAAGTGTAGGTTGGGCAGCCAGCACCAACCTTAATAACCAAAAATAACTGCTTGGGTCTGAACCAAGTATTTTCTCATCAGTATGCAGCACCAGGGTGTAGGAGGAGGAAAATGAGGAGTGGGAGGATATAAAACAAACAGTGAAAAGGAAAAATGTCAACTGTGCTCTGGCCTTCCTTTCTGCTTCTCACAGCCCACCCCAAGCAATGCAGTTGCGGTATGTGACGGGCTGCGTACAGAGCCAGGGTAGCACGCATACAGCTGAACACATCTGGTGAGCAGTTGCCTGGGTTTTGTGCTGCGAGTCAGCTAACAGCATCCACATTTCTAACCGAGTCCTCTGCCATTGTTGCAGAGTGGTTTATGACTTAACTTTTCCTTTGTAATAGGTTCATTCCTCCATCCAGCAATACTGCTGTCGCTCTTTCATCTTTGCCTCCCCGCTCGCTACAGCCTTCATCCACACATGCATACATACAGTCAAACTCAGGGCGATTGCATCAGAGAGGGAGTCATTTGTGTCGGAGAATTTGATACGAGTACTTTATCTGAAATGCTAAGTACCTTCCCCTCCTAAGGCCATTCCCTTCAAAGCAAACAATATTTATTTAGGTGTGTAACACCAGTTCGCAGGCCTGACTTTGGCATCAAAGTGGAAAACTGTGGCTTCAGTACTCCCAGGTACGACACAAGATGTATGTTAACACTATTTCTTGGACAAGCTGTGGTTGTGTAAGGAAGTGTAAGAAAATGGAAGAACTCCCTTTTTCAGATTAGCCTCACTCAGCCAGGAGCAACATCTCTGTCCTTTTCCTCTTTTCTATTGCCCATGCTATCAGGAAAGCAGCTAGGGACAATTTCCTCCTCTCTGAGCTTTGTTTGATGTAATAGAGATGGCGGTGGAGAAAAAAATCCATCGCACAGGCTGCTTCTGGTCACTGCTCTCATTTGAATTATTTCTACTTTCCCACCCCACTAAGAAACCAAGGTTTCAACGAGGCTGGAAGTCGACGGTAGTAGCATGAGGAAGGTTCAGATAAAGAGAAGAAAATAGCTAGACGGGCAGACACGTATCTGTGAGCTGGTCCGTGCGTAGGACAGGAAGAAAGGTTGGAGAAGAAACTCTCCCTGGGCACTGGGGGTTACACCAGACAAAGAACAGAGATACAGCCGTGGAAATACAGCTGTGCACATGGAAGATGTGATAGACTGGCAAAGTCAAATCGCTTCAGAAGCAAAATTAACTGTGATTACTTGATGCAAGACATCACTCAAACCAATCAAATTGTTATTTTGGGAAATCATAAATTTGTATCCAGAGTCAGTTTGTCACTCATTAAAATCTTATAAGAATGATTAGGAAATGATCTTAATAAGTAAATGTTCTCCTCTTTTTCATTTAATAGCTTAAAATATAAGATGATCTCACTTGGCTCCTACATGACCCTGACCACCTTGCAGGTAATTATTTTTATTCTCATTCTTACTGCTAGGACTGGGCCCAGTCTAATTCTGTCTGGTGCAAGCCTAGCTGAAGTCTCCTTGCCACTGTCTTTATGTGGATGAGGAGTATTGCCCCAGTGCGGTACATCCGTAACTCATTTATGCCAGCTCATTGCTTGTTTCCCAGGGCTGGGGGCAGAGTAATGCTGCTGTGACCATGAAGTACATGGAAAAAAAAAAAAGGAAGAGGAATCCTTACGAATCCTTGTGAAACAAATGAAGGGGGTGTAATCCAGAGCAGCCTTGTGATTCCTCCATATTATAAGGCGAATTATTTTGGTGGTTACAGGTAATAGATGAAAAATGGTTACTTAGGCCAGCCTTTTTGGCTCACTTGAAAAGCTGTTCTTGCTAGGAAATCCCCTGCAGGAGGGACTTCACAGATCAGTTCGGTGGCTTTTCATGTGTGCTGCATGTCTGTAGACTCAAACTGGGGACCTTATTTTATTTTAAGGAGCTTCCGTGAAAGGCACCATTGTTAAGATATGCAGAAGTAGGCACAGTTATTATTAAAGTATCCCTTAAATTACATTCTGAAAGGGGGGCTTAGGTGCATATCATTTCTTTTGACGACACAAGGGCATTTTTTGCCCACAAGCATATGTCATATTTCTGAGTGAAATGTTCCTCTCTTTCCCAGAATTACCCTTGTAAAATGATGGACTGGATATGTACATGAAAGAAATACAGATCATTCTGTATCCTTAAAACTAACAGGTAAACCATATTGGAGAAACCATAAAACAAATTCTCCAGAACACAAATTAAAAAAAAAAAAAAAAGAAAAAACAACAGGTTTTAAAAAGGAACAATTTCAAGTGCAAGTTATTGTAATACAAATGCAGCAGTGAATTCACTTTACCTTTAAATCTTACCTTTCCTTACATGGAGCTACAGGCAATTGAAAAGCTGTTGAAATCTGTGCTTCTTAAGCCTCCTTTTCAATAGAATAACTACAGGAAACCCAAGGGATTCAAGTGCCCAACAGGTTAAGAGCAGTTTTATTTAATACATTGTCCTGCTTTGCTGAAAGAGAATGGTGATCTCTTTAAGAGACCTTTTTGATTTGCTTTCAGCTCATCCCTGCTTCACAGTGCAATCCTCTATTTCTTTCTCTCCACATCTAGAAAAAAAAAAATAAATGCCAGTGTGACACATTTTCAGAAAGTGACAACATGGTTTAGAAACTGTCAGTACCTAATGAAGCATTTCAGCTCTATTTTATAAGCTGTGATTATCATGATCATTTTACTGATACATATATGGATTTGACATTTGCAGCCCTTTAGCTTTTTAAATAATCTGGTCAGCAAAATTGCCAGTATGTAGGTCAATTTAACCATTTCTTTCTAGGTTTTCTGGTGTTTTTTTAGTCTTATGCTCTGGGTATATTTTGCTTCTTCCCTGTAGGAAACAGAGCAGAGGAGACTTGGAAGATATTCAACAAACTCAATTATAAACTCAGGAACTTCTTATTACTTACTATATTTGCTCAAGGCAATGCATCATATAAGTAACACTGACAGAAAGGCTCTGACCCAAGAATTAAAGCACAGACCAGAACTATTGCTCCTGCTGCTCTTAGGTTATCAAAATGTTTGGTTAATTGTAACTCTGCTCATATAGATCTTGAGATGACAGGACTAATAATGTGGCTGTAGGAATAGGGAGAGGAGCAAAAGGAAATGAAAACCCAGGGATTAGGTTCTGGACTTGCATTAGGAAAGAGCCCAGCTAACTTATCTGAAACCAGGAGTAGTTAGTGTCTTTCTCCAGTTTTCAGACTCATTTAGTTTGGTACCCTAGGAAAAACCCTCCACCCCATGTCTTTCTGCCTGCCTTTGCATGGCAGTTGCTCCCACACGATTAGCTCAGTTTCAGTGGCAGGATTGTAGTGGTCCTGGCAATGCCGAGTAGCAACTGAGCTGCTGCCAACACAACGCGGGGAGGGGGACGGTGCAGGAGCTGCGTGTGCAAACCCAGGACAGCAGTTGTGCAAGGCATACACACCTTGCTTGTGCATGAAGGTGCAAAACAGTAGATACATGGATAATCACAGGGTAATTTAGGTTGGAAGGGACCCCAGGCTCAAGATCGGTCAGGTTGCGTAGGGATTTCTCCATTCAAGACTGGACTCTTGTACTTGCAAGAGTGGTGGCTTGCTTTTGCTTTCCCTGGAAGGCAGCTGATTTGAGTCCAAGGCTGATGTTACGCAAGTAACGGTGACACTGAGTGAAGTATTTGAATGTGTGATTCCCTTTAAGCACACAGGTGGTTCTAGTGAAGTTCAGATGCCTTCAGAACACCCCCATGGAGATTTGGACTGAAGTGATTTCACATGATGAGTGTGCAGTCTGACACACAGCATGAGTGGACCTCATCAGCAGTTTGTTATCTTGTTCATAAGAGAAATCCTCAAAACACTGATTGGGCAGTGTCCCCACACCTTGATTACCACAAAATTTTGCTGTTATTCTCAAAGACAAGAAAGCAAATTTTGCATGATTTGCCTAATGATTTTATTTTCCTTAGAAAACTAGGGGTTTACATGGAAAATGTACTACTGTACCATTGCTCCAGGCTGGATGGAGATCTGTAACTAAACTTGCACTTCAAAAATTTTGAAAAGCATTTTTCAGACCAAGATTAAAAGCATTTTTTTGATGTTTGTGATACGGTTGGTTGGTTTTCAGCTTGGTTCTGCCATTCTAACATATTAAGTACAATCTTTTCACAGAAATAGGTCTGTCTATTCTTTTTCACTTTGAAATCAAGGTTGTTGCTCAAGCAGCCAGACACAAGGAGTGCAGAAGACGTTACACAACTCCAAACCCAAGTGCAGCAGCATACCAAGGGCTGTAAATGATGATCACAAGGTAAGTGCCACAGCATTTGGACACCTGTGCCAGATATTCATGCTGTGCATGAAATGCTTTCCTAGACCTACACAGTGCTGGTGGTAGGTCTAGCACCATGAGTCACCAAATTCAAGTGAAATTTATTGATTCACGTGTGTGTGCGTGTCTGTGTCTGTGTGTGTGTACACAGAGCTACTTGCACATATAACAAAATAAATAAATGGCAACTAGATTTTAACATCAATTTATAGGTAACTCATCTTTCTGCAAATGCTGATTTGTGCCTCTTCCTGGAAACCACCTACAGATAGCCAAGAACTAAAGAAACCTTGAAAACTGTCATAGCAACATTTCAGACTGCAGTTGGGAAGCCTGTGCAATATTGGTGCCTTGTTTCAAAACTGACATCCAAAAATTCAAGTTTAACATCCAGCACCTGTTCAGTGCTTTTCTGAATCAGGGCCATTCACAATAATAGTCATTTGCCTGTGCTCTTACTGCACAACCAATTTTTAACCCATGGGATGCATTCTGAATAAAAATTGACCAAACTACATTCTCATTATGAATTGCCTCATGAACTTTCCTGAAATAAAATATGCTCGCCCTCTTTCACATGAAACTATAGCACAATCTTCATAAAGCAGTACTCGCAGATGGGAACTCTTTCCCCTTTTCAGTCTTCTTTGTAAACAGGTTTTTCCTATAAGGAATGGTGAGATGAAATTCATTCCTGGAACAGAGAGCACAACCTTGTGTCAGATCTCGAGGATCTTGTTTTCATTTTCCAGTTACTGTACCAATGAAATAATCATGAGTGCCCAGTGAACAACTGTGCTGGGTGAGAAGGTCTTCTAAATTATTAACAGTTCATTGCACCACAAAAGTTACCACTGCCTACCACAGTTTAAGCAGGGATATACAACAGATTACCTACTAATTAAGGACTAAACTCGCAGCTGAAGTAGAGTCAGTGAAAACACTCTTTTAGACAAGCTGGTGGTCTGATTCCAAAGTTCACGAATGGGTCTTTGGTTCAAAGTAGCAACACCTTTTATTTTCAAGCAGCAGAACCAATGGATGAAGTTAGAAGTTCAATTCTAGTGCAAGAGATTGGAATATCGAGTGTCACTTAAAGTATACATTATACATGTTGTCTTCTTTGACAAAATCTCCTGAATGTCTCTTTCCCTATTTTTTCAGCCCAACAACACTGTGATTCTCTCAGAGCCCTGGACAAGAGCTGTACATTGCTCTGCTGCCCCGCAGCGAACAGTCCTTGTAGAGGAGCCAGCCCACCCACCCGTGCACACCGGTACCCTCGTGCCTGCAGCAGAAAGTTGTGGCGGTAGCTCTGCTGCTCCAGAGAGGCTCTCACAGCTTTCCCCGAGCACAGCACCCATTTCTTTCCACCTCCATCTGCACCCAGAACTGCATGCCTGGAGTTTCATGTTCATTTAAGCTCAGTGTCTAGGACATGACATGCTGCCCTTGCCACGTATTGCCCATAACCATGCAGCTGCTATATGTCTCTGTGCTGTTAGCCATGAAATGACCAACGGGTGCAGAGGTCAAGGACCTTTCTTATACTTTCTTACTGTTCGGCAAGAAGTGCAGGTTGGTCTACAGTTGTGCTCGTTATAAGGGCTGAGTGTAAGACCTGCTATGAATCAAGAAATCGTAATCTCTCTCTGCTTTTGATGGCATATTTTCTATACTCAAAATCCATCTTGAAAAATGCAAATTCTCTTCCTTTCTTTTAATTTTTCTTTCTGTATTGACCCCAGTCATAGAGTCATCTCTTCATTAACTTTCTGGCTAGCATTTTTAAAGACGAAAAGCCACTCACTCTTTCCTCGCGGTCTCTTTTACACGATGCTCTCATTGCACAGGCCAAGAGAGCGCAGACGTTCGTGAAGGGACTTTGGCCAAGTTCAAGGGAAGCTGGCTGAAAAGGACACAAACACTGGAAAACCCCTTTGGGTTTCTTAATCCCATAGATTCAGCTGCTCTCAAGTTGGACTGGCTTAAAATTAGTGCACACACTGTTTCTGTCCTCTTCTGCTGGCTGAACGCTTGCAGACAGCGACCCTATAAAGCATGGGTACCGTCTCTTTTTTTTTGCCCTCTTTTTCTCTCTCGCACAAATCAAAACACAGACACACACACACATGCGTACACACAGAGTCACAGCTTGTCAACAGCTTTAGCAAAGTAAAATACAAATGATAATTAGAAACATGTGACCCTAGAAAAGCAGCACAGAAACTAAAAGGTCATCTTTTTTCCAAATGACCTAATTAGAAAAGCCTGGAGTGTTGGCTACAACATAATGGTTTTACACAGCTTTTTAACATAGACTTCCTGTTTTAAAACAGCGCAATTTAGTGCTCCTGCAAAAAAATATGAATTGGCATTTAATGCCAGCAAAATTAGGCCTCACAACAACACCTGCCTCAAGCAATCTCCAGCCTGTTAGAACTATCAACGGAGCATAGCGGATTTGCCATCCCATAATGACCATCGAGAAGCCAGTGCCAGGACCACTGCCAGCTTACAAGAGAGTCTGAAGAGGCACTCCAGCATCACATGGAGCAGGCAGGCACGGGGGGCTCACGCGCATCCCTGCCCACAACCGCTGCCTGCACCATCCGGCTGGAGCATCCTCACCTTGGCTGAGCTGGAGGCAACAGGCAGAGGAGAAGGGGAAATGGAGCAAGGAGAGGAGGTGGAGGCACGAAGAAATGCAGAAAAAGATGGGAGAAGGAAGGTAGGGGCTAGGCTGCAAGGGAAGGAATGGAGGAAGATTTCTCACCTGGGGCCATCTCAAAGAGAAGAGCATGGGGTACGGCTCAGGGATTTGCCGAGTTTAGTTTCACCTCCTCACATCTTACTCCACGCTCCTGTTTAATAATTTTCTTTGTTCTGGTGAACATGCATGCCATTTATTTCTGCAAAACTATTAATCCCAACTTATTCATCGTTTAGTGAAGCTATATTTAGTTTATGGCTTTTCCCCATAAATCAAACCCTGCAGGCTCCTCGATTTTAAACGGTTTAATTATGGCAGCTATTCCCAAGCTGTAGGGCATGTCCCCACCGCGGTGGGAGTGCAGGGGGCTGCAAGATCGCCTCAGGACAGCAGCGATGGGAGGACGTGAGCTGGCTCCCAGGCTGGAAGCAGAATAACCAGGACACCGTGGGTCTGGCCTGAGCTAATTAGAGAGAGGGACAGAGTTCATGAAGGAAGAAAGAGCTGGAGAAAATAGCTTGGGAAGCGCCAAGTTAAGGCCATACTCTGGATTATTAGAGGCAGCCAAAATAGGTTTCTGTGAATTCAGCTGAAGAGAAGCCCTAGTTTTCACATGGCAGACAGGCTTAATGCTTTGCAGCCATCGTAAAGGTGGGAGGGACATGAAGTTTGCGCGTCCATGTCCCTGGGGGCTTAGAAGTTCTCCACTCACGGTTTCATTGGGAATCGACGGCATTGCCCATTTCTCAGGCAGTCTCCATGTCCCATAGGATTGAGCTGGATGAAACAGCATGGAAAAATAATATACACTGTGCATGTAATGTGCTGCTTAACCATTTTTTCCAAACTTACAAAAGCATGTGATCTTCATTGAAAACTGTGTGCATGCCAAGTTTAGAGCTTTACATTCAAACTCTATTTGAGAGTCTGTAATGGAAAAAAAAAAAAAAAGAAAAAAAAAATACACTTACTTGGTCAAAAAACCATAATATTTCCCCGGCTTTATTGTTCTGAAATGACTGCATGGATTTTATTCAGCTGTTTATTTTTTTGTTTGCTTTGGTTTGAGAAGAACAGATGTCCAATTTTAGCCTCAAAGGTAATTTTATTATGAAAGCCACTGAAAATAGGGGTTGAATAATAAAAGAATTGTAACAATAGTAGTGATAGTACAATGATATTTTGTATTAATAATGGTTTCCTCATGGTAATACTTTTAGTAATAGTGTGTATTTCATCCATAATTAGCCGAGGGCATTCAGATATACTCAGTGCTTACAATACACAGCCCAGAATGAAAAAAAAAAAAGCATCGGCAAGACACCGTATCATTTGTAATTACAAGTTATCTGAACACTTAAGGTTAGAGAGTGGCAATTTGCCTCTTCCCTATATTGCACTGAAAATGTAGCCATTATCCTCAAGACTCTTCTGTTTTTTTCTCCATACATGCAAGGGGTACCGAATCCCACCAAGGCAGAATCAGGTCCCTGTAAAACATTCACACCTGCATGGGGCTGTCTGTTGATCTGGGGAGAATCAGGTCACTAAGACGTAACTTGGTTTCAAAGACTGAAAGGTACTAATTTTATATGCCAGTAAATCCATCAGATCACAAGGAGACTGAGGAAATGCTTTTATCTTTAAAATGACAGGCATTAATAATGTTACCAGAATTTCCCTTATATATAACTTTAATAGTTTTGGGACTCTTCAGTATCTGCACAATGTGAAAGCTTCTGAAATATAAAAGGCAGTGTCCCCTTCAGAGTTACTAGCATTGCCAGCATGGGTGTGGGAAGATGAAATATGTTCTTGGGAAAAAGAAAAGGTTGGACAGAAGAGAGGAAAAGCCGTAACCGTTTAAGGAGAGGTATATTATATAGACACTCATACTGACAGCATTGTAGCTGGTTCTGCAAAGAGAAAGACCAGCTCTGGAGCAGGGTTGCAGCCACCAATTCAAGCAGGGAAGATTTGTGCTGATTTCCCACTCGCAGGTGCGCACGAGACATGCATTTCGAAACAACCAGTGCTAGCGACCTTGCAAAGTCAATGGGAAATTTACTACCCAGTGCAAGGTGAGGTCCACAGCAAGCACTCTGGGAAGCCTGAACCACAAACTCCAAGTATGATCTAGATGAGAAATGTCTTGCCTGTTTGCTCAGAGCATCACAGTCTCTGCAGCTTCCCTCATCCTTCCTCAGACATGTCCTGGGAGCCAATGGCCAGAAAATGGCTGCTTAATCTTAAACAAAGACTGGATGAATAAAGGACTCTATTGGGATTGCAGGTCACGTTTTAATAATCTCAGGTTAATGGGATGTCAACCTTCCCTCCACCCCAGGATAAGAAAAAATGACAAAAAACATTTCTTTTTATGTACATGCCATTAAAAGAGTTCTGCGTTGTGTACCTCTTATATACATCTGCTTGGACCACAGAGGTAAGTTCATGACAAGAAAATGATAAGCACAATCTACCTTTGTGCTTACTCAAGCCTCTTAATAATTTCCTAGCAGGGTGCCAACATGCATCTCAGTCGGATGAAGCTGGAGAGAGCATGCCATGACCTGAAACAAGACTAATCACTCCCTGAACTACACCCAGGAAGAATTTCTCCTGTACACGTGAGAATTAGCATGGAGAAAGTACCTCATGGGCAGAATATAATGCAGCAATGAGTCTCATGGGTTGAGTGGACATCCTTGCAGGTAGTACTTACCGTCTGACCCATGTACTGAGCATTTAGCAGCCTGCCTGGATCATTACTTTTTTGCTCTTTTCTTCCCCAGCTAATGGAGTTCTTGGGAACGGTTCAGTAATGGAGCTCTGCGGGGAGTTAGTGTCCCTGCTTTTTTGTCTTCTCACCTTACTTAATCGTCTATCTAATATAGGACCTATATTAGCTATCTCATATAGGAGCTGAATCTTTGCCAAAATATGGCAGAGCTCAGAGGGTGAGGAAGAGAGATCACAGAAGCAGCAAACCACACAACTTTTTGGTTTTGCAGCATGAATTAGCCACTACTACCCCACACCTGCCTCTCTTTAAAAATCAATGAAAATAATATCCTGGTAAAAAGATACAGGTGAACAATCAGATTTATTTACTGAAGTTTCTGTAATCTGAACTTCTGTTCTTTAAGATACTTTTCATTAGTGTCATGTTAGTAGAGCACACTGAGATTTTTACAACAGCAGCAGCAATTCATTGCCTTTGTTAAAGGTTATTTGAAAGTGTGCGCAGAGCAGATCTATAGAAAATCTACAGGATATTCCATTTGGTTCATATGATTCAAGCTCACTGCAGATTGTACAGTCACAGCTTCCCATTTCTGCTGGAAATACTACAAGCTATTATATTTTTTTTTTATTAGCTATAATGTGCAGATATGGAAACTGAAGGATACCCAGCTCCTTCCACTTCTCACTTCCAGTCGCCCACTCTCTCTTTCTTTTCCTTTCACACACATGCTTCATTGATCTGAATTCTACATTTATTTTCATCAGAGAACAGATTTAGTTGATCACAGAAAGTTGCTCATTCCAAAGTGGAAAGATTTTTGCTTTGTTTGGCAATGGGATGCATTTTTAACAGGTTTGGGCTTTCAGAGTTCGCATTTCATAAGCTAACTGCGTGACACGACCGAGGCAGTATGAGCAGAAAAGGCAATAGAGTATGCACAGACAGCTCTGTAAAATAAGGTTCTTCTAATACTGATTGCTTTAATGCCTCAGTATTGGGTTTACAAAGTTTCTTAATTCACAGAAATCCTGGTTTTCAAGGTCTAATTTTTTTTACTTTTGTGCTCAGTGGACACCAAACCAGAAAACTGGCAGTGGCTATCATTTCTACCTGATTATTAACACAAGCTGCAGGGTTTACAGGGTCTGCACAAGGGACTAGCTTGTTTGTGCCGACCTACCAGAACCCCAAATCACTCCTTCTGCGCCAACATAAAATACCGAGCACCAGCTGCAGTGAGTTAAACCCCAGCTCCTGGATGGACTCGCGCAAGCATCCCACTTGTGGCTGACAAAGAAGGAAACGTTGCAAAGGTTATCTATGCCTCGAAGGCAACACCAGACCCAGGAACTCACATTTTTGAAGCTGTCGCTCGGGGACTGCTGAACATGTATATTATGACTGTAGGAGTGAAACTCAGAAGCGTGGCATGCAAGAAACTGAGTTCTCACCAGGGGCTAGGAGGAGAATAATTCAGAAGAAAATCTTTCTCTTTTCAATTTTTTTTTTTCTTTACATAACTAATTCAAATAGCTATATTCCTCAACTGCTGGGAAATCAAACACAAGGATAGTTCCCGGACTGTATAAAACTGGCATCCAGAAAGTGCAGGAGGCCGGGGGGGGAAGCAGGGGGCCCCTGTTAGTGCACCCATGAGGAAATAAATTGGGAAGCCATTCCAGCAGAGCCCCATGCTGCTGCAGAAAAAGCTGCTTGCAAATGATCGGGGTACAGCTTTTCCTCCAATGAGCATAAATCCTGCTCCGAGAGGGCATGTTTAGAGGTTGTGTTTCGCAGAGTCGTTCCAGGTTTCTCCACCCTCCATGGAGAAGAGAAGCAAAATGCTGGGTGGTGGAAGAGCAGACGGCAGTGCACATGAAATACAACCTTACGGGCATGCTGGGCGGCCATTAGGAAGTGGCAGCACTGCACGGACACTCCCATTCCCAAAGATTTTAGTCCAGCGACAACAAAATACGCCATTGTAATCGATCCCTGCAGCTATGGCCCCTCTGGTAGGTTGCTCCACAGCTTGAAGGAGTCATGCCCAGAAATGCAGAGCGTGGTACGAGGGAGGCTGTAAACTTGACTTTACCACAGATTTTTAGACCCGTAGAAAGACAATAAATAACTCGGTAAGCATCACTCTGGGCAGGCAGCATTGCCTTGCACAGGAGGGGTCAGCAGGACAGTGTTACAGTTTCTGGAAGTCACAGTAATTACTGAAACAAGAACTCACTCGTGTTTTAGCATCATTATAAGACTAAAAGGTAGATATTGTCCTCCCTATCATCTACAAGGGTCCTGATATCTGACATGGGGAGCCGTGGGCAAAAACAAAGCCAAAATCTTTGGGTCATGGAGCTGGATAATCAGATTTTCAGGGAGCTGCCTGGTGGTACAGCCATGCCGGGCAGTGGTTGGCACCACAGGGACCAGTAGCTACCCAAAATCCTTGCAGTTCATCCCAGCAATACTTGCACCTGGAAGAAGGAGGGGTCCTGGGCTGTAGCTGCACAGGAATATCTCATTTGGTTAATGTCATTACAGAATAAATGGTCCAGAAAATATGGCTTACCATGATAGTGTGGGGTTGGGCCATGCAGTGCCCAACCATAGCCTGCTTGGGGCTGGCACAATCTCCACAGCAAGGATTGTGGAGCTCAGTGGCTCCATATCTGCAGTCAGAAATGACCCCGTAAAAGCAAGTTGCTCTCAAATTAGGCACGTGGAAGCACACGACCTGCAGAAGTGATGTTTCCATTACCACTTCCAGCACTGCCCTTAGTTGCTGAGCGTAGGGGAGAAACTGAGGTGCTCAGAAGCCCTCACAACCACAGACCAAAGGCAGGATTTTATAATCAGCATCTCCTCCATAAATCCACACCTGAAGTTCTTCCTCGGGGCTTATTCAGCTATATTTCAGGCCAGCCTGTGAGCTTTTCTGAGAAAGAGCCATGGGAAAGGTATGCAGGTGCTGAACAAAGATTTCAACCTTTTTTTTTACCTTCTAAATTCTTTCCTTAGTGGCATTTGGACCAGAAAGCATTTTGCTAAGACAGATGACAGCTTGAATGGAACATGCCAATGAAACTCACATGCACAAGTTACAGCTTGTTGATATTAATAATGATATTTTTCTGAATGAGGGTCCTTGACATGTGGACAACTTCTTGATTGCAGTGCACCTTTGGATGGCTCAGACAGAAGCATCTTCCTCTTTCAGCAGGAACTTTGGTCTATTGTTTAATGATATCTCATGTCAGGGATATGCAAGATCATCATCATATTTTATTGGAGTTGCTAACAATTTACTAATTATCAGCAGCGGGTTTCTGAAAAACATTTTTCTTTCCATTAAGCTTGTTTCTTACCTTTCCTCAGAGGCCAAACTGAATATTCACGTGTAGATCAAATCACCTTTAATTTGGCTTGTTGCTATTTTTTTCAGATGGACTGTTAACCCATCATTTTTATGGCATTTTTATATTTGCTATATTTTTAGAATCTTCACTGGTCTGTTTAATTACTTGGAAGCTTGGGTTTTTTAAAGCTAAGTAAAAATTTTGTTCCAAATGAGACATTCATAGATTAAGAGCCATACACACAACCTCTTGTTTCTGCACCTATAATTTTGTAGTTGGAATCAGTTGCACATGACAATTTGGCATTTGGGTTTATCAGCATTTTGAAACTGACCTTAAAAATTAAGCACCTGACCAGTTGTGAGTACAATTACCCAGTTTGCACAAGCAATTGCAATAGTTCAGTATGAAGACTCAGGGTTCAGTTCTGCTCAAATCCCATTGATTTGCATGGCAGGAGCAGACTAAGAGCATGTGGCCACTCAATTCTCATAACTGATAAACCTTAATTTTTAAAAGCGGGGCTTCAGCCATCTGATCTCACCTTACTGACATACATGCAAATTACGAGTATCCAGGGCCGCCTCTTAGTTTTGTAAAACTACACCATCACCACAAACATCTTTACTACTGCTTGCGAAATTCTTAAGCCAGAGTCCCATTGTGCTGGGTACAACATGTGCAGAAGTCAATCATAACACCAAAAAAATCTATAATCTACGTAAACTTTTACTATTCAGGTTTTTCTTTTCCCCATCCCAACCCCATCCAGCTTGGGGATGTTTATAGCAGAATCTAAGTCTTCATGTTCAGCCTACAGATGAGGGTATCTCAATCTATTATATCAGTTAATTTGTTTTTACAACCTTAGCTAAAAAATAGCCTAGATTGACTTTACACATAAGAAAGCTGGGTATGAAAAATCAAGAGATTTAGGGTTTATTTGTTTCTTTCTTTTAAAAGAGCAACAGACTGAACTTAAAAAGAGGACATCTAAGTTAAATTCTCAACTTTGCCAGAAATTCCTTGTGTACTCTTGGGAATTAATTTCATTTCTCTCCGATGCTGCTTCCCATCTTTAAAAGTGGCATAAAAACCCTTTCCTTTTTCTCTCCCATATGTTTAGATCCCTAACACTTCCTTGGCCCCTTGCTGTTTCTAATGGTCTTAATACTTCCGGATGCCAATGTGATACAAGTAATAACCACAGGTTTCATATGATTCCCACTGGGGCAGTATGAGATGGATGAGGTCCGATGGGTTTGTCCCAAGGTCACATAGGGCTCTTTGGGAATGAGGTGCTTTAGGAGAAAAAAAAAGAGATAGTATTGCTTCAGGAACATTTGTCAAGTCTTCAGCCAAAGCCCATAAACTCTGCATACCTTAGTTTCTCTGTACATACAGGGGGAGGAAAGAAAGAAAAAAATCTTTACCTTCTAAAAGGTCTATCAGTAGTCATGCTCATGAGGCTCTCTCTCAATGGGAGTGAGCTCCATAGAAAAAG
This sequence comes from Aptenodytes patagonicus, assembly GCF_965638725.1. Taxonomy (NCBI): domain Eukaryota; kingdom Metazoa; phylum Chordata; class Aves; order Sphenisciformes; family Spheniscidae; genus Aptenodytes; species Aptenodytes patagonicus. The sequence continues at coordinate 85,919,107 of NC_134982.1, forward strand.
CCCATCAAGAACAGAGCCTAATTTTCCCATCTGGTGAATTTTTACTTCGGTTATAAGATCATGGTCCCTTCCTCTGTGGTACTTAAATCTGGTGCTAGCTGCAGTAAGACTTCTCAAAGCTCTTTTACGGCTGGAAAATAAAACCCAGAAAAATTTAAATTGGAAAGTAAGGAAATACTCTTAGGGTATCAGGAAGCACTAAAGGAAAAGAAATGGGAGACAGATACACATTAATATGTGTGAGTTCATAAAGAGGTTTTCTTTTAAAATTCTCCTCCAAAATGTTAGTCTGTATAATGAATTGGACTAGCAGGTATGCTATAAATGTAGCAACTACTGTAAAATGCCATAAAAATGATGGGTTAACAATCTAGATGAAAAAATAGTAACAAGTCAAAATAACAGTGATTTGATCTTTCATGTGAATATTCAGTTCAGTCTGTGATGAGAAGTAACATTCATGATGAGAGGATATAACTGTCAAAAAATCCTGGGAAAAGAACTTAATGGAAAGGAAAATATTATTCAGACCCCAATGCTAGTAATAAGTAAATTATTACCAACTTTGATAAAATTGGACAATTAATATGTAGAAGTGCCATAAAAGCGTGTAGAGTCTCTAGCATGCAACATGAGCTGTTGCTTAATAATAGAGGACCTGGTTTAGTCTAAAACTTTCATAATCAACATCTTTTTATATTGTCCTTTACATTTGGAAAATTATCCCATTTTTCTTGAGATCTTTTCTTAGGGTGTTAATAACAGAGTAGAGAGTTTTTGAAAAGGCTTTTCAGAGATAATCTTCTCAATTTTTAAGGAGTGACTGCACTTCTCCTTTGATAGCAGCAATTTTACTTTTAACTGCATATAAGTTGCCCCTGACTGTAATGAGGTATATTAAGGATGTAAATATTACATAGGCACATATCTATAAGTGAGTCTATGGAGCACATGAAGAGTATGTACAGGTTATCCACGGTTGTTCAGGACTGCTTCTGCTGTTATGCAGATATATATTGAAATGGTAGCTGAGACACTGTCAGACATCTTTGGAAATGTACGTAAGTGGTAATATACAGGCAATGCGTCGTATAGCAAAGCTGGTGCAGACAGCCTTTAAGGCATCTTGCTGCAGATCCAGAAACACTAATTCAAGCCATGCCCCAGACTCACTCTGAAGCCAGCCCTCACGTCTTATCACCCCAGCTGCAAAGAGTTAGGGGTCATTTAGGATAGAAAGCAAAAAGCACCCAGATGTGAGCCTTTTTGTGCCCCTTCTTTATGCACCTACTTTAAAGAGACTTCAGAAACTGTGCAAGGGCACTAGCCTCAGGTGAGACTTTGTTTTAACATGATAATGATGAACATGTTCTTAAATGTTACAGGAGGGATATTTACAGCACAAGAACATCTCGTGGGAAAATCTATTCTAGAACAGGTCTGTGCGAGAGGGGATGTTTTCCTACCTGCAAAAGACTTGGTCTGCTTTCACAGCAAATTCATGGTGCACATCAGGGCTCACCCAGAAACAGGGCTCCCTGGGCAAACTCCCTTTCTTCGGTTTCCTTCGCAGAACTGGCCCCAATGATAAATAATAAATGTTTTTCTCCTGTGACCTGGCAGGTAGATGGAGTGTATAGGATTAGCCATAAAAGGAGTATGGTGAATTCCAGCAGCCTCTGATATACAGTTACCTAAAATGTCTCAAATAGGTTGAACTGGAATGAGATCTGATATTAACCAGCTATTGAGGAAGATCTTCTCCACCTAGCAAATGCTGCCAGAAATGCAGTCAGCAGAAACTAAACAGTAAATGAGAAGAAGCCAGCACAGAAGCAACGCCCTTCTGCTCCCAAAGGCTGCAGTTTCGGTCCGTTCAACTTGTTTTTCCTCCCTGAACGAGACCCAGCTAATAAAGCACTATATAATGTATTCAGATTCCTGTGGTAACAGTGGATCTTTCTTTTTTGCATGACATTTTTTCAAAGTCAGCTTTATGTATATGATTCCCGCCTGCCAAATATCTGCCCCATTTGAAATCTATATCTAGCCTGAAACATTGTGTTTTGCCCTCTGGTTGACCGTCTGCGCCAGTGAAAGACATCCTTGTGAAGAAGTGCCCCTTTGCTCCTGTGGTTACCAATACTGTTCCACACAGTTTCCAAGGGTGATGCTATTATATTGCTCCAGCCACTGTATGCACCCTATTGAGTAATTTATTGGCCAAGATCCTAACAGAGGAAAGGCCTGTCTAGAATCCTGCTGAATTTTAAAAGGTAGGAATATTGCACTTCATAACAAGCAGCCATTAATGATAACCAACAATATAATTCTTATGGAATTATGCCTTGCATCTGCATCAAATTCCCAAGCATAATAAAAAGCGAACCAAAGAAGTTAACCACTTGTGTGCTGCTCTTCCTGGAGCGTAATTACGGAATAGTGGAAAGAGCGTGACCCCATAGCTTTCCAACATTATAATTAGCATTTCCCATACTGAAGCCTATTGTCTGGAGGACAGTTTTGTCTCTCCTCTGTTCTGACTTGTGCAAAATTACACCCCTAAATGTGAGTTCATGGCCCTTTCTCAAAGCCAGCCTTTTGTTTTCAGTGTAGTCCCAAAATCAATGGACTGGCAGGATGTGCAGCATACACCCACAGGGTCAGTTTGATGCTCATTCACTAGATACATACAGTGCATTGTAAGGATCTATATGAGATAACAATGATTTTCCACTTTTCAAATGTAGCCACATGAGATTAGGGTATTCGGCAGAAAAATGCTGCCAACTCTTTATGTCATCCTATTAATGGTGAGTAGCAGAGCCTGTACGTTTTGCTTGGATTACAGAGCAAAACCTGTTCAAAAATCTTCCTGTTTCTCTTCTCATGTATAAATGAAGCTGTGCATTGTACCTCATTAAAACAAACTAAGGTACCTCATTAACACCCGCCAAGAAGTAGTTTGAATGTCAGAATTGGAAGTCTGTATAATTCTGACACAAAAAGTTTTACTGAAGAAAATCTCTGTTTAATTAAGGGGATACTGACAGGTTTTAGCAAAAGATTAACAATCAGAAGTTCAGAATTTTGCCTAGACTGAGGTCTGGTGAAATACCACGATCCTTACCTCAATCTGTTTTTTTTCTTGAAAATTTCTAGCTGTGTTAATGAAGGGGCTTGATTTTTTTTTTTTTTTCTTTTTACCATTATGTCTTTCATCTTTCCAAGGGTAATGTATGGACCTGCACAGGTAAAAATGTAACTGTGGGGCAAGTTTTCCTAAATTCGGCATCAAAATAAACAATATTTATGTAAAGCTCTGACTGAGCTCAAGTGAAGGAAGTCAGCTAGATAACATTTCAGATAAATTCACTGTTTATAAAGCTGTTTTCTCATGGGACCCCGACTGGCGCGCTGGGTGATCAGCACTGTTAAAAATCAGGCATCTACTTAAGGATCTAATGGATTTAGCAGCAAAAATTAAGACTTCTGTCCTTGAAAATCTTGCATGTTCAACCTAGATGTTCACAGAGATACTATATGTAAAAACTTAATAAAAACCCTCAGCTTTTTCTTATAGTTTTTATTTTTCCTGCAATGGTGGTGTAAGAAAATATAAAATAAATACAGTGTTCGCAGACCTCCGTTACTCCATTTACTTTCATAAATTCCCAAATAAGTAGGAATATTGTAGTCCAGACAAGAGCAACCCTCTAAAACTGAGACACGACTGCTGCTGCCTGCTCAGAAACACTGGCGTTAGACGTGGTAATGTACAACTTTACACTCAATTTGCCTCGGCTGCCTAGAATAGAAAAAATCCAAGCCTAATCCAGTTTGAGTACTGTGAGTACCCATCAGTTCAATTTGTCTTCAATGGACTTTTTGTCCTTAGGAAGATTAAAGAGCTAGCAGCACTGGAAACTGAAGTCTACCGTTTATTGTAGCAGGGAATTAACGACAATTTACAACATGATCATGCTCCAAAGGATGCTGAGGCAGTGCGCATCGTGTTAACCTGCTCCAGGGTCAGAGCTTTGGACCGTGCCAAAACCATGCAGCGTGTCTTTGCAATACGGGTGTAGCACGCACTGTATATCAGCCTCGCTTTTGCCTGGGATTTCCAAGTAGATGTAGGCAGTGTGTTAAAGGTAGAAAGCCAGCATCTGACTGCTGAAGCTTTTCCCTTATATGGTGCCTTTTGACTCATTTCCCACCTTACTCATAGCCAGAGCTGGGTGAAAAATTTGCGGTAAATAATTAAGACAACAAATTTAGCCTTTTTTCCTACTCTGCAAGCAAATAGTGATTTTTCAAGTGAACTTCTATTCAAATTTATCAAATGCATGCTGCGCAGTTGTTCGGTTACTTCATAGCTAAACACAAAGAGCTCTACAGGCATATTAGATGATCAACTTCTGAAAGGTCACCTATGCTGTTTAATTATATCCGATGAACTAAGAGTTTTAGCCTTATTTTCTGTGTGAAGGATCAGGAACAAGTTGTACAACTTTCCACCAGTTTCATCCTTTCTTCTGAGACTGGTGCATTACTAATTTTTCTAACTCCATGAGGTACAGTGAAATCAATTTTTCTAGGTTTTATTTTAGTATTTGCTCTGAAGAGTGAACCACTCAATGTGTTCTAAAATTTTCCTTATTCTTATCAAAATAAGTAATTTATTTTTAGTGTTCTTATACAGCTAACAGGGTTTTTTTGTTTTCCATAAGGATGAAGAAACATATGGCACACAACACACTGATGTACAGCCCTTATGGCTGGCACTAGACAAGAACTTTCATCATAAATTTATGTTAAAAAATTACCTGCTCAGCTAATTGCAACAATGATTTCCAATAAATTGACCTCCATAAAGATATTTCAATTTCCTCTTGATTTGGAATCCAAGATTTTTCTGAATTTTTTTTTAATTTTCTATCACTTGTAATTTTGTATAATTAGACAAGTTAGATTCCTATATTAATGACAAGAAAGTTAGCATTGTGAGTTTTTCACAATTTTATAATAAATATACAAATGGCCTTAGTTCATGAGAATTTTTAGCTATTGTATGCAGGGGCTTTTGAGTCATATAGCTAACCCCTCCCAGATTTGCTCCTTTTATACAGATGTATTCAGAGAAAAGGGCTGATATTAAGTTTGTTTCCACTATTCAGTGCCAACTGAAAAAAAGACGACCTTAAAAAAAAATATATTGACCTGTTTTTTAGCATCTGAAGTTCCCAGTCGAGTGCAGAAGTTAAATGTCTTTGCTTTTCCACTGTGCAATGCAGAGAATGTGGTGGGAACAGAATAGCAAGGCAACTCAGCTGGAAAATATCTCAGATAGATGAAATATTTGTCAAGCAGTTTTCTCATGTGAATATGCCTCTAGTTGGTATATGCCAGTCACTAGAGCATGGCATTTGTTTTATCTTCTGTCCCAAGGATTCATTTTAAAGGAAAAACTGCTGTGTAAGGCATCAGAAGTGTGGAGACAACAAAGCAAAGCAAGTTTAACAAGAGCTCTATCTTTCATGAGGCTAACAGAAAGAGAGTCAAGTTTTAATATCCTCAAAGGTCCTTTTTTCAGATAAGAATTTTGTAACAAAGGAACCTTAAGGCAGGTTCCCTTTCTTCTTCTCTGTTAGACTTGTATTCATTATTGCCAACAAGGCATCATTTTGCATTTTTTAAAGATGCAGACATCAAATATGATAGTGCTGAATTTAAAATGAATAACAACAAATTTAATATTAAAAAACATGTTTTCCCCAGATGTGCTGATGTCTCAATGGAATCTTTATGCAGAAAAGGAAACAAGGCACATATAAGTGTTTATCAGCTTTGCAGCTTACAAAACCAATGTCCTGAACAAAGACGGCAACATATCCAGTGGGTGTTATCTGATCAAAAACATTCCACATGTACAAATCAAAGCTAGGGGGAAAAAGAGCCATATAAAGATGAGATAGCTGAGAAAGCAGCCACATTAGGAAAGGGTCTACTATTTAAACATTTAGGCTTTAAAAAAGGCAAAATGAGAGCTAAGCGAATCCCCCCTTGGGGTTCATGTTCTCACAAATGGGTCTCTGAATTGGATAAAGATACATAATGATTCTGTTTTCCAGCATGATGTGGACACTAACCTCTCTGCAGGGCATATCTGAAGGTGTGTGCGGACAAAAAAGAGAGAGTTAAGCCCAAAAAGGCATGCAGGCAGCAATTGGATTCAATTAATATTACAATTAAGGTTTCAAAAGGAAATAATATTAACATTATGAAAAGAAAGAGCCCTGTGGTATGCTAATGCATAATACCTGCACCATCCTAATTTACTGCTGACCCACATTGATTAAAACCAGCATCTGTCTATTACTCATCTCCTGGACGAGGCAGTAACGCAATGCGAAAGAGAGGGGGGCTTTGCTACGTACTGATAAAATTCCCATGGAAAATTTGCCCAGTTACTGGCACTTTCATCTCCAAGACGACCATCCTGGAGATTGTTTCAGTTCTTATTTGTAAGCTATTTGTGTCTCTGACCATAAGGGTTCAATAACTAGTTCAATCAGTACTGAAACTGAAGAAGCTGGCTCATTTGCGTACCCTCTTTGACTTCTTTTCATGCCTAAGGTGTGAATTCCTCATGAAGATTTTCCCGGGGGACATACACATATATGAGCTCTCTCCCACCTATGTTCTTGGGGGTCCAAAGGATGTCAGATTATGCTAATGTCCCATCATCACCCTGGCAGCATATTTAGATGGTTTGTTATCTATTTCCAAAAAATATGCAGGTATTTGACAGCCTTTTTGTTGCATATTCATTTTTGAGCTTTACGTTTTTAAGGTTTTTGTATCCAACCATTCGGTCCTGAAAATAAACTTGCAAACAAATAAAAAATTGTTATTAAGTTTACAATAAAAAAGAATTGCTATTATAACACGATTTCTGAGTTTGGGGCCTTTAAAATAAAAAGAACTAAAATTTGTAGAAGTTTTTATTTAAAATACAAAACAGTATTAGTGCTGGCAACACCAAGATAGTCCCCACGTTTCACATGCCAAAGAAATCTTCCAGGAGCTGTTCCTAAGTTAAAAAAACCCTTGCTGGGAGGATGAAGAGGGAAAATCAATAAATGTGGGAGTTGAAATTAGCCCTGAGTAAGTCTTATTTAGTCCTACCTCTTTCATTTGTACAGTACCATCTTGTTTTGTGCTTTAAAAGAGTAATAATTAGTAATCTGTTGATGCACTTAAGGAGAGGAGCAGAAATGCTATTGATACAACTGCATCAGATACGCTGGGAAGACCAAAAGGCTTGGATCGGCCACCATACTGAACTCACCCATGGTCTTAAGTGTGATAGGAATGACCTACTTACTCAGAAAAATATGAAGGATTGTTATTTACAGGTATACGATTTGGAGGTGCAGTATCCTGATCAGCTTCAGAACATAAATTGTTCTTCCACAGATGGTGTGGAAGAACAAAGGCACTGGTCAACATCTTGCATTGAAAACTGTAGTGAATGAGATGGTCTGAATGCACACTGTGCAAGCGAATGTGTGTCTGAAAAAGCACCTTTCAATTTATAGCCTTCTCTTGGCAATGTAATCACCATTTTAAAGCAAAGTAGCTTGCGTTTTAAGCAGGTATCTATGAAAGACAAGAGTCCTCAGGGGCAGACTAATGCAGTGTGGAATAATGTAGACATCTCCACAGAGATGCCACCAACGTAGGACTAGGACACTGAAGGTGACCAGTAAGCCTATGGGAATCTCCTTTTTGCATCTATAGATAGGCACCAGGTGATGGTAAACAGACTGAACCAAGATCACAATTAAGCTATTACATATTCTACACCTCATACTGTGTCTCCTAATGCCGTATGAACTTAACACTAAGTCTCCCCTGGCTCCTGTTTTCAGGACCTCTAGTTTTGAAGTAGGAAGATGAGTGTGAAATTACTCTGAGGTTGTCTGTGCAGGATGATGATGACACAGACTATCTGTAATTCTTAAACTATTGTTTGGGGTTTTGTTAAGAAAAAATAACTTTGCAGTCTTTATTCAGCTCAGAAGATATTCTCTTTGTATATCACAGGTAACAGGGTGGTGTAACTACAGCCCACCACACCAGATTTATTCTCCTAGTGGCAAACAGGGAAGGGAAAGGTACCATAAGAGGAAAAAAGAGGAAAACAGAGCGGTTATTGCTGGGGTGAACATTCACTGTGTGACAGGGTAAGGGAAGGAGGCACCAGTTCTGGACTTTTATACTTCATCACAAGTTATTCTGCTTTGCTTGCTGCCCATGACACTGCAACGTCACCGGTCTGGGATCCTTTACCCTAGACCCTCAGGAGCCTGGGGGCTAGCATCTTTTTCAAAAGCTCAGCACATGACAGTTCCTCCTTCAGCTTGCTCCGATCTGAAATTGGGCAGGAGTTTTATTTTACAATAACATTTGAAAGATTATGTTTTCTAACATCTTCTCTTACTTGCCTTTGTTCTCTAATACAATGTAAAGCACAGGGACCTTGGCATTTTAAAACATAATTTGCAGAGGACCTTATCATCTGATGCTACCTTCCTTTAACAGGCAGTGTCTGCTGCCTGTGTCGGATGCCCCATTTGCTGCAGGTAGCGCGGGCAGCACAACCTACAGCTAAGGTTCCCCGAGCCTCTGCAGTGTAAGACCTTGTTTTAAACTGTTTATTACTCCGCCAAATACATTTGTATTAATCTTTTCACTATGAAGTAGGTTCCAGTTTATTTTCCTTGCCAGTGATGTCAGATGAGTTGTCTGTTTGCATCTGGAAACCTTAATCAGTCCAGTCACCTTTCATAAAAGAACAAAGAAAACTGAGTTTTAGCAAGTGAGAAATATGAAGGAAGTATCATATTTGGCATCTCTTGGCTCCCAGAAGCAGCTATTACCTCCTCCTGCAGGTCCTCCCACAGCTGTAACCCCAGCCGACTCTTGTCGAGCTTGGCTTGCAGTCAGCGCTGTGATAATCAATAGCTTTGAATCAGTGCTGATGACTGAAATAAGGCAAACTACATGACATGCCGGGTATTAAAGACAGAACTTCTTTTGCTATGAACATGCCAAATATTGCTGATGCACCTGTTTTATGTTCAGAGTGGGAAGACGGTCAAAAAGGAAGTGGCCAGCTTTAAAAGAGAAGCAGCGCTTTCAATTTCTGAAAATAGCCCAGATACAGAACTGGGTAATAAGAATACGTTACTGAGTAAATGCATGTTTGAAATGTGCTTGGGCATTTTTTTCATCGTCACACACAAATAGTATACGCGATGTTTTCAATGTATAGATTCATTATCACCGGTCTGAAGCACTTCTTATCTCCATCTACCACTGGCAGGGTTAAGGTGCTGCTGGGTGACAGTGGGCAAAGGTTTGCGAGAAAGCCTGCAGTGAAATCCATTATATGAATTGATTTGCCCTTTTTCCCTGATTTTCACTGCAGTTCTCACACAGATATAATGGAGAGCACTCGAGATGTTAGTGTACACAAGTTAACATCCTCTGGCATACGATTTTCTAAATTTGAAGGTGATTTTTCTAGGCAGCATATTAATTTTCCTCAGTACTCAACAGGAACTCTGGCTGAAACTGCACTGCAGGCAGGGAAATTATAACAGGTCAGAAACTTGTAGGAGCGTTAGAGAGTAGAGGAAAATGTTGGTCATTGGTAAAAGAAACCTCCATTAGAACATGAAAGTGTGCAATATCCTAGGATGTCAGGGACGAGGAAAAAAGCATTCGGCATATGACATATCTGCTCTCCTTTGCTGGCTGAATCCAGTTAGATGGTACACAAAAGTGTCTTATAATGAAGTGAACAAAGATTTTCCACACCTACTAGGGTGGTAACCCTGGAGCTATGAAAGAAAAAAAAAAGAATCTCTTAGAAAACGCAGAACACTTGTTAGTACTTTAAAAGATTGTACAAGCCAGGAGAAAAGGTTTTTATGTTGGCTAGTTGAAAGAGACAAGAGAACTTACTAAGAAGTATGGTGTGATTTCTTTTTTTTTTTTTTTTTCTTTTCAGTTTGACCATGAGTCCCTCTGAGCAAAGCAGAATCTTTGCAACCTGGGAGCTTGGTTATGGGGTAAAAAAGAGCATGAAATGCGTGGTGCTCGTACTTGAAAAGAAATCTTGATTCACTCCCACACATGTATAAAATATCTGTACTGCACAGTAGTACATAACAGAATCACAGCGTTTTATCTGTAGGTAAATACAGACCTGTAAGGTAAATGTGGCGATTCCTCTGCCTTATAAAGCAAAACAGTCGTAGAGACTGATTACTGTGGCGGGTGGACTGCTTGGTGCCGAGCTTTCAAGCCTGTTAAGCAGGCAGGTTTCTGAGCCTCCGCACAGCACATGGGAATCATGCGAGGGAGTGATTGCGAAGGGGAAAGGACAAACCCCCGGGGACAGCCCTTGAATCATTAGAGCTGTTGATCCAGCATACCATTCACAGGGTAATGTCAGCGCTGTGGGACCGGGAGAAGGAAAGGGCTGCTGGTGGTGCCACTCTTCACTGCAGCTAGAGAGTTCTGCTGAGAAGTGAGTCTGAAGAAGATTAATGCACCAAAAAAATGTGTGTCGAACAATTGCCTCTTGAAAACCTTATTTTTCCCTCTGAGTTAAAATCCTACCCAATTTGATATGTTGATAAACATTCATTCCACATGTGGAATTTAAAGGTAAGAATCTGCTTTCAAAAACACACGTGGCATCTGGACATGCTGCATATAGAAAATAAAATAAATAACTTTGGAGAAAATGTTTAATTTAGAGCAGAGATATGTCTAGTGTTTAGAGCACTGGGTTTTGTTCAGGACCGTCTTGACTCCAGAATTTGCCATCTGAGGATTGCTCTAATGTTCAGGACTAAGGGCTAAATTCAGAATCAATTCCTTTTGAGGATATGGATACTTAAATGCTATTCCCTGTCTCTGTATTTAATTTCCTATAGGTACACAAATACGTTGTCACACTGAGAAGGCCAGAAGGCATTCATCACCATGCCTTTGGGAGGTGCCTGGCAGTCTGTGGAGATGGTACAACACATGCACACCCCAACCAGTTCAAACTGCCAACTCCCAGCATGCATTTTTTACTAAAAGGATGAATTTACACTTTCAAAGATCTTCCGTGTGCTTGACCTAGCTCCTCGGTTTGCTCTTCAGTGGATGGTGTTTTGCTAAAAGCTGTGAGCAACTGTCAGAGATGCAGAGAGCAAGGTTTGCAGTGAAATTCTCCCACCTGCCTCATCCAGCTCGTACCCTTCATTCTTGGTGCCGAGTGCTGTTCCCAGCTTGGCCCTGAATGCTATCTGTCTGTGGTATGCTAGCTAGATAGCGGGTATTCCCTCTGTCCAGACAGCTGAAAACAACTGAAATCTCTTAACTGCGCCCTTGAATAAGGCTTTGAACGTGGCTTTTTTGCTAACACGGACATGAAGCAATATAATTAAGGGGGGGGTGGTGGTTTATGATGTTTGGATTCTTTGGTTTCAGGATACTATCGAGCCTTCTGTAGTACATGCTGAGGTGTGAGACCAAATGCAAGCTCGGCATTCAGAGATGGTAATCACCCGCAGGCAGTGTCTCCGTCTGGAACCGTAAGTAAATCACACAAAAAGCCAGACCGCCCATCCCTATAAATCAGCCCCCTGATATCAACAGGGCAAGGCTGACCCACATTATCTAGGAATCCTACTCCGAATTCCCCAATGACACTGAGAATCTGAAGTCTGGGACGCTCAGGTTTTGACTCAAATTAACCTTTCCCCCGTAGTTTTCTAACTTTAAGATGTGAAGCTCCTCTGCAGTACTACCTCTATCCCTCACACTTTTTTTTAAGACGGTCATTTGGAAAAGAATAAGCTACCTTTATAGAAATCTGAAATGTTAGAAAGATGTTCAGAGAACTCACTGTTGTAGTTAAAATAGAACCATAGTAAAACCAAATAATTTCTCATGTAAAAAACAGCAACAAGCACACTGATATAAAATCACTGCAAGAGTTTTTAACGTAAAACGCTACAGGAGCCTAAAAAAGTTTTGAGAAGTACAGTCTCCTCTGAGCCTTGAGAGACTACTGAGTGTTGTATAATTTACCAACAGCCATGGCTGGCACAGCATATTATCAGGATTAGCTGCCTTTCTTTATAAGCACATTGTAGCCCGTGTGGATCACACCAATGACTTGCTCTGCCATGGCTTCATATGCCAGTGTGCTGAATTATTCATTGTCTGCTATCTGAGTGGCAGAGTTTGCAGAAGTCCTTTCGAAGACATAAGAAAGGGGAGCTGGTGAGGCTGGTGCAGGGCAATGAAAGGCAAGATTTGGTCCATGAAACATGCCAGGAGGCACTTTTAGATTCTTGTGTTTTGATGTGGTAAACAATTCCAGCTATTACACAGAAGAATAATCTTTAATAAAGATGATAGCTAGTTAATGGCTACGCAGAGTGCAGTGAAAGGAAAAGTGGAGTGGAAAAAGCTGACTGTCTGCCTCAGATTATTTATTTCTGGAAGCTACATTATTTTTTATTACATCTACGTATAAAATTCTTCACACGAAGCAAGTTTAATCCTCCCCAGATCTGTGAACAGTGGTTGGCATCAAGCTATTACTCCAGAAAACTCCTGTGACAGTGCTTGTTATTTCAACTGAGAAGACTTCTTTAACAATTATACTGCAATGATGGAATTAGCAGGGTCAGAGGAGGTAGCATGAGAGGTGAGAAACAGGCATATGTGACAACCTCCAGGAGACGATTTACATGCGCAAAGCAAAACGTTTCCAAAACTAAGAGCCGTGCGAGCTTGACAAGCAAGTGTGCAAGCGCAGTCCTTTTGAAAGCTGGGCTGCCTTAAACAGATGCGCAGCCACCGAACCAGAATAGAGGTTTATTTGCTGGTAAAGGTCAGAAGTTAGGCTCCTGTGGGCACTGACGGAGGGGAGAACCCGAGGTGGTATCTTTCAGGTTGGTGTGACTCCCAGTGCCAAATTTTGGTCAGTCTCCGTGAAGGGAGGAGTGAATAGCTGTAGTTGGCACTGGCATTAAATGTAGCTGCCTCCGACCTTGACCCACGCGCAGCCTCTGGCACAGCCTGAAATGCCATGGCCAGTTTTCCCGAGCAGAAGTCACTACGAGCGGTTCTGTTCAAAGAGGATTGAAGGTTTAGACTGAAAAAACAGCTTTCAGGCAGTCTAATCTCGTAAAGTATTACAATGTACAAGGGCAGCGAGAGTAGGTGTTCACCTGTCAGTCTGCTGTATCGAAGACAAGAGCCTATCTCCACTCTCCCATGCACTGACTTTAAAAAAAATCACAAGGGGGGGAAAAAAAAAAAAAACCACAACATCTTTGCTACAGAGACATTTTTAACAAGTATTCCAGAAAGAGCACCAGCTATCAAAAAGGCTGCCAGGACCAGAAGGAGCCATCAATCGAACAAGTTTACATTTCAAAGTTTTTTGAGAACAGTGAAAATGTCTTTACCCTCCTTGATGGGAAAACTGCAGTGCTATAGGAAAGTAGCTATTTGCTGCTTCTTACTGAAACGCATTTCTCTGAAGTGGCCCTTTAACCCTGTGAAGGGTGCTAGAATATATAGACATATATATATATTAAGTAGCTCTCTGACAGTTCTGCTCAGAGCTGCTTTAAGACCGTGGAGCCAGTCTTCTCTCTTTTCCCTTTGTATGTGCCATTGTTCAGCTCCAGAGCTTCTCTCTGATATTAGAGATGAACTGGTTAATTTTTTAAAACCCTTTCCTGATAGCGTTTAAGAGACAGCAGAATGCATCTGTCTAATTTTGACATTTATCAGATAATTCAGTCAAGTGCCCTCATGTGACACAGCTTTGTTCCCTCAAAAAGAACCTGCTGCAAACAAAAGGCCATAGTATATTGTATGGCATCGCTGCTCCCAGATGTTTCAAAATTAAACTACTAAGTCTCCCTGGCCCTGTGAAACCTGGAAGAGTACAAAAAAATGGAGTGACTCTTAACAAGCTGCATTTTCTGTTTCTGTGCTCCTTATTTCATCTCTGTGCTTGATTTTTCTGAGTCATTTGAAAATGATTAGGCAGCTCAAATAATTGTTTCCTGGGTATATTAGCGGCACTATAATTGTCATGTTTAGAGCTAAAGTTGGTAAAGATTGTAGTCTGCTCTGGAATATTCTAACTTCCAATATACAACAGCTCACGGATAAATATTTTGAAACTTTTATTACTAATTTCCCTCCCAATTTTTTCTTTGTTTCTTTGACAGGACCCCATGTGGATTCGGTCTGACACTGTTCTTCATTACCCAATGGCACTGCCTGAACTCTGGATGGAAAGGTTGTCATCTAGCCTTTGGCCAGCATCTTGCAGTCGCTACCATACGCTGGCTGTTGCGTACTCTCCTTTTCTGGGTGGGAAGGGTAAAAGACAGGCCTTTACTTCTTTGTGGATGCAGAAAAAAACAAATGCCATCTACCGCAATATATAATTTATGTGAGTGCAGTCACAGCCTCAGACTGACTTATTGAAATAAATTATATTTGGTATAATTAATTTGGGGAAAAAAAAGTTATCAGTTACCATGCCAACACTCTTTGTAAATACCATTGGTTCTCAATGAACTCCTTTTGACCCGCTGGTCTGAGGTTGTTGCAGCGTGATGTACATAATTCTCTCAACACTGGTCCATTACTTCTGCTCAGGGTTGGGGGTCAAGCCTGTAGTGTAAAGTCAAAGAGAATTAGCAGCCCTATCAATAACCAGCTGCAGGACTGCAGCCCAAATGATAGACCAGAAAAATCCAAGGAAAGATGAATAAGAAGTGGAGGAACATGCGTGTATATTCTATAGTTGGAGCAGCTGCTGTGGACTATCAACATCATCAGGAGACCTCAGTGCATTAGCATAAATTCAAATGACAAATGCACAGTGCTATTCAGAGACTCATTAATTTGCAATGGGTGCAGTGCTTATGACATATTAGTGAAAAATTCAAATGTCTTTGTGGCATCGTGAGTTTAGTTGCGGGACCTAAGTTGCTAAAATGAAAACGTCTGCAATTTTTTAGCAGTTTATTAAATTATGAAGTGTGATGACTATATCTGTGCATCTTTTTAAGCAGATGAGGTCCAGCATGCTCCAGCACCAAATTGCATGGTTTGTGTTGAAATCTCCCTGTCAGACAAATTTCGAGCAGGAGCCGAAATACAGGCTGCCTGCTCGCTGCTGCAGCATGCAGGCTGATATCTCCCCCTTCTGGGTGAATCGCATTGCCACCGAGAGATAAGGAAAATAAGGTTGTTTCATGGCTTGTGCTTTGTTACGCCAGTTTTCTCTACCACTTCAGCCACCGATTGTGTTGCACGTGTAGAGGAGGCAGCAACAGCAGAAATAAAATAACGCAGTGTGATTATGTGCGAGTGCAACAGCTTCCTCTGCCATTCCCTATTCCCTCTCGTAGCCTATGCACGCAGGATAACTTACATGTGTAGGATATGGAAAGCCTTAACTACGAGTATCTTGTCTTAAGCAGTGGCTTTGTTTATCTGTATGGAGAGAGAAAAGATTTATATTTTTATATGAAGAACAACCTGGCCGTAGTGCTCTTTCATAACATTTAGATCAAGCTTGCAATTACAGCGTACGACAACTGAAATACACAGCGGTGGTGTTTATTCTTAGTGCCTTGACTCTGTCCTGTGTGCGCAGCTCCGACACACTGCTATATCTTTCCGACCTCAGTGAACACTGCAAGCTCCACCTTATATTTCTGCTTCCTCTTAGACCTCTAACTATATCATTGCCTGGCCCTGAGTTTACATGTTTTTCTGTCCACCTGGCTGTCACATCTAGTGTGGGTTTCCTTTACCAGGAAAATATACTGTAAGATAATTGCTAGTACTTTTTTTGAGGAATGAAAACCTTAGTTTTAAAGTGCAGGAGCCACAATACCTAGCTGGTAAAAAATAGCTTACATTTTCAAAGGCACTAGTGATTTTAGCTGTATAGCCTCTGAAAAATTTCGAAGCAACCTGATTTTTAAAGACAGGGGAATCAGCTGCCAATTTCATGTCCAAAACCATTAGTTGCTTCTGAGCATTTGGGTGTCTCTGTAAAACACAATAATATTTTATATATACACCAGTCATTAGGTAGCACAATAATAAGAGCCTTAATAATGTTTGCAGCATCTCCCAGCATATGTCACGCCTCGGAGTGAAAGAAAAAAAAAATTTCTCACTCTGGCTTCGCATCTGTGTCATGCCACCTGCCACATAGGCTATGGTATGTCACAGCTCAAAAAAAAAAAAAAAAAAAAAAAAAAAAAAGACCAGAAAAGAAAAGGATGGCATGCCTTTCAGATCCCTGCGAGGAGTGGCACATTCCTCCGTGCCCCCCAGTATTTGGATAACCATGATGCTCGCCAGGTGACCTGGGCTGCCAGTGAGCTAAGTGCATGTGGAAAGTGCTTTGCCCTCTCCACGAAGGGAAGAAAAGCAGTCAGTACACCACCAAATTAAGATTATAGATCAGTATAAACTGGCTTGAAGCTACAGTTTCCAAATTACACAAATGGATTAGGATGCCTGTCTGCCCTCAGCTTCTGCCCCCTCCAAAGGCTTTCCATGTAGGCATCTGGGGTGAGACCACAGAAACTCTCTGTGAGCCTCCCATTAAAGTCAGCTGAAGCTTCATCACACGCTAACATCATTTATTTTCATTAACTTTGCCCAAACCTCACATGAACCTCCATATCGCTTTGGATCTGAGTTATTGCAGACAGAAGGAAGGAGTTTGAGAAGGAGAGGGCAAATGCAGTGGCAAGGTGCGATGCAAGCAGAGGGTGTGTCTGGGTGTGCAGATGTCAGGATCGGCTCGGGGCCACGCCATTCCTCCCCTCTCCAGGTTTCAGCCATGGGAAACGCTAAAAATCTGAAGCAATGGTCAAGGCTGGACCTACAGTTATTTTAGACACAGAAGGGCAAACGTTCAACCACGGAGGCCGCTCCAGGGGATTGCAAGGAAGGAGGAGCCAAGACCAAGCAGAACCCTGCCTCCATGGCCCCAACCAGCAGAGGAGCACGGCAAGCACCCCCTGACTCTCATTTCGCCTTCACCACTGAAATCCCTGTATTAAGCAACAGAGCAGAGTCTTAACACAGGCCTGTCAAACATTTCAAGTACGGGGTCCCTGTCCTGACCGGAGCTGATGGGGCAGCTGAAGGTCCCTCTCCAGCAGAGAAAGCCTTTGGTGGTCCTCAGCTGGCTCCGGCTCTCTGATATTTCCTTCCCTCCCCTCCGCCCGGAATAAGACTGGAGCAAACAGCGCAGTGCCACGGATGATTGCCTAACATGATTGTTGATGCCAGCAGGACCCTAAAGCTTAAATGACAGGCATGGGATCAGAGGAGCCTGGAAATGAATGAGTCGCCCTTCTCCTCCCACCACCCACATCAAAAGTGCTGAGCAGGAGCTCAATGCAGCTGAGGATTCAGACCATTAGCTAAATGTCACTTACATTGACTTCTGTGGAGAGATGAAATTTTATTTTGTGTGTATCTCTCAAAAGCCCAGTTAAAGGACACCGGGCACGGGGTTTTTTTTAAAGAAAGTATTCTGTATTTCTTATGATGAACAACTTTCCTTCATTAGCAGGCAACACTGAACAACAGGGTTTGGTTTAAAATATAACTGCCTAATCTCTGCAACCAGTTGCAGAGGTTTCCATGTATTTACGACAAATGCACTTGAGATTCAGGCATCAATGTAGAAAACATTTTGTCCCTGACCAAGAACACAGGCAAAAGAAAAGTGTAATTGCAAAAAAAGTTGTTTTCTGTTACTGCAAGAGGCAGGGTTTTTCTTTTCAGAAAAGCCCCAATCTATTTTTCATTTTGTTTTTTTTATACATCACATCACTGGAGAGGCAAGTTTCTATGGACACCTCATTTCCAGGGGCAACCCTGATTTCAGGAACGTGTTCCAAGAAGAGGTACCTTGTCATAGATGTTGGGTGGCTGTCTGGCTAGCAACAGGACTTGAATGGGGGAATGTCCCATCTTAAAATCCTCCAAAATGATTATTACCTCCAGAAGAATCCCAGCAGCGGGAGTTTGATAAGACAGATGGAAAATTAGATTGTGCCTACAAGCTGGCAGAACCAGTGATCTTCCCCCAAAAATGTGATCAGCGAGGAAAACTCGGGTCTGAGCTACACCAGCGAAAATCCAGTCAGTCTTTTACTGGCTTCAAAAGTAAAACTTGGTCCGAAGTGGTTAGGAAGAAGGAGGTGACAATATTATTAAGCTTATGACACTGTTTGTGTTAACACCTTTTTTTGTGCAGAACATGTTTGTATTTCAATTGGCAAAGTATTTACAATGAGACTAGATATACTCACCACCAAGGGCAATTAATTCAGGGTTATAAAGCTTGTGTTTCAGAACAGGCATGAATAATTCAGTGTTAGGTTGTTTAAGTGTGTTTTGTAAAATAGAGCTGCAGCTTTTGTTTTTCTTGAAAGCGTCTGGAAAAAAACGTGATTTTTGTTTTTTTTCTTTTTCTCTTCACCCCTGGGGAGAGCAGTGGCCTTTTGATGTTTCACATTGACCTGCATTCCTTGCTTGTTTCCCACTAACTTGGAGAAAATACGGCTTAAAATGGGAGGCTTGCATGTAAGGAGTAGAGCACTAGCCCTGGGTGTCAAAGCCTATCAAACGGGCTGCGGTGCTTCAGACTGCTTTAATCATTACCAGCCTTGCTGGATTGTGAACTTTTACGTAGCTGATAAGCAGAAGTGCACACACACATAAACGCAGTACTTACTTTTGAGTGCAAGTCTAACCTGATAAATGAATTTACAGACGAGGGGAAGGTGTCTGTGCGGTGTCTCTCCACCTCTGCTTCAGGCACGTCATATATTACCTTCACGCTACTCCATGGGCTACACACCTAAACCTAAAAACTGAGCCTGGGTAACTGCTGGCTGACAGCTGAATTTTGCCCAAAATGATCTTTACTACCCAGACTCAGCAGACAGGAAAAGGGAGGAATTTTTTTACAGTCTTTGCAAACTGTCGCCATAGTTTAACGTACGTACAAATCTCTTACAGACCCTGTTAGTGGCTGGGTGGGCAGGTGTGTGTCAGGGGAGAAGATGTGACTTTTGTGATGGTTCCATCATGTTCTTCAGAACTTCCATATTTGAAGGACCTTATTGAGGAATATTTATAATCAAGAAATTGCAGAAAGCCAGAAACAGTATGACTGAGAGGTGTAAACTACCCCAGTGAAGTAGTAAGGCATTATCTCAGATAATCGTTTATAATGTAAACCTTGCTGGGCTTGGTGTCTTGGCAGAGCTTAGGAAACTTGAGGGACCCACCAAAAATGTTCTTACGCAACAGGGCAGGCATGGCCAATCACGCCAGTCTTGGTAAGTATCATGTGCTGAAGAGCAAACCACCTCAAATGGGTAATATGGAAGACAGCTTTGTTTTTTTCACTCTCTGCCTAAACTCTCTTCAAAGGATGAAACCTCATGGTACTTATGTGGTAGCTGAGTTGAGCCTTTTCAGGCTAGGACAATAACCGCTACTAGCTGGAGATAATCTCTGTATCTGTCTGTACCTCCACAGCCAGAGAGAGAACCATGCATGGTGCAGCTGAAATGCTGGTTCTTCACGTCTTCCTGCCCCAAATCCTTTGTGCAAGTAAGCCATGAGACTTCAGAGAAGGAAGGAGAGTACGTGCACATCTCCTCTACTGTCACTCAGACTGTGTCCACCTACACCTTTTCCTGGGGATCTCTACATGAGGGATAATATTTGCTCCTACAAAAGCACGGCCCAGGAAGATTATAGAGAAATATTGAGCCTGGTAACTCAGTGTTTTCAAGATGGTGTTTCATATTTCTATAACGAATAAGGTAACATGGCAGCACACAGGGTAAACTCCGCATCAGTTTTTCCCTGTGGGAAAAGGACAAATGGGAAAGTCAATATCGAATATTTGCAGTAAGTTGTGTAGCTTATACAGGCTGTCTGCGAGGCTAGTGTGATTAAAGATTATGACTTAAAGGGAAATAAATGTGTGCCCCAAACCAGCATTTCTCTTCAGAAAAAAACCCACATCTTTAATTGTTACCTCTATAATGTTTGTTATAAGGTTGATTTATCATTTTCCCAAGAGTGATAAATCCCGAACAAATGCTTGGATGCTAGAGTGTACGGCAGTGTATAGCAGATTTGTTTTCTGCTTCGCATTCCGTATTTCTCTTCCTTTGCGCTGCAGCACGAGAGCAGCTGAGTGAAATGTCCAGACCTCGTGCATCCTAGGATCGCTGGCTTAAGGAGGGATACGCCAAGTGCTGGGAGAGTGTGGGAAGGAAACAAATTGACAAACAGCCAATGGGAAACAGAGAAGAAGGCATTTTTACTGCACTATGTTTACAACTTGTACTTTCTCAGATCTTAAAAAATCCGCTGTTTTGCCTACATGTCTGCAAGACATTATAGTTCGACTTGGTAAAAAAACATGCATGTCAGTGAACAGTTATTAAAGTAATAGCTTCCCCAAGCTAACGTGTGCTGAAATTCAGGTTTAGAATTGCCTGTAAATTCTGGCCAAATGGAAGATTTAATGAAAGGATCTTCAAATTACTGAACCTGAATGGTGAATTTGCAGTCTGTCCCTTACTGCTTTTATTTCTGTAGGACAGCACTTTATCTTCAAAAGTTGCACTAAAGATCTCTAACATGACAGTGAGCTAATGTAAAAGGGAGGATATACGCGCGCGCGTGTGTGTGTGGCACCCGCTTCTCGAGTTGGGAACACAGCTGACGTACAGAGCAGCCAGTAAATTGCAGCAGAGACAGTTCAAGATATTCCTGGGTACACGCGGCAGGGGGTGTGGGGGGGGAAATAACATTTACAGGACTCCCTCTTTTTTTTCTCTTTCTTTTCCCACCGGGGAATGCTTGTGTTGTGTGGCTGTGGAGGGGTTGTGTGCCTGCGGCACTCCCCGTACCCCGCTAGCCCTTCGGGGGTCACAGACTGCATCCACCGCTGGGGACACGCAGCCAGTTTCAAACAGCGGCATCCTTACTTTCTCACAGTTTTAGACTTATTTTTAACATTAGAATAAGTTAAGGTCCAAGCCTTAATGGCTACAAAATGCATTTGGAAAACTGAATTTACACCCGACGCAGTTTCCAAAAGTGCATTTGTAAGTGATAAATAAATTATTTATTAGATATGTTTGAAAATATTGACCCAGGTCCTCCTTAAAGCCCTTTTATTATGTGATAGCTTGTTTTTATCTATCTTACAGTAGTCTTCTCAGCCCTTGTTTCACTAACGAGGCCATTGCCTTTGTTTTCGTGATACCTCCTCATTATATTAATTATTTTCTGTTGTTCTTTACCTGTCTTTTGCTGTTAAGAAACTCCTCTGTGGTTTGCAGTGTGACAGAATTGTCAGAAATTCTGCATATTTGGTTTGCTATTGTCTTGTTTAATGAATATGAACTCCTAGACATTTTGGAATACTGTATTTCCCAGTCTGTAAAACATACACAGTGAAAGAAGTCATGTGAGAAAAAAGACTGTATTTACAATACCTCTGATAACAAACCTGATACAGAGCTCACACCGGAGCCAATCTAAACATTCCAACACTTAATAACTGAGCCACAAAACACAATCAGCCCAAAGTGCAGTGTATTATGAAATGCTTGGAATATTTACCATTATTTGCAGTCCTGTTGCTACCAGCTGAAGTACTGGTGAAGGTAATGAAATTTGTTATTGATTTCTTAAAAAAAGTTTCATAAAATTAATTTAAGGAAGTAAATGCATCTTCAGTTTAATACAATTAATCATGCCTATTGCTTTTCAGTTAATAAGTAATAATAAATCTAACAGTTAAAGATACTGCAAGACTAGATTACTTTCTTCTTAGGCTTGGTCTAAGTATTATTTTTGTAAAGACACAAAGGCCCACAACTGATTAGCCAGAAGGTGAGTTTGGGTCTGAACTGTTAACACATCAGCTGTTTCACAGATGCTGCCCATGTCCATGGTCTTACACTCCATCACTGTGCATGCAGAAAGGCTTAATGCTTTCACGAAGGGCTTCATTGTCACAAATCATCTTTGCTTTTGGACCTGAAGCAAAAGGATCATTCTGGTGTCACCAGGCTTTTGGTGGCAAATTTCTCAGTAGGTAGTTTTTCAGAGCTGCATTCAGTTGCAATATCCCAGTGTTGTCCAGTCTTTCTGACCAAGCAGATGATGCACCTTCTTCCACTAGATGAAGGATGACGGATGCTGCGTTTGCTCACCCAAGGTGAAGGACAGTTAGTCTAAACAGCCTAGGGCTCCTTGCCAAGGGACTGCATGGCTTCAGGAGGTAGCCGGGCTGGAGATGACCTAGAGACATCTCTCGAGCTCAAAATTTGAGCATCCCTGCTGTTTCCCATACCAGGATGTGTGAGCTCGTGGTCCTGTGAGAGCAGGAGTGGACAGGTTTCACCTTCATAGAGTCATAGAATCATAGAATCACAGAATCATTGAGGTTGGAAAAGACCTCTAAGATCATCGAGTCCAACCGTCAACCCAACATCACCATGCCCACTAAACCATGTCCCTAAGCGCCTCATCTACGCGTCTTTTAAATACCTCCAGGGATGGGGACTTAACCACTTCCCCAGGCAGCCTCTTCCAATGTTTAACCACTCTTTCAGTAAAGACATTTTTCCTTACATCCAATCTAAACCTCCCCTGGCACAACTTGAGGCCATTTCCTCTCCTCCTATCGCTTGTTACTTGGGAGAAGAGACCGACCCCCACCTCGCTACAACCTCCTTTCAGGGAGTTGTAGAGAGCAATGAGGTCTCCCCTCAGCCTCCTTTTCTCCAGGCTAAACAACCCCAGTTCCCTCAGCCGCTCCTCACCAGACTTGTTCTCCAGACCCCTCACCAGCCTCGTTGCCCTTCTCTGGACACGCTCCAGCACCTCAATGTCCTTCTTGTAGTGAGGGGCCCAAAACTGAACACAGTATTCAAGGTGCGGCCTCACCAGGGCCGAGTACAGGGGCACGATCACTTCCCTACTCCTGCTGGCCACACCATTTCTGATACAGGCCAGGATGCCATTGGCCTTCTTGGCCACCTGGGCACACTGCCGGCTCATGTTCAGCTGGCTGTCGACCAGCACCCCCAGGTCCTTTTCCGACAGGCAGCTTTCCAGCCCCTCTTCCCCAAGCCTGTAGCGCTGCATGGGGTTGTTGTGGCTGAAGTGCAGGACCCGGCACTTGGCCTTGTTGAACCTCATACAGTTGGCCTGGGCCCGTCGATCCAGCCTGTCCAGGTCCCTCTGCAGAGCCTTCCTACCCTCGAGCAGATCAACACTCCCGCCCAACTTGGTGTCGTCTGCAAACTTACTGAGGGTGCACTCGATCCCCTCATCCAGATCATCGATAAAGATATTGAACAAGACCGGCCCCAAAACTGAGCCCTGGGGAACACCGCTCGTGACCGGCCACCAACTGGATTGAACTCCATTCACCACAACTCTCTGGGCCCGGCCGTCCAGCCAGTTTTTTACCCAGCACAGAGCACACCTGTCTAAGCCGTGAGCCGCCAGCTTCTCGAGGAGAATGCTGTGGGAGACAGTGTCAAAGGCCTTCCTGAAGTCCAGGTAGACCACATCCACAGCCTTTCCCTCATCCACTAGGCGGGTCACCTGGTCATAGAAGGAGATCAGGTTGGTCAAGCAGGACCTGCCTCTCATGAACCCGTGCTGGCTGGGCCTGATCCCCTGGTTGTCCCGCTCATGCCTTGTGAGCACCCTCAAGATGAACCGCTCCATCATCTTCCCCAGCACCGAGGTCAGGCTGACAGGCCTGGAGTTCCCCGGATCCTCCTTCCAGCCCTTCTTGTGGATGGGCGTCACATTGGCAAGCCTCCAGTCGTCCAGGACCTCTCCTGTTAACCAGGACTGCTGATAAATGATGGAGAGCGGCTTGGCGAGCTCCTCCGCCAGCTCCCTCAGCACCCTCGGGTGGATCCCGTCCAGCCCCATAGACTTGTGAGCGTCCAGGTGGCGTAGCAGGTCATTGACTGCTTCCTCTTGGATTATGGGGGGTTTATCCTGCTTGCCGTCCCTGTTTTCCAGCTCAGGGGGCCGAGTACCCTGAGGATAACTGGTCTGACTGTTAAAGGCTGAGGCAAAGAAGGTGAAAGAGACAAGGTGAAAAAGACAGGTGAAAGAGACAACCTAGTCAGACCCAAAGACCAAGTGAGGTCAGGGCGGCAACTTTTATTTTTTAAAAGGGATTCTAATGCCATGGGTATTTTTTATCTGCCTTCTCATCCAATTCTTTTTGTTTGTCATCTTCAAGACCGCACAAAAGTGAGAGCCCTGTAAGAAGACTGTATTTCATGCTTTGACACCAGCTACTCCCTTAAGACAGTCCTTGATAAACAAATGCAGAAGGTGATGAAGATAAAGGTTATACAAAGTTTATGTTTTAACTTCATACAGAGGCATTGCCTAAAATGGTCGAGCTTTCTCAAAAAAGTCTCTGCTCGGTAGTTCACCAAGCCTAGTTAAGGCATTTTAAATTGGGTGTAAACAGTTTATTAGTCTATTTTTTTCTTTTTTTTTCTTTTTTTTTTTTTCCATGCATTGTAACTGAGGTGCTTTGTTTCAGGGAGAGAAACAGACAGCAGAGAGACACAAAGCTTCCTAAGCCTCTTCTCTATTATATAGTGGAGTGTATAATTGTTCAGAGCTGCAAAATATTCTAAAGGGACCTGATTATGCAAACACATTAAGCATCTCTTAAAATCTTCTGAAATTGTATCATATTAGCCACACAATTAAGGAATAAAAATATCATCTTGTTTGAGTGTGCATGGTCTTCACTATTCACAAAAAAATATGTTTTTCAGAAGGAGGGAATGGAAAAGGATCACAATATAAGCCTAAATCCAGGTTACAAGCTGGACTGATAGTTGTCTCATGAGATATAACCCAGTGACAATTGACATTTTATCCTCTAACCTTACCTCAGTCTTCACACAGTTGTCTGGTCCCCTTGAGCCAGGCAGATCTAAGCTGTCAATTAATAGATAATGTAAGTTTACTTAGATGTCATGTAATGCTGTTATCCATGTGGAAATACATCAAATGTCCTAGTTTGCTCTAAAGGCTATGGCACTTAGTAAAAATCTTCTCCCATGGGAAGCCTAGGCTTGACAAATGCCTGAGGATTAGTCATAGTCAGCCATCTCTTTGTGATGCAAAACGACATAATCATTGACTTTTTCAAATAGTATTACATTTCTACTTTCTCCAAATAAAGAACCCAATCCCAGGTTTGCAAACAGTTTAGACTGTATAAATTTGTTATTGAATAAAGATGTCTTGCTAAATCTCAGGAACAGAAGAAACACAATAGTTCAAAGACTTGTTTAAATTTTCAATAAATTCAAGAATGTCTAAAACTCAATGTTTTCTTCCAATATTTGGCATGGTTTTGTATCATATTGCTGCAGCACTAGATAATCAATAACTTAAACCATTCTCTCCAAAATCAACCTGATCGTGCACCGAAAGCACCAAAAAGTTTGCAGAATGCAGGCTGATATTCCATTGTATTAATTGTGAACTTTATTTATATTATTTATCTCAAAGTAGGGCACCTTTAAGTTAAAATTTTATGTTTTAAGTAGGACCAAAAATTCATGTAAATGCTTGTTTTTCCTAAACCCCAACATCCAAAACATATGGAAAAAATTGCCTCTAGGTATTGAAAGTTGTTGCCTTTATCATACTGTGCATCTAAATTCCCAAGGATGATTGATTTAACGAGGTTTGCACATTAAAAATCTTTTTCTTTGTTACAATAGAGGAAATCATGAGAAAGATTAATGCCCTCTGCATGGTGCCACCGAATTAAAATGTCTTTCAAATGTCTTCACTCCAGGAACACTTTGCTATCCAGGCTGGTACTTAGTAAAGCTTTTCTCAGTGTAAAGAATGTATTAGTCATGGCTGACGATGCTGGTGTGCTATAACCTAAATACCTGGAATATGCATATATTAGGACAAACTGGACACTTCAGAAGGCTTTAAAGAAGTGTTCATTTTTTCAGGTTCATATAATGGATTACATGTCAGAAACACACAAGGCTACCCAAAGGTATGACATTCAGTCTTGACATATTTTTCCATTGCAGTGGTGTTATCTGACATGAAACAGAGTAATACGCTCCACCATTGCTTCAAAACTTTCTTATGCATAAACCCCCAGCAGTATTTTCTTTGCCTGATATGACAATGTGTTGCCCAAGCATCTATTGCATTAATGTTGTACAAAACCTTTTTTTTTTTTTTTTCATCTGCTCTTACAATCATGAAGAGTATGCTGCTGATCCAAATATTTTCTCCACCTTCAGATGTAGATTCAGGCTATGTTATCTTAGAGAGCACCTCAAAGCTAAAGGGACACAGACCAGCTTGAACATACACTTCTTTTTTTAGGGGAAGAGCTTGCACCCGTACTGCATATTGACATATCATGGAGCAAGAGCTTTCCTATCATACCCCACTTTCAACACCCTACTTTTGACTTGAGTGGAGGGATGGGGAGAAAGGGTAGAAGAAGAAACAAGACTACTGAGGTGGCCTTGGAGCGTTGGACCATGTCTACTGGAGATAATAACCACGCTGGATATAGTAAATGCCATTCTGTTTGTCCCACCAGAAGACCACTTAATTCACCCCCAGGAAGAGATTAGGACACAGGTGACATAAGTGCAACATGGATGACTGGAGAATACACCTCTGCGCAAAGCAGGGAGATAATCAGCCTGGTAATACAAAAAAGTCAGCACAGCATACTGGCTGTTTAGCTTTACACCTTCCTTAAGAAAAGTATAGGTGTTATCACATTAATTCCTTATGGAAAAAAAGCTTAATTCAGTAGTTCCTTCAAGGAAAGTGCATTATATAGTAATATACATGTAATGCCAGTATATTGGAAAAATCATAACTGTATTTGGGCATAAAGTACGGATGTATTTACAGTGGGGAGAATAAAGGAAATATAGAATCACAGAATCATAGAAAATTCCAGGTTAGAAAAATCTCTGTAGTTCATCTGGTCCAACATTTCAGTAAAAGCAGGGCCTTGGATTAGGTTATCCAGGGCCCCATCAAGTCAAGACTTCAATATATCTATCAGGTGAGATTCCAGTGCTTTGTTGGGTAAAATATTCCAATGTTTGAGTGCTCTCACAGGTGAAGAATATTTTTAATATCCAGGCAGAATTTTACCTCAAGCAAGTTGTGCCCATTGCCTTTTGTCTTGGCACTGTACATCCTTGTGAAGTGAGGATAACTTATTCTCCATAACCATCTTTAAGGTATTAGAAGACTGTGATTAGATCCCCCTGAGCCTTCTCTTCTCCAAGCTGGGCAAACCTAGTTCCTCCAATATGTCTCCATACATTGAGTTCTCCAACACAGCGAACATCCAGGTGGTCTTCCTCTGGATCTGGTGGCCTTTCTCTCTTGAATCAAAGGAACCAAGACAGTTTTCCAAGGTATGGCCTAAGAAGTGCCAAGTGGAGTGGGATAATCACATCCCTAATCTGCTGGTTATACTCCTGCTGATGGAACCCAGGACACAGTTAGCCTTCATTGCTGCAAAGCTGCACTTGTGTCCAGCTTGCCATCCACCATGTCCTTTCCAGCAGTTGCTCAGTGCCCAGTCAGTCCCCTGCATTTCTGACAGAGACGGGTGAAGGAGGCATTGATGCAACACATGAGATGACCATGGCCTTGGGGCTGCACAATCTTCTGAGGTGTATTATAGGGTTTGTGCTTGCTTCTGCACATCTAACCAACAGGTCAACAGGAATCAGCCTGCCACCATAAATTCAGTCCATGTTTCATCCACAAAAAAGAACAAGAGAACTTTCCCAAGGACTTTATGCATGATTACAGTGAGAATGCAAGACAGAGAGAGTAAATACAGTCCTTATGCAAGACAAAGAGAATAAAGAGTGAAAATATAGACCCGAGCTCAATAAATGGGCGAAAGTAAATATCAAAAGAAGATTCCAAGCTGAATAGCATTGGAAAGTGAAATATCAGAATAGCAGCTTAGAAATTGAGGTTTACTTTCAACAACAAATATAGTTCTTCAGACAATATGTGAAAATTGGGTGTGCTCTGCCATCTACTATAATTACTAAAACTTATTCGTTAGTTCTAGTTTAGCAATATGTCATGAGTTCCACCCAGGCAATTTCCCATTATCCTTCATATTCTACAAACATATAGTAAGAGACAGCACCTGTCATGACAAGCCTTAAATGCACAAGGTAAAAGATAGGAGAAAACATGGAAATGAATCACAGAGAGACAAGTGATTAAGTTTTTTTAAATAATTGAAGTGATTTTCAATCCTTTCACATTTAATAACAATACCCTTAGTGACTGGCCCCACAACAAATGGGAAGTCTGTTGTGGAGCCAGATGTTTAGCAAATATATTCTGAGTCACCATCCAGAGCCTTCAACAAAGGCCCATGTACCATGAAAGACACTGACCACAGGGCAGGGGTGCAGCATTACTGCCACATCCCGGATACCTTTTCTTAATATTTTACAATTCTATTTCAGGCAGGTTTTTTTTAAACAAAGACGACATGAAAAAAGTACAGCTGGTCTCAGAAGGATGGGATGGACCTACGGTCTCATCTATTTCGTTATTTCTCAGTAGAAAAAATCTTTGAAATAATGGTTTCTGTTTCTAGGATCTCCATTAAAAGAGATATAAAATTACATTCTTGTAATTAAAAATGTTTTAAAGAATGTGATGAAAACAAGAGATAAACCCATAATGTTGCGCATTCAATTACATAAATGTCAATTATGAACATCTAAAAAAGGGTAAAACCAGAGAAGACTGTCGATGTCAGTCAATAAGCTATTTTGCAGCCATAAATGGGGAGAATTCTGCTTCTTCAATATCCTTGTTTTCTGACCAGAAGGGCAGAAATATTTGAAGGGCTAAACCCCACTTCTATTTTGGTCTGCTCCTTACAGTGGTGCAGGAATGACCATCCTTGTGCCCCTTCTACCAGCTCCCTGACAAAAACAGAACAAACCCATGAGATATAGAAAACACTGGATCATCTGCCTTGTCCATGTGGGACAGGAGAAAGAAAAGAAAAAGGGGAGCGGGAACAAATTGTGCATCTTTTCTTCCCCCTCTGTGCAAGAGAAATAAATGTGCTCTGGGGAGTGTAGTCGTCCAAGAAGGAAAGCAAAAGGTTAGCAGAGACCAGAGGATGCGGAGGTGGGAGGGTGGTAACGCAGTGGGACATGGGAGCAGGGAGGGGGAAGGAGGACACGTGGGTGGGAAAGGAGTGGACACAAGGTGGGGAGAAGAGGGGGTGCTGGAGATGACCACGGAGGGGCATGACTTAGGGCAGAGGTGCAGAAACAGTAGTGTGATTTGGTCTCTGTCTCAGGGGAGTGACAGAGATGGAGACTGTCATTCATGAACTCTGAAAATGTGATAAACCAGTGGATTATCCGGGTCCAAATTCATTGTGCCACAGCCGCAGAGGCGATGGATTGGCTCCACACAGGGTCCTCTTATTTCAATTACATTAAATGCAAGCACGCTGCTTCCAGGGCCAGCACAGTGGTGCAGACACTTTTGGGCACCACCAAATTCGATGCACCCTGAGCCAGTCATGGAAACCATCTGTGAGAGCCCGTGTAAGCCCTGACCGCTCTGCGCTGTGCTCTCCCACAGCAAGGTCCTTCCCGTCACCACGTTTGTGTTACCCACCTTTCCTGGCCCTGCAGAAGGGAACGATGGAAATAATTCAGATAAACCAGCCTGGCACCCAAGTGCGCAGATGGGGTGGGCAGGAGGCAGCAAACAGCCCTTGAGCAGCCCAAAGCTCCACGTCCCCACTTTCTACCCACAGAAATGGGGTACGGTTTCTTGGGACCCATCTCAGCAGAAAGATGTTTTGACACAGCCCCTTCTACAAAACCAATTTAAGGAACATGAGCTCTTTTTTTCCCCAAGGACACAAGACATAATTCTGCTGGTACATCAATCACTGGAGAACATTTGGCATCCATTCCTTCAAAAATGCCCCCCAGTAGTTAGCGAGAAGTGTTCCCTCTTCAATCCTAACATAGGTGAAAGGAAATTGTGGTCATGATTCATTAGATGATTTTTCAGCTGTGCTTTCTATACTGCTGAAATATTCTCTGTTCCCCTGGACAACTTTATCCTCTCCGTCGACTAGGTGTACTCCTACCCTTGCAATGCATGTATGGCCATGAAGCGGTCTCATTCATCTCATTCTTTAACAAATAATGTCTGCTTTTTTAATGTTCCATTGTTTCAAAAAGACCCAAAAACTTCCGCAGTGTGTTTTTAACCATACATTTAGTTCATATACAACTGAAATTAATAAAAGTTCCTAAGCTGGTAGAGTCCATTCATTCTGGCTGCAATTCTTGGTGCTTCAAACCCTTGGAAAGTGATGAAATGCATTCAATTTCTTGCCTTTTTTTTTTACATGTGAAGCATGTCTCTTGTTGTTTCCCACCTACAGCACACTTCCAATTTTTATGAAATTAGACTTTTGGTAACCCCTTGCATGTCTATCATATCTGCAGTATCAGAGCTCTTATTTGTGTACTCAATAGTCTGATAAATTCTTTTTTTTCTTTTTCTGTCTGCCTGTCTCACTTATTCCCTTTTTTCTCCCAGCATTTTGTTCTAATCAGTAGATAGTAGTAAGCTCTCTAAAAAGGGAAAATTGGCTCATCAGCATTAGACTATCTATAAATTCCTCTGTGTTTTTACCTTCTCCCTGGCTTATCTATGTAAAGCCATGTCACACGCACTTTTTATTTTCATGTAGTAGGTTCTCAAGCTTTGTGACAGCTCCACTGTTAGTAACTGCTGTCTCACTTTACGAAAAGTTTTTACCAGATGACGTGCTTCCAAACCAAGTCGTGTCAGAACAATGCAACTGTTTTTATTGCACTCCTTTCTGGTGCCACCCGCAGAGAAGAGCCACTACTGCTTTCCCCATAGATCTTCAGTAAATCCAGAGAGTTTTAGCACTGGTGGAGCTGTATTTTTTTCCATCTTTCAATCAGGGAAGGAGTAACTTTGCCTTTTTCCACTCCTGGTTCCATGTGTGCTTCCAGAGTCACTTAAGCAGAGGCCACAGGCATGCATGCAGTACGTGATAAACAATGTGCAACACATGTCTGCTCGTTTGTACCCACGTTTCCAGCTAGGAAAGTGCCGTCCATCCTATACTTTCCAGACCAGGAGCCAAGGATCTGGCTGTGATTTCATCAGCTGGTCCAATATTTGGTCCAGACCTGAACTGAGCCTGCCTGAGCTGGCGTTAATCTGGGTACGTCAGGTAACGAGGACAGTCCTGCAAGGGGCATGCTACAAGCGCTGTGCCATCTAATGCAGCAGGGAAGGCAAGTCCCGGGACTCTCAATATTGGGACTGTTTGGAGAAAGGGAAACGCTTCCACTAGTTAGTTGCTAAATTTAATTTCCTGGCTTGGGCTGCTACAGCCGCGAGAGCTGCAGACCGGTGGTGCAGAGCACAACGATGGCGGCACGGCAGCGGGTGCCGCAGAAGGTCTCTGCTGGCAGAGGGCAGAAGCAGAGCAGCTGTGCCAGCTGGGAAACCTGCTCCGAGAGGCGGCTGGGCTCCCGTCCCCAGCTGCGGAGGGTCCTGCGCCCCGAGAGGTCTCACCCTGCAGGCACCACCAGCCAGGGGAGCACAGCTGGGCAGGGGCACAGGAGCCGCTTGCTGCCGCCTTACCCGATGTCACACCTGGAGCCCTGCGATCGCCAGGGAAGATGTCCTAGCAGCGAACGTTGCTGGAGGTGGGACCGTGCGATCCAGCTGCTCACCACGCTGGGATAGAGCACCTCGCCCCGAGGTCTCTGTTGATGCTGCTGCTGCCCAAAACCCCAAACTTCGGAAAGAATTTGAATGCCGTATTTATGTGCTGACAAATAAATCTATCGCTTGCCACAGATATACTGTTTCACTTAAGCTACTGATCTTTATCTCTTAATGACAAAAATAACAGCCAAGCGGGAAGCAGTGCTGTTTTCTCAACAATTCAGTACATTTAAGGTTGTCGTAGTATTTTAATTCAGCATAGCTAATGTGCTATATGGAGCACATAGAACATTGGTTTTGTATGCGACTCCAAGAAATCACTGACCAGACAGCTTTACCCATTCTCTCGCAACATGAAATATTGTCATGCCTGAACTAATTCCTTTATGGCAGTGATCATATCTAGCATCCTGATAAGTGAATATTTGTGAAACTAGCTCTCGCATAGATCCTCGTGAAGATGATAAATGATATTTATCTTTTTCAGCATTGTTGTATACTGCTTGTCATTTTATCTGTGATGTCTCTAGCTAGAGATCAATGAATCCAACCACGACACTAAACGGCTAAATAAACCATCATACTCAGTGAATGACAAACCTCTTGCTATCTCCTCCTTGCTCCAAGTCACAAATTTGCCATTGTGTTAAACTTTTTGTGTCTGGAAATGCTTCTTCTGAAGATGGATTTTAAAGCCTACCAAAGTTTGTATGTTTCCACCAACACTGCTCTATGATGTAGACGAGAGGTAGAAAGAGGATAACTCTTCAGTTTGGCTGGCAAACATAGAAGAGAGACCAAACACGTAACTGTAATAGAAACAAAAGAGCCTTCTGAGTAGACTGGATCATCTCCTAAACCATGAATTTTCAGTTAATTTTACCATTCAGGTTTCCACTAATAGAAAATAAGTTCATCAAATCATTCAGAAAGGGACAATTCTTTTACATTCCCACATTTCTATTATTATTTTCATTTGCTCCTTAAACAACACTAGTTCTTATCCTGGAGAGAGGCCAAGCATGTTGATAGAGACACTTTTCCTGTAGCTAAGTAAGTATATGTTCTCTCACCTCTCCAGACACTCAGTTAAGTCCTAAAAAACATGATGGTAGAAAGAGGAGGAAAGTGTTGTCTGAGTTTCTCTGCCAATGGCCTCATATCAAGCCCCAGATTTCTGCTGTAAAGATGAACAGCTGA
The DNA here is from genome assembly GCF_965638725.1 of Aptenodytes patagonicus. NCBI lineage: Eukaryota > Metazoa > Chordata > Aves > Sphenisciformes > Spheniscidae > Aptenodytes > Aptenodytes patagonicus. The sequence goes on from NC_134982.1 coordinate 85,952,365, forward strand.
TGCCACAACTAAAAATGCTAGGTCAGCCGGGAACGCAGCAGAAATATTAAGAAGCAGCAACAGCTTTTCCGAGGAAACAACCCAAAACTTATCGAACTTGTTTGGAGACAGGTTTCCCTATTACTGTTATCTTTATGATATTCTATAAGAGATAGATAACTGGAAAACTCCAGGTGTAGATAAATAAATCCCTTTCAAAGTGTCCTATAGTAAAGGCAGGTTTTAGGACAGATACAGTGATTTATCTTTAAAGCATATAGTTTTGTCCTATCTGCAAGCTGCCAATAGTCCATGTTAATGCTCTTTTCCCAGCAGCTGCACGTACCTCGTCCACTTAAACTCTGCAAGCCAGGCTTCTCACTTTTTACTGTGTCTTCACCCTGGAGCATCCTCAAGGAACATGAAGACAAAATATGAAAATTCAAATTATTCAGGGACCATGACCATGCTATATCACCTGAGTATTTAAACATATGTTTTACTGTCTCTGAGGTCAGGCCAAGTGTCTTGCTGGACTGACACACAGTCAAGCAAATGCTTTTGCCTAATACTGGGCTTTATGCACTCTTTATTCAGTGCCCAACGCTTTTCCTTGATTGCGTGAGCTTCTTTATGGCCAGTTGAGCCGATGCCTGTGTGTATTTCTGCCATGTCTGTTGCACAGCACCAGCTGAAGCAGCATGCCAAGTGGGGTAATAGTAAGTAGGAATCTCCAGTAATTGCTCTGTGTTTTTATTCCCTCGCTGTTGATCCTTTAGCAATTACTTCTAGGCCACTGCCAAACAAACTACATATTAATGCTGCTGTATGTTAAAATAGCGAGCAACGGGTTTCAGAGTTTAACATGTTGTCAGTTTCACTTGAAAATGAGTAATTGGATTTCTTGTAATTAAATAAAAATAAAAAATAAAAAAAACGCAAAGCCTTTGGCTTCTGTTCGTGATAAGCTGCAGAGTCTATGGAAGAATCTCATCAAATTACACAATTTTCATTGAAGAGTGGCACTGTACAGGAGTCAGTGAGAAATGTTACGAAGCTTCATTATATTAATCAGAGAAAACCTAGTCCTGTGATATGCAAGCAGGGGACATTAGTAATTTTTTATAGAAAAGGAGGACAGGGAGAAGACCAGACAGCTTACTGTGGTTGTATGTGATCTCTACAGTATGACCTTATTATGGTGTCTGAGCCCCTCACAGAATTAAATATATTCTCACAATACTTTTCTCAGCTTGGTTTTGGACTCAGGTTTTCTAAAGCTTAATCCCCAGCAGTCTGGCAGTTCCTAGCAGTCTAGAAGTCACTATAGGTCCATCCCAGAACACAGGACTGTGCTGGGATTACTTGGCAGCGGCACAAGAACCTGACAAAGCTTTACCGAGCTCTGCCCCGAGGGCAGACCTAACTGCTTATAGCCCAGAGGTCGTCTTAATAGAGGAAACACAACCCTTTAGGATAAGGAAGTCACTTTGTAGTAGGTATTTTCAGCTTCTTTAGTGGTCATCAGAAGGGATGGGTCAGTTGCACTGGTTAGAAGAAATAACAGTCTGGGAACTCAGTGAGGTTTGACAGAGTAACTACCTTTTTAAGAGCTTTTTTTTTTTTTTTTTTTAACATCTGAAATGTTATGGCTCATTTTGAAAGTAGAAATTTTAAAAGGATCTAAGAATAGTTGTTTCCAACCAGAAGCAGTCACTACTAGACATCTCCTGAGATCTGGGTGGAAAATTTTCAGTCAAGAGACGTTCTTTTTTACCAGAGCTTCATTGTCTGAATGGTGACTGCAAAATGCATATCTGCCCAGAATTTGCATAAGTAGGTTGAAAGGGTCGATTGTCTCTGCAAATAGGCACCTATACGCTCAGACACTAAATTTGCAAGCACAGGTGTAAATTTTGGGCATGGTTTATGTAGGTGGAAATGATCCCTTCCATCGCCAGTGAGCCTTCCCACTACACCTCCCTCCCATGAAGGACGACTGAATCTCAGGAAGCCAGGAGATCCTTCTGGGCAGATCACCAGGTCTTCCTGGTGAAAGTCACACAAAAAGGTGGTGGGTAAAGAAGAAGGTCTCCTCCCTGCTTCCCAAAGTACAGCCTTTCCAGGCTCACAGTGCCTCATATTTATTCAGGAGGGGCAAAACAGCAGTTCGGCAGTTCTTTCAGACTGGTTTCAAAATCAAGTCATGGTAAAACATTCAAAATAATTTGGGGGGGGGAGAGAAAAAAAAATATGGCTAATTTACCTCTATATAAGAAACTTCAGAGACGGAGGATTCTCTGCTGGGCCTGTAGGCCAGCTCCTGTTGCCCACCAGGTATCTGAATTTAACACTGAATACCACTGAATTGATTAGGACTAAGCCTGCAGGAGAGATCGTTGTGGAAACTACCTCCTGGGTATTTCGCTGGGGCTCATCTGTGCTGTCCACGTTGGGCAGCTCTGGCAGGGTTTGTATAATTTGGGGGAGGTTTTTCTAGTCTCAGCCTGCCCAGCTATTCTTTGGGAGTAGAGAAGGCATTTAAAATTTTTTCTAATGCTTCCAGTAGGAAGCTATAGTTACCCCCATGCAACCAATGTACCTAGTCACCGATAAAAGCAGAAGGAAAGGTGGTAAATCCCTCCTGCCAACCCATTCACTGCAATGACTTTTGGGAAAACATTAAAGCCTGGGTGCAATCCATCAGTTATTCATATTAAGAAACACATATTAATTCTGGTTTGATTATTAAAAAAAAAAATTAATTGTAAAACCTCATAATAACAAAGCATTTTACCTTTTTCTGTAATTAAGAAAATAAAATGGGAAGGAGAAAAGCAGGGCCTTTCTCCTACCTCCTTTTTCCACACAAGCCAAGAGACAGGGCGAGCCAAGGAAACTGGAAGATGTCTGGAAGATATTTTAAGGCTAAAGGAACAGTCAGCTAGTAATGCAACCAGCATTAGCATAACCACTGATACAACAATAATTTATAGAAAAATCACGGGTTGTATAATCTTCCAAAAGCTTCCTTTGAATGGAAAGCAAAGACTCTTTAGTGAAAACTTCCACTCGCTTCAAGGGTGGATACCTCAAGGCAGGGTTCAAAGGATTTTCTTCATGGGGTTTTTTGTTGGCTTTTTTTTTTGTGGTGGTGTTTTCTCAATATATAATTTTATAATGATGTAACTTGCATCTCTGTAAATTATATTCCATGTGTCAGAATCAAATACTCCCAAAATACTCTCGAAAGACACTAAATATATTTCATACATTCCTTACTAACTCTATGTTATAAAGTAATTGATACACAACCCACAAAACATCTAAAAATACTCTTTCAGCTTACGAGATGCCTGCAATTTCTTTTGCTGTGCATAGCTGCAGACCACAGAAACCAATCTGAAAATCCAGTTAGGGTAACATTCAGAAAGCTACAGAGGGAAAACAACCCTTCACAACCTGAGTATTTGCTTTGTTTTATACTGAGCGGACAGCATGTTTGCAGAGCTCAGGGACAGAATAAATTTCCAGTACATCTTTTCCTAATGAAAAATATTTTTCCACAGTTCTTGACATTATTGGTCTTTCTACAGTTAATATTGTATGAATCTAAATAAAAAAGGAGATACAATTATATCTAAATTGCTGTTGTGGATGTTTGTTTATTTCAAGCTGTGTGTAATCTATCCAGGAATATTAACACTAGTTCTAAAATGAATAGACCTCCATCATTTATTTTCTGAGTGTGCACAGGGTTGGTTTTGGGTTTTTTTCCCCTTCCTTTACAACAGTAGAAACTGTTGGTATGTCCATCCCAATCCACAACTATCAAAAAAGAGGCCCATAAAAATGTATTCATGAAGTCTTAAAACACAACAGGATTCGTTCTTTCCAGCATTGGACTCTTTCCGTGACCTCACATTTATTTCTGCTGCGGCGACTTTCAGCCAAAAAAAAAAAGAAAAAAAAAAAAAGGTGAGAAGACTGAATTTATGCTGGATGTTCAGAAAATTTTAAGATGTAGGAAAGGGTCAGGGGGAGCATTTCAGAGGCTCCTAGGGGACCCGATCCCATGGAGGTAAGGTGGGTAGCATCTCCTGCCGGCAGCGTGGCAGGAGCTGGTCCCTGCAGGAGCAGGAGGTGGGGAAGGAGCCAAGCGCGCCCAACGGGGATAGCAACGTGCATGGGTACGGCTCCTCCAGCACCTGCAATTATTCACTTCACCACCGTGCTACGGGCCAGTGAGAGCACAACGTCCATTGGCTCGTTACTGCTCTTCTGCTCCAGGAGCATTGTCACTCCTGGATATCACCGGAGGAAGGAAGCAACCACAGTTGTTACTTCCATATCAGCATTATTTGCAGGATCATGCCATAAAAGTGGTAAAGAAATAGGGTGAAATTGTATATTCTCAAAAAAAAGAGGAGAAAGGGATGCACAGACAAAAAATGTTAAAAAAATTATTACCCGTGGCAAATCAGATCAGAAACAGAACCCCAAAATCTTTCACCCAAAAAGTCATCGTGTGCTTGTGGGTCTGCTGCAGATGGGGGTGACCACTTGTGGGGGTGGAGGGCCTGGGGCTGAGCCTGGAAAGGTGAGGAGGGAAGAAGGCCCACCGCACACCACCCAGGGTGGATGCCTTCACAGGGAGCAGGTGGGAAGACCAATTTCGGGAATGACCTGGACTTTCAACACCATCAGAAGCAGTAACGGCTAGGTAGAAAATTCAGTGCTTTAGGAAGCATGTAGCCTACGTATAGTCATCATTAGTGGGGCTCTAGGGGCACCAACACAGCAGTAAATCGCAGGAGAGAGTCGTTTGCACTTCCTTACTGATCATGTCCTTATCTCGCATGCCAGGGATTTAATTTTGATTTTGTTTTCTCCCCAACAGGCAGTCGCTCCCCTCCGCCGGTAGGGCACTCAAAATCCACTTTTGCAAGCCGATGCCACGCCGCCCATGATGGATGCAGCCCAGCCTGGCCCAGTGGGTGAAAATCACAAGTCCACTTACGTTCGCAGTCCCGGCCAAGCGATGGAGCTCCACCAAACCGCGCGTGGGGAGAGCCACGGCCAGCAAACAACACAGCCTTCTATGTTCACCCCTCCCAAACCACCGATGAATGGGAGGAGGCTTATGGCTGCATGTACACGCCTTTGTTCCCCGGAAAAGAAAATTCTTCTTTTCATCTTGGGGAGAGAAAAAAGACAAAAAGTCTAGACTTTTTCCTTCCAGTGATAGCTTTCTGAACCTTTGCGAACGGATCGCTGAGGTTAACAGAAATACACAGCTGCTCTCTTCACAGAGGGATTTAAGGTTCCTCTGTCCCACAAAGCCACTTTTTTTTAATCATTGTGAGAAATGACTCAGTTTGGGGGTTGCGCCCAGGAACGATACCCACATGAACTGGCAGGAAGCTGGCGGTGTAATTTAGGAGGCCAGCTGTCTGCAGCACACTGGCATTAGCTAGCTCTTGGAGGGGACCAAGGAATCTTAAATAAAGAGGGGAAACACTTTGTGTTTGACATTTGGGCTCTTTGTTTGCTTGAAAATAAGGTTTTTTAAAAAAAATCCGGAAACTTGCAAAAAATACAGCTGCTGTGCAATAGAGAGTGAAAACTATAAATGAATAGAAAGGGAAAAAAAACGCACTAACTTTAAGTAAACGGATAGAGTCCTGTATTTTAAGACCTGATAAAATATTTAAGGTCATATTGAATGGAAGCAGAAGGAACATCTCAGGGCAAGCTGTTGTAAAACCATCGTGTAAATGGACAGGCACAACCACTTGTCCAGGGAGGCTTTGATATATATTATTTTGAGAAAACTATTTTGCAGGCCCATTTCAGATGATGATGTGCATTTTGTTTAGAAGACAAGGTTAAGAGAAGGCTGCTAAATAACTGCTCTTGGAAACTAGCTACCAAACTGGCAGGGAGGCATACAGATGGGCTTCCCCTGGAAGTACTGAACGCACAGCTACTGACCATGGGAGCATAATGAATAAACACAGAACAACAGGGAAGGGGAGGGAATAAGGAAGCCCGGTAGATCTTCTCATCACAAGACCCCTTATCTTCTTTATTCCGTGGAAGCCCCCCAGACAAGTTAGCACCCAAGAAAACAGGGTTTTCCCTAAGCCTTTCCATTTCTGATGCAGAGAGCTCCCTACCAACTGGAAGCATGAAACAGCACTGTCTCCCTCCCTTTCTTTTCATAACCTTCCAGTTTTGTGGCCAGGTGACTCCTTGGTTGGCCTCACTGACTGCTGACACACCTCCTGACCTGGCTCCGGGTGAGCTAGCTTTCCTACGAAGGCGCTTACAGAGGCAAAGGATCTCAGGCAGACAAGGCGGGGGGGCTTTAAAAAGCAGTTGCCATTAGCTGCTGGTTCAGACACCTGAACGTACCTGATCCTACTGAAATGACATAACAAAGTCTAATTACTTTTTTTTGTGAGAAGCATCCAGAACAGCGTATCTGAACTGTTTGAAGTGAACAGTATTCCTACAGCATCTATTAGTGGTCCAGTATCACACTTTGACATGTCCATGAGTATAAATGTAACCTTGGCATCGTCGCTGCTATCTCAGAGGTGAATGTCATCAGGGACTGTCACTGGAGGTAAACGTATCCCTAATGACCTCGCAGTCAAACCTGTGACATCTCAGAGGAAACCCTCAAAGGCAAGAGCAAAGGAACAAAATAAACAAAGCAACAGTTGAACTCTGAGAAATTTCTCCAATTCTCCGCTTTCCAAAACTTTCTAAAACTTCCAATTTAACATTAGCTGCTTTTAAGCTGTAGTTAACTTAAGTTTCCAAAGAAGTTTTTCGGATTGCTGAATTGGGATTTTTTAATTTTAAAAAAAAGTCAAATTGATTCAGTCTAGCAATTTCAAAACTTTCTGTCAAAAGCATTTCTTAATTAAAATGTAACTGAAAGAAAACATTTTCAGAAAATGGTTTTGTTGTAAAAGCACCGATTTAAACAGCTTCTAAACCTGTCTTAAGGAAAAAAAAACAAACAGAAAATCCTCAGTGAACTCTGCCCGGGACTCTGCCAACGATGGCAGGCGTATCATAGATTATATACACAATGATTCCCCCTATCTGCACAGAGCTCCTTTCCACCTTGCGTTTTGGATGCCAGCTGAAGATCCACATGGGGATTATGTCGGTGCTGTTGCCCCAGAGTACGCAGGACATTATGGACATGTCAAAGGCCCCCATGGACATTTTTTCGGATTTACACAATCATCCATAACTAAACATAACAGACAACCCCACACATTCAGCAGTGAGGAAATCAAATGGACTGACACGTTTTTCAGACAGATTGACACAGCAAGTCCACGGTTTAAAAAGTTTATAACTTCTGTGCTCAAAGACCTCCAGGTTGACTTCAAGTCAAAATGTTAAAAACTGTAGGTAAAAAAAATTCCTCTGTCTAATGCCTCCCTGCTTTCTCTCTAGTTCCCCAGAGACACAAAGAGATCCTGCCATAACTTAAAAACCTTTACCTGTAAAATAAGAGTAAAATATTTAGAAGTTATTTCACATACATTTGGGTAAAACTGGAAACCTTGTATCGCCAATCAACTTCCCATTTATTACAGTTTAGAATATTTAGCTTTTGCAGCTCTTTCTCTTGTGACAGTGTTTTTTCCTTGTCCTTCCACCATTTAACTTTTTATCCTTCTCTGTAATATTGCACATCAGTGCCCATCTTTGTCTTCAGCATCTGTTTCCTATTAGCCTCCTCTCTTCCTTCCTGACTTGTCCCAGATTATCAGATCCAGATGCAGGCTTGAGTAATCCTAGTGGATTTTTTCATTTATATGTGAAGATGAACACACACACACACATATATACAACCAACAGAAAAGATATATATGTATATGTATAAATATATGTGTATATACATGTATAACATAATATATGATATGTATATATAACAAGTATACAACATATGTACATACAACCCATTCAAAAGGTGTGATGAATGATACACAGACAAATGAAAGCTCCAAGATAATGGACATATATTGACGTATATCAGACAATATAAGTGGTCTCAGAATACCACATATAATGAAATTAAAAAAGAAAATGTGGTGTGACCCAAAGACCAGAGAAAGACCCAGATAAACTTTTTTCCGTCGGTATTAGGTTCTTCCCAACGTTTCAGCAGACGTTAACCTGAGGTGGTCCAACAGTAACATGAAAAGCTTTAAAGAGCAGTTAGTTTCACAGCATGAGATGCTCTGTATGCAAAATTACAGAGTTTATAATACATTCCTAGTCTGCAAATCTGATTGGCCCAGTACACCTAATTACTTTATAATAAGACTGCCTCTAAGTGCACATATAAATATATAGGCTAAAAACACTCCAAGTAGACCATAATGCAATAAACTTAACTGCTGTGTTATGGGATATTGTGTCAAGAATTCCTGTTTTAATAACTACTTGATTACCTACTTACTCAATCTGGTGAATATTATGTGTTTTCTGGTAAGGACCATTGGGTAAATACATAATTAACGAATCACTGAAATATTCATTCTGGGCACTTTTTCCGGAAAAAAGAACAAGAGAAGACTAACTTAAGTGCCAGAGTTGCCAACACAACTACGAAAGGCTACACCCAAAAAACACTCTAAGTGAGACTTCAGGAGACAAAGGCCAAAACATTTGAACTAAGGCTGAAATATCTATGCTGACACACAAGTTATTCTCCTTAAAAAAAAAGAAAAGAAAATAAATGAGGGGAGAGCGAGCGAGGGAATGAACTATTAGCAAATTAACGTTAGAAAGTCAGCCCAGATTTTTAAGCTTAATTCTAAATGTCCTGATTCATGTCAATTTAAATATGATATGCTCTGTATTTATAAAAATATTAATTTATACTTCCTACAGCAGTATCAAGTAACTCTGTTAATCCACACTAGATATTTCAATTACATCACTGTTGCAGTGCACATGGAACGGTGCACCATAATCTGCTTTCCTACATGCTCTTCAGCAACACCACAGTGGGATGAATACGTTTGCTTCAGCTTCACACGCTGATTCAGTGATAGAATAAAGTACTTCACAGATTAGCTTAGTCTGCAGCACTTAAAGGTCAGGATTTATTGTAATGTAAATCACAAAGCAATTTTATCTTGACAGAGATTACATACTGTTACAATATTTCTCACTGAATCTAGTGATGCGTTTGCTTTTTCTTTGCAACTGCTGTGCAAAATTGGACTTTAGCCCAGAAAAGAAAAAGGGATGGCAGCCTGTTTGGTTTTTCAGCAACAACTTAATTTCTCTTCAGATTTTTCAGCACTCTGAAAGAAAGGTATTTTGAAAAAAAACCAAAAACCACAAAAAACCTTCCATAAATACAGGCAAACCTTGCAGAATGGAAAAGCGGTTTGTGTAGATGTTAGGCAGGACATCCACCGAGTCATCCTGCAGTGTAACGGGTACTTAACTCCTGTTAGCTGGAACCAAATGATCTCATTACACAATGCTGAAGCAGCATCCTGTCATGTCATTCAAAATGCATTTATTAAGGGGAAAAAAACCAAACAAAATTGACATTTATATCCTAACTAAGATTGGAGTGGTAGAGAGCCAGTGCTCAAGTACCTGCTCCACTCTCAGGTGAGTTACATGGGTTACATGGTGCCAGGACTGCAGTGCACCGTCCCCTTCACGAGGGCTGAATCAATTATTTTTTATCACATATACGGACAACAGAAGTTCTGTGTATTAGTGCATTACGCGGCCACAGCATTAATAAATATGGTAGCTTGCACTCATCTTCAGAGTGGCATCAGAAGGAATCACGGACGGACTCTCCACGCCTTGCGGCAGAGGCTTCAGGATTGTCTCAGGTACCAAGGACAGGCATACCCCCGGTTAACCTAAACCTGCACGTTCCCAGGGACGGGACTGCCGTGGTTCAAACCCATCTGGAAAGCGCCTTGCAGGATGAGCAGAGCCGGTGGCGTTGGAGGGCTGTGTGGAGAAGGACGCTGCTCCGGTTGCGTGACTCCTTTAACACAGCCTAGCCTTAGGTTGGAAATGAGACAAGTTAAGTACCTCCTTCGTTTGAAAGTCTTGCTACTTTCCCACTCTTTCTTTCAAAGGTTAGTAGTTTGGGGGCAAACCAGGCATTTCAGTGAACTCCCTTTTGTGTGGAAAACAGAAGGGAGGAGGACAGGAAAACACAATGCAGGGTGGAGGAACTTGGAGAAAGGCAGCAGCGTTTTTATAGTCCTGTATACCGCAACCCTGGATTGATGTGGTGACTTGATAAGATGTTGAATTACGCAACCGTTCCCACAGATGTACTGTCGCATTAATTTCGGGCCCTTGAACATAGCTAGACTTGCTGACCTCAGACTGAGCTTGTAGTTAGGATAAACAAGTTGCTGTGCCAGTGTACAAATCAAGTCTGGAATTTGAAAAGTCATTAAGACAATAAACATGATGCTAAGTTTACAGATTCACTTTTCCAAGCGAAATCACACTTTAGGCTATATTAAGAAAGCTCTCTTTTTCAGTCAAAAATGCAGAGCTGCATATAAACATACAGTTGTACAACTGCTGTGCATATTTTATATTTAGATGAAATGGCAAGTTAGTAGATCCTGATGGATTTTCTGGATTCTTTTCACTGAATTCCCACCCTTTACGTTTGTTTTTCTTTCATAAGGTAGGATTTTAAAATATAAATATAGCAAAGAAGTAAATCCATCATATGCTCCTGAACTGAGCTCTGCGGCTGAGTAAGGATGCCAATTAGTATTCACAAAGCCTGCTTCTAATGAGCAGGAAAAGCAGGTGTTCACGGAAAACAGCAAATTTTAAGTAATTCCACAGTTTATGAAACTTTGTATTTATTTCAAAACGCAGTTAACATTACAGTAATTTAAATAGGGATTCTTGAGCCATATTAATATGTGTCTCAGAATATCAACTAAGAGTAGGAGACTGTCAGACACCAGGAACAGTTTACAAAAAATAGTAAGAGCTTGCAATAATTATATTCTTGTTTGTACTAGGTTTTTTAATTGTACACATTGGGCTGAGTAAACAGTGCCATTGACCTGGCTAGTTTGCATTTAGGGTACATTGTTTATTTACACAGAGATTTTGTAAGCTACAAAAACAAACAAACAAACAAACAAATAATAAAATAAATCTTCCACATGAGTTTGAGACCACTCTTTTGGCACCAACTCAGTTCTAGCCAAAGAGAATGCATTTTAATCAATTTCAGAACACACAAGTTTCTTTCGGTCCCTCCAGAGCAAAGATTCCTTAGTTTATTAATTTTAGCATCATTACCCTTCCATGTAAATACTTCTTTCCAAAGCTGAAAAGAAAAACAGCCTCATAAGAAGCCACCAGGTTCCTAGGTTTTTTAAAGCACACATTTTACACACTGCAATCAAAGCAGGTTAACAGCACATTTAGGTAATTTTGATTTTTAGACTTGCCAATGCAAATAAATAATAATGTTTCAATGATCGCAAACGAAGTCTGATGTAAATACCTAGCATTTTTAGGTGGTCATTTAGCAATCCAAAGCAATAAGAAATGAAATGCTACTAGCTTGTGCTGAATTAAAACAAGGTCATATTATTATTATTGGGGTATTATAGCTTGATTATTCTTTTATATCTCATATTCTTATCGATCACAGATCTTCACAGCAGCTTAAAAACAGTTTCCATGGTTGGCAATTTCCTAGTAGATTGCATATGTTGTCCTTTTTTTCTAGAACAGAATCTGAATTAACGCATTTCTTTGCATTTAAGCATGTGTCCTAACACAAACTAGCCTGATGTGCTCAGTGCGGTGGCATGAACTCACTCTCTGATGTTGTCTGCAGAAGCATCCCGTGGAGGGCCCCTAAAACTACCGCAATACAAAAAAAATGAGAGCCCCCAGACCCTCTCCATGACTCCCTGGGGCTGCAACAGGAGGTGCAACAGCTCCAGTACCTCATCTGAACCTTAAGAAGAAGCCAGGCTACAGGTATCAGCTTAACTGACACAGCTCAAACTTTAATTTAGCACGACACAAGGTTTCAACAAATTTCAGGCTGGTGCAAAGACACAGTAATTTCAGATGTCAACATCCCTTATGTCTCTGAAGCCCCTGTGCCAAAAACGAGTGCTTCCATAACAAAAGTTGCAGAAGGAGCATGAGTTTGCACCTTATCTGGCTTAATCCACCGGGAGAAGTTGGGAGAGCACCGAGGCACAAGACTGCATGACTGCAGCAAGAAGATGATGTCCCTTCTGCTGGTGTCTGCTGCGGAGCCCGCAGCACCCGCCGGTACAAAACCTCACCCGCTGCACCCCGTCCTAACGCTGCCCCTCTAGCTGCTCCAGCGCAGCTTTGTGGGCCAGGTCCGTGGATAGACCCAGCACTGCAGGACTAGAGAAATTATATGCATTTAATTTCCATTCTGTTTGCAAAGTATTACCCATGCCGAAAACACCTTTTCCATGTTTCTGCCATACATCATGTTTCATCTCACTGAAGTATAGGGTAAATTCCTGCCTTCCACACCCGTATTTGACATTATTATTTGTGCTGGATGCAAAAAGGCTAGCACAGATCAGCCAACATCGGGTTCATCAGTGCGTGCTACCTTAATATCAATAGGGGAGAAGTAGATGCAAATTTATCCTTCAACCATATCACCACCTCACAAAATTGTCTGCAGTTTAATTGTTTTTAACCCCTTTTTAAACTCACATGAATAATAAATACATAGTAAGATAAAAATACCTGGAAGTCTGCCACATGTAGAATACCAAGATTCCTGCACAGGATGAGGGTAATAATCGCGAAAGCAACTGCGTGATTTAGGAAGTTGAAGTCGCTTCCGAGGGGCGTGCGGTGCTTATTTTCCAATGGTAGCAGAGGGATTTGGAAGTCCATTAGGTTCAAGGGCTGAGACCCTGGTGACTGAGATGCCCACCTCCTGTGGTTCACTGTGGAAATCAAGCTGCAGATCCATTAGTTACTTGGATGTGATCTGAATATTTCATCCCAAAGCTCTGCATAATGTGTCAAAAAGGGCCATTGAAAGGAGCCAAATGGGCACTTTGCTGAAATAACTGTTTTAAATGGTCACACAGCACAATTGCTCATCAGTCTTTTATATAGGGGGAGAAAATTTCGCGTAAGTAAACACTAATTCAAGATAAATTTTCACTCATTTGAGCATATTTAAATAAAAAATGCTCTTTGTTAAAAAAAGTTGCTGCATCGTATCCCCATCACACCTAGGAGAAGAATTTAAAATATTAAGTGTGTGAAACAACAAGAACTAATAAAGTTATGCATTCTTTCTGAGAAAAAGCGTGGTTACTAGTAGCATTAGAAACAGTACTAAAATGACTTCACTCTAGGCAGTAAGCAATAATTTCCATCGCTTTTTATTTCGGCACACCCAAGAAACATGCTGTCCCCAACTTTTTAGAGCTTGGGTGCCAAATACATCTTGACACAAGGCAACAGAACAATAAAAAGAATAAGAGGACCCAGCTGGGGGCAGAGGAGGAGGAGAGGCATAACCTGTGGATGAAGCGACCACTGTTCAAAAAAATGTTGTGTGCAGAAATTTCCAGATCATTTTATTACTGTTTTTTTCGGTCCTCTCTCCTCTAATCTACCTAAGCGAGGTGAGGGCTGTGATGGGGCTCGCAAAATGAGGGGGGGAGGATCACAAACAAAGACAAGCCTCGAGGTGCCTGCGGGAGGCAAGAGGGATGCTGAGAGTGGCACCGCGCAGGGGACAGATCATGAGTTAAGGGACAGGGCCAGGGGCAGCCACAGAACCTGTTCACTGGAGCATCTCCAAAGCAGGAGGGAGGCAGGGCAGCGCGATGGGCAGCACAGCGGGGGCAAAGCGGAGCGAGCCCAGCACAGGGGAGATGCGGGCATGAGAGGATTTTGCAAGGAGCCTTCCGAAGAGCAAGGAACGGAGTTGCAAAGCCCAGAGTAAAGGAGGGTGCATGCTTGAGGCAGGAAATAATTAGGACATGGGTGAGCTATTTGGCTGTCAGGACAAAAAAAAAGCACTGTTGTATCCCCCCACCCAGGAATAAAAGAAAACAAAACGACTAGCACATCCTTGAACAAGTATATATTTTCTCAGTAAATTCTGCACATCACAAGCAATTAAGTCTTTTTTCTGTCCATTTTTATTTCAGAATACAGCTGCAAGGTGACCCAACATAGAAACGTGCGCTTTCTGTACATGCAAAATGCTCAATTCTTATTTGTGCTGCAGAGGAGTGGCATCTTAATTGGCAAGTCGCTATTATATGGGTGGAAGAGGCCCACAGGTTTTTGAGGTGTGGGTACCCACCGAGAGAGTGAAAAGATTCTGGTATAAAAATTCCACCTGACATTTGATTATGCTGGTTTTGTTTTTATAACTTGAGATCTCACTTTTTAGTCATAACAATGGGTCCCCCTAGTGGGTAAAAGCATAACTGACGAATTTTGTCCTTTCAAATTTCCTCTTAACACAGCAATGTATCACATTTGATCACCAAGTGGAAGCTGCCGGCTTGTAGAAAAATGAGCACGAAAAGGTATGGTCAACTTTTGCACAACTTTTTTAAAACATAAAGCACAGCTATAGTGATATATACTCCTACTGAGCCGTTTCATTAAGCAATCAAGTCACAAATCCTCCTGGTGGATCTCTAATGTGGCATGTGGCACTGAAACTGCACCTCATAGACACCTAGGTTTTAAAGAACAATAAAATAAATCAATTTTTCTGTTAAGGTTGCCCTGGCTAGGGTGCAATCAATTTGTCAAAAAGAACTGTGTGGGAAAGACAACACATACTACTTTTTTTTTTTTTTTTTTTTTTTTAATATAAATGAGTCACACTAACACTTTTCCAAGTCATGATATTCAGTGTTTCACAAAGTAATGAATTACATGCTGTTAGCACTGGGACTGTTTTCATAAATGCGGCAGCCATTATAAACAGGTATAATTGGTTCACTCGCATAACTCAGACATCAGCACCTATTTTATTAGCTGAAGAAGTCTCAGGTAGGATACTGGAGTTATGTTTTGCTCTTTTAAAAGTACCAGGGAATTATCTAACTTCCAATGGGAACTGAAGAACTTACTTGTTCAATGCATCCTTCAAATTGCAAAATCTTGAGCAGGATTATTCCTCAGCACTGAGGAACCCTGGAGAAGGGGAGCCCACAAACCATATTCTTTAAGCTTTCAGACATTTTTGTCTTTTTTTTTTTTTTAATGCCTTTTTAAGGGGGGTCTGTTTTACGAGCTATATTAACTAGCATTTTTTACTAACTCTATTTTACTTTGCTTATTCACCTGTGATTGTTCTTTTTATACAGAGAGCAATCACAAATACCATACAGATATTTTACTACTTTCCTTTTCGCATTCCTTGGTACAGCACATTACTGTGTGGTTTCGACCTGTATTATTGCAGCTCTGCCTTTCACTGAACAAGAGAACACTAGGTGGTTGGGTTTTTTTTCCCCCCCCATCACAACTGGATTAAAATAGATCTATTTATTGTACGAGCTTGCACAGCCCCTTTTTAAGTGGGTAACTGTTTTCTAAGACATTTCTTTCTTATCCTACATTTCCATTTACAGTTGGGACAGTTGCTGTGTTGTAACCTGCTTCCAGGAGAGGGCTGGGAAGGGCTCCTTCCAACACCTGGGAAAGCCTTTCAAGCAAGAAAAGGTTACAGAACTTTGTGTAAATTACTGCAAGTTTCTGTCAACACAAATTTGTCCAAATTCTATTGACACCAATAAAGTAGACTTTATTATGAGTCAACCTTCAAGGTCACTTCCTCAAAAAAAAAAAAAAAAACCCAAACAAAACTACAGACCCTTTCAGATGTTCATTTTATGGAATTATAATTAAAATAATGCATTCATAATTAAGCTCTGCAATAAAAAAAAGTTTTTCCAGAAGTTATAACAAGCATTTCTGCAAAACATTCTAGGCAATCTTATTTATAAAGTGCTGGCTAGCTACCTAGCTCTAAATGGATCTCTCTTAGTAAAGTAGTCCTTTCCTGCTAAGCCCATTCTTTATTCCTTTAAGAGGCATATTTTAAAGGAATTATTCCTTTAAATTTACTTATTTATTCCTTTGGAATTCCTTTAAATATTCTTTTATAAGTGGAGTAGTTTTCAAAATAGTAAGGGCTAAAAAGTGGCAAATACAACCTCCACCGGCTAAACATTCACATGTTGTTTCAAGAAGACCTACATATGGAAAGTTCCCACTTATTATATATTCTGAGAGCTATCACTTCTGACTGCTGGTAATTGCCAACGTGTTCAGTTTGCTTAGCAACAGTTTTACAGTAGATGAACCATTTGCACTGTCATAAAAGTAAGATACTTGCAGATTCTCTAGATGTTTATGATATTTCTGCTGATTTTCTGTTAATGTGTGTAACCCTCTTAGTGAGACCGTCTGAATGGAATTGTCCAGATTTTCCCTCGGTGTACCTTAGGGAAGGTAGAAGTGCTCAAAACACTGACCTCTTTTTCCCTCTGTGGAATCATTTTTCTCTTGTTACTCAAGGATGAAAACATTCTCAGCATCCCTGCAGACTTACTTCAGTGGCAATTATCCCTCTGCAAGAGCACTACAGAAAATGACTTCTGCAAAAGTTTTGCTAGTGCCAGCCACTATCTTCAAACTCTTGACCTAATGGAAAAGCCAAAGCTCTCACTTCAGATATGGTTCTGTGCGCAGCATGGCAAGTTGCAGTCACAGCCATTATCTGCTAAACAGTAGGACCCAGTTTGACAAAAAAACAAGTAAAGAATTGCTTATGCAAGCAGCGCATCCATCAGATGTGTGTCGACAAAAAAATTCGACTATGTGAGGGGTTATGAGCAACTACAAGCAATCTACGGGGCAACCGGATTTAGTGCAACTGTCCTTATCCTCTGTTCTTGTGTAACTTGTGATAAAAACCTCTGCTAACAAAGTTTACTAAGCTGCGACATCCCAGAACTCCACGGAGCATGCAAAACTTGGACAGAAGTTTAAAAGTTGAAGGATTTCTCCACACTCAGCTTCATGCCATAACCACCACACATAACCTACTACAATGCCAGTCTCCAGTTAAGCGTCTTCCTGAGCTGCAGGCATGGTGCAAGAGGTGAAGATGTGCCCATGAGCTATGCTATGAACTTGAGGGGAGCCCAAGGGCAGAGAGATCAACATGGACCCAGACGCCCTCCCCTTTGGGCTGCCGCTCCTCTTGTGCAGGCCTGTGGCTCAGCACGGACCTCCTGCCCTTCCGCTCCAAGCTCGGGGCCAGCTGGGTCTCTTCCCAGTGCCTCCCTGATCATCCCTCCCTTCACTCACTGCTTCTTTGGCCTCCGCTCCGCTGCCAGCCAAGCGGTCGTGGTTTTCCTTTTCCTCTTTGCCAAGCTGCAAGGGCATGGTTAAGGAAGGCTCTGCTGCATGTGGTGAAGACGGCCACATCACCAGAGCGCTACGGAGAGCTTCTGAACTCAGGCAGAGCCTCCACATGATGAGGCATATGTAACCTTAACATCGGCATTTTCTGACTTTTGATGACTTAACTGTGCCACGGAAACTTACCCATGAATAAACACAAACCAAAAGTGTTTGACGTGACAAACTTAGTACTGAAAAGACTGTTCTAAAATAAGTCAGCAGAGTAACATTTGGTATACACTGCACTCCGACATGGTATTTTTATTTGTTTGGAGGTTCTCAATTTCCTCAAACTTGCATGGGATTAATTAGGGAAGTGATGGACTAGTTGGCACAGTTAAACTGTTGTTACTGTAAGCTCTTAAAGAGAGGCTCCAGTGGATTTCAGTGCAATGGATTATGACATTCCCCTAGCTGCCATTTTTGGCCTTCTACCAGACATCACTGCCCTCCATAGCAAAGGCGACAGAGAAGCATTTGTCCCAGGTACTCCAGATCAGACCCCGCTATTTTAATGCTAACCCACCTTTGCAAGTCTAGAAATAAGGCACGCATCCACAGCGCAGCTTTTCAATATGTAATGATGACTGTTGAACTTTGACACTATTTTACAACAGACAAGACTTAAAGGTGCAACCAAATGACTCTCTTCCTCCTCCGATATCAGACAAAGAATGAAAAGACAAAAACTGGGAATCTGTATCCTGTGATACACCAAGCGAAGTACCAAAAAGCACCAGGATAGGCATGAGCCCCACAAAACAGTTGAATGTATGTGTCAATGCTGGCGCCAAGTAGTTTCAAGTTCAGAGCTTAGATCTGACCAAGCTGTGGACTCCAATCTATCGCAATGACTGCGCATCAGCCAACACCAAGAAAAGCCAACAGAAATTGAAACACCCCCAGTACACAAACCAGCAAGAAGCTCACCAGTCAGCAGCGTGGTTTTGGAATGCAAAAATCTCTCAAACAATGAAATGCAGAGAAAAAGCAAAGCCAAACATGGAGGCAGTATCACTAAATACTATGCTGATTGTTTCTTTTTCTTTTCTTCTGTGCCACTCCCACAGTCCGAGCAACTCACAAGACCTCTCCAGTTCACTGGCCTGTGCTTAGGGAGCATTGCACTATTGTTATCCAGCCCATAAGTGCTGCCACATCTGCAAGAAAGAAGTAAGGTTTTTCAAGTACCTTGCAAAAGCTACAAATAAGGCCTCAATCCAGAAGAGACAAAGTGCATCTTGCTGGAAGAGTTACAAAACAGAAAGTGACACCTATCAAGAAATAATTACCAGCCATCTACGGAGGAACAGAATGGTAACATCCCTGTAAAAGCCAGTCGTTCAACAGCCACAGCAGAGTATTAGAAAACTGGCACATTCAGAGTAAGGGTATGATTTTCGGGGAAAAAGTTCTTTGATGACTACTAAGGGACCTTTTAAGTTCTCTATCACTTTCACTGTCTGCAGAAAATAAAAAATGTCCCTGAAATAGTTTACATAAGAAATTAAAAGCAAAGCCAGGAACTACTGAAGCAGACAATACCTGTACTGTTCCTAGAAAATACTTGTTAAGAGCAGTTCATAGGCTCAGTCCCAAACACTGAATCATTTCCCCAAAATATTTACCTCCCAAACAAATCTGCTAAGATTCCAAAATACTGGTTAAAAGTTGGGTTGGGTTTTTGTGCGGTTTTTTTTTTTTAAACAGTAGGTTTATTTTAAAATAAGTTTTATGTTTTTTGTGGGGTTTTTTGCTATTGGATTCTAAAGCATTTTACTTGACTTGTAAGAAGTTTGCTGTATTTATTCCCAAGCAAGATTTTCTCTTGTGTGGTAGAATCCTTCAAATCTTATTTTTCCCCTTTCCCAACTATTATACTGAAATGAATATAAAAGAAATAAAGTATGTCCATCCTATATATAGCAGAATTTTTCCCCACAAACACCAATCTTCATCCTGCAAATATTTCATGCTGTTTTATTTATTGAGCAAGAACCTGCTTATAAAATCCACCTCCAATATAGCACAGAGGAAGTTTTACTCAAAGTTTAAGACTGACATTAACTGAACATTAAGACTGCAGTTTCCTGGCAAATACCAATTACTCCTTCACTCCCACAAATTTCATATTAATTTGATCCTTGCCATTTTTCGCCATTACATTTTCATAGTTAATTTTGAAAAAAATCAAAATGAAAACATCTCAACAAGAAGAATGTCCTTTCCTAGCAAAGGCTGTTCAAAAGACGTCTCTCTGAATGAGAGTAATCCAGCAGGGAAATCTCAGCCGATGGCCACGTACCCCACTGGGGTTCTACATGAGGTGTCTGTTCATAATACTTGATCAGTTACACGGAGCCACTGCTAGTCACTTTGAATTGCTATAACCTTCTCTATGAATGGACTGGTATTGATGGCTTAATAGAAAGCAACACAGTATTTCACAGATAAGAATGTTACAATACACACTTGAAGAATAACAGGAAAAAACTATTAACTTTGATGACCTTAACTTCTGTCTTCAATAAATTCCAAGCTCCAACTGTTTGTGCAGGGCAAACCTGTTCATGACCCCAGGATTATTGAGAGTTAAAAAGCAGCTGCTTTTCTGACAATAAAGATGAACACAGGATTAACCAAGATTTAAAGTTACATTTTTTGATATATAAGGAGAGGGAAGTTTAGAAAGAAGAAACTACAACTAATATACAGGAAATCTGGAAGATCAACCCACAAGAACTCTCCTGGAAGACATCTGGCAAACTAGAAATACATACAGTCCCTTCAACTACTTCAAAAGTTCATTCCCTGATGCTTTTCGTCTAACTGGATACTGCAGAAAGAGCATCTACTCATCATAAACAGTTGGCATTGTCTCCACAGCTATCAGAGCTGTAGATACTGAAGAGAGCGCTGCTGGCTGACATCTGGATGATTTAAGCACATTTTTGATACAGTTTATCACCATGCATAGTGGCCTGCCCTTTGCTATCACACAGGGGTAATACAGAGTTAAAAAACTGCATCTTTGAAGATGCAAATGCTTGCTTTTTTAATGTTACCATTCATCTAGAACAGCGGAAGCACAAGCCTATAAGCGAAAAAAAATTATTTTCTCTGAAGGATTTTACATTATAGTCTAGTTCAGATTAAACTACAAAAATAAGACTTACAAGTAGCAATAGTAAAGAACATTTTATTAAAATGGAAGTTTGTCAAACCTTATGTATCAAAACTAAGGCCACAGCTAATGCTAACACAAAGTAAACCTCAAAAGGTTCTTATAATATGATACAATTTAGAAATCTTATACAAAGCTATTTTACAAATGACTACTCGAACATTCTGAAATGCAGCATTACATACTTGTTCTAAAATGATATATCAATTATTCTAGTGATAATATTTAATGATACAAAGTACTGAACTATCAGTGCATATAACCTGTCTTTATTTTGGTCCTGTGACGAAAGTAATTTTCTGCATCACGCCAGCTACGGAATTGAAAGGAAGTACGAAACATTGTAATGGAAGCTGCCGATGATTCCTCCCTTTTGTGCTGAGTTCATTTCTTTTCTTCTAATGCTAAATATCGCCTGTCATAATAGCAATGAACTCTTCTTGATTGACTGCAGAAAAAGAGAAAATTGTTAGACAAACAGCAAACATCCATAAACTATAAAATAAACTAATGCATATCTGTACAGTACTTTTTACTTAAAGGTTTCCCAGTTAGTATTTGTTGTGTCTAATTCATCACTAATCAAGGTTTACAAGTTTGGATTTTTTGCTTCTAGAACAACAGAGATTTTGCACTTCTTTTTTCATGTAAAAGGAAAAGTTAGAATGCGAGCTTAATTATGTAGAATACTTAAGCCAGAATCTAGCTCGTATATAACAAGCTATTATTTCTAATTATGAAAGTAAAAATACTTTCAAAGTAAAACAAGATAGAAAAAAACACTGAGAAAAGTATGTAAAAAGATGGCTATGCAAAAACATAATACATTATTAGGATTTTTTAAGATTTATAAAAATGTTAAAAATTATACATAAATTTTATTCAATAAGTGCTTCTCAAGCAACAATACTGCAGCTCCAGTTACAATCAAATTCAGTTTTATTCTTAAAATCATGATTCAGACATTTATGTCCAAACCGCCCCCCAAGCCCAAACCATGCTATTCTTCTCTCCCTCAAATCTGTAATGCTTGCCAAATACAAAATGAATTTTAAGATCATTTACTAATGATTCCATAAATTAGCTAGAATTAAAATGGACTTTTGACAAGCTTTTCCCCATCTGAACTTTCTTCATTCTTCAGTTATAATTAACAGAAATTTTACGCAAATGTACTTGAAGAAATCAAGTCATAATAATAAATTAATTAGCAGTCATTAATTATTTTGCTGCACTTATACCTGAGCTATTGACCTTACTCATATGTTAAGACAGAGCCACCGTAGAAGAGTTAACCAATGAACATGTTCACTCTGCAACTAATTACTGTAGTGGGGAATGATTAGAATAAGTCAGTGGTATGGAAAAGACCAGACGTGTATGAAGAATTCTCCCTGACAATTATCTGTCCCAGCCAGTGTGCCCAAGCTATTCCTAAACAAAGCACTGCAAAATAAGAGCTACATTTACAGCTAGCAGAAAATTAAACAAATTCAAGTATGTTACGGAATAAAAAAAAATAAACCTAAATCCGCCCCGTTGCGACACATGTCAAAAAATATGAAACAAGTAGATCTAGTCTAGCTTAGGACCCTATACTCTGAAATATCAGTCCATCATATAGCTACATCATGTTCTACTACACATAAGCACTATGATGTCTGTATGACTTTAAAAAGCATTTCCACAGCTTTATCACAGTAACAGCACAATAACAGCACAAATACAAACATCCTCCCCAAAATACTCTCTGGCTTAAAACATCTTTGTTAAACAATCCTGCAAAGTGGAAATACAGTATTACAATGACAAACAAATTTTGTAACATTCAAACAAACTGCGAAGAGAAGCGTAGTTACAATTCCCAGTAACCCAGTTAATCCCAGTTAATCCTCCTCAGATTTAGGATCTGTTCACAAGCTAAGTACAATAAAATCAGAAGCAATCAGTGTCTTTCTCAGCGTCAGATTTCCCTCAATTCCATGACATAAATGATCATAAAAGAACAAATTAGTATAACGGCTAATATGAAGAAAATGTTGACTTAGACTCTGGAGAGTTAAAGGAGCATATTATTTCAGTGGTGGCTTTTTTCTAATTTTTCTAATTCTGTGCCAAAATCTGAGACCTAAGACTGGATCGTGTTTCCTACAGATGCATCAACACAAGACGACAAAAACTGCATGAACTGACAGCATGGAGTTTCTAAAAATAGCCATACTCCAAAACAGAAATTGTTCCTAAGACCGGGAATACGAAAATAAGACTATTTATGTTTTTAAGGCAGACAGAAATATGTCAAACACACTTTCTTCTACAGAAACTTATGTACAGTGTACCAGTACAGCTCAGTGGTTTTGCTGGAAACACAAGGGTTCAAGTAGCCTGGGTATCACACAACAGACCTTATTTCACAATGAGCAAAACAATCTCTCAAACATAAAGGGTGTTAAACCACAAGTGGTATTATTCCTGTATTTGAAGTATCAATTAAAAATGCTACCAACTAACAGTTTCAGATACTTTTTTCTGGCAGGAAGAGAAGGAGAATTAGATGGCAGCAAGATTTTGCTACGTGACCCAGATGTTTGAAGTTAAATGGAACAGTGATTCACAGGATTATTTACTTTTTCAGAATGAATCTTAAAAAGCGAGAAACGGCATCAGTTTTCTTTAAAGAAAACACAGAGAACCTTAAGTGTAAACAGCACCATATACAAACATTATACTGTCAGTCTTCCATATTCGATCTCGTGCTTGACTGCTCTAACAAAGAGAATGAATGGATGAATGAGTAAGACAAAACTAGACCACCCACTCTTAGGTGATCAATTTCAATTCAAAAACGTAGCACTGACCCAAAATAATTATGACTCAGTAACCTTCCTGAAAGGAGCTAATGGTCTACATTCAATCTGTAGTGACCAAATAGCCACATGACAAAAAACCATCCTTGATCCATGATTCTGACATCTCAGTTGGCAGCTCCAGGAGAACAACACAGCACAAAACGTGCTTGCAGATGAATTCCACTCTCACTCACTCCTACAGCTGCACCTTCCAAAAAAGAAAAAGTAAAACGAATCTTAAAAAAAGGAAAAAGTAAAGCTAGCAATGCAATGTCCTTACAAGTCTTCCTTTTAAAAGCAAAACAAGCTCAAAATTAAAGTATCTACCTAGACATCTATCAATCTAATGGATTGAGAAAACAGGCATCATTCCTTGCCTGCTATACAGCTACTGAAAAGGAAGTAAATAGGTATCCTATTGTCTACCAGAATTCACAGCTGCAATCTTGTGTGTCACTGAACACAGACAGGTGCCTGAAAACAAGATTTGCAGCTTTCACTATACTGACCTGCTTCAATTATCCTATAGGAAACGCTGAGAGAAAACAAAATCTATTTTCTCAGGATGCAGCTCTGAGAAAATCTGATCAAGCACTGAGACAGTTCAGGGATCTAAGTAGCAAGAAAAACAACACTTAAAAACCTACATGAATAGTTTTCTCCTGGCTTAGCTCCCCTAAACACCTCACCTATGGGATCAGATACTGCCAGTGCAAGAAATGGGTGGGAAGACACAGCTGGGAGCGTGGAGGAACATCAGAATTATGCAGTATAGATCTGTAAAGGAACCATGGCCTCAGACCACAGAAAGATATCAGAAAACAATAGCTCCAAAAGGAAAGAAATAACACTTTTCCCAACACTTACTTTAGTAATAACAGTGTCAACATTAATACTCTTCTGGCAGTTGATTCACTGACCTTTCACTATCTTTGTCTCCAGTCTCTGTATTTACACCACTACAACGGGACAAAAGGTTCGCATTTCCACACCACTGACCATCTTTAAATGTCCTGCTCTTCCTCTTGAAAGAAAAGGGGTTGTTTCAGTACTTGAGTAATTGTATTCCCAAGTGTGGAATACCATCTATCTCAAACAGCACAGAGGGCAGGAGTGTCTGTCACAAGGCTGACAACACAATTTTTTTTCCACCAGTAGTGAGAGTTTTGAGTCCAACAGATGCAGTGGCTCACAAGTAGAAATACTATTGTAACTGGGAAAGTTGATGAACCACTAGTGAAATCTCAGACACGAGTCACCATCCAGAAAGAAAAACTCAGAAGTAGGTTTTGATGACTGTTAAAAAATGCAGCATTTATGTACATGGTCTCAAGTGAGCAGTCCCTGAAATTCCGGTATTAAGGATTCTGGTGTAAATGTAAGGATGTTTTCAAGCTAATGAAAATAAACAAAGTTTCAGCATTCACAAAGATTTAATAAGCATAGCATCAAACTGGATTTGTTAATTCATTCTTTATCTAGCTAATAAAATCCTTCTGCAGCCCCTCTGTATGGACCTTGTCAATTGCCCAGAGCCATTTTTCACACTATGCTCTTCAGCACTCTGAGGTTCAGAGTATGTTAAAGACCCATCGAAGCTGATCCTGCAACAGACCCAGGGTGCATCCAGCATGATTTACTAGCTTAATACTCCATGTCTGACTAACACGCTGAAATCACAACAGTGACACATCACCACTTAAGAAATATTGACTAGGCGATCGAAAGAGTTTCTCTTAGCACTTTAATCCTTTTACTGATTTACAAGGAAATAAAACTGTAACGTAGGTACATGGAACATGTACCAGTTCAATTACTTCCACCTTCAACTACACTTTCACCAATCTTTTAATAGACAATAGTTGAATAAGAGTTAGTGGTGAATCAACTTGAGAAATTAACTTGATTTTTAGACTCCAAGATATGATTCCAGGACTAGTCAAAAATAACAAATTCCACTATTTGTAAGCCAAATTAAGTTTGAGCTGAAAGTTATCTAGAAGGAAACCAAAGAGGACATTTTCACAACAAAACCACATTTAAAAAGGGGACTATATGGGGTTTTCTTTGCTAACACGTACTTTCTCCATCTCCATCCTTATCAAATTCTTCAATCATAGCCCGTAGTTCTTCATCAGACATATTTTCACCCAATTCTCTAGCAACCCGGCGCAGGTTTCTCAGACTTATTTTACCAGAGTCATCATCATCAAACAATTTGAATGCCTTGAGTATTTCTTCTTGTGGGTCTCTGTCCAATATCCAGTCTGTCACTGTAAGAAGGATACTTAAATTAGACTAAAAAATTCTGAAGGGTAAACTCAGAATGACCATAGCAGATTGAGGCAATACGAAGAACACACACTCCTGATTTCACCCTTTCTTTCATTTTTATATAGTTCAATTCAACATGCATATTTGTTTGGCCGTTATCTGACCTTTCTTTCTCATCTCTCTTTTCCCAAGCTGAGTTTCTCTTTGGGACATACCTGTTGCAGTGGAAAGCTACACGGCCATTTAGACACAGTCACGCTTTCAACGCACCTTTCAATAGGAATTACAAGTATACACATGCCTCCTCTGTTCCAAACTTACCTTTCAGAAAAAACATCAGCTCTGACAGATGAAGACATGTGAGTTTTTTTATTTTATACGTTTTGATCAGGATAGAGTTTTGACTTGGAGAGACCATTGAAACACTAAGTAATGAAAAACATTCACATGGAACCTCTCTTTTAGACACAAAAAACCTAAGCCCAGGGGTTATGAAAAGGGCACTGCTATGAACTACAAGATGTTAATTCTGAAAGGATTCATCAGTCTTTATTATTCCTTTTATCACAACCATTTGTCAGTTTCTGTAACAGAAAAGACAAACTTGCCATGTAAAATATTCTTCTAGTAATTATTTCAGACATTTCTGGAACCAACTGTAAATATCTTCACATCTTTGTACCTGCTAGTCTTGTATTACAGGGCTTGCTATTTATGACTTTCATCAAGCCATTAAAAACACATCAACCCCATTTGTGCATAGAGAACCACTTAGCATCTGCTACTGTCTGCAGATGGAACGCCTGCTCTGGCTTAGTGAACTTGACAGGAAAAAATTAGATTCAAGTTCATATAAGCTCACTACAGCAATGAAGTTTATATGTCTACATAAATCCCTCAGGTTTATATTAAATTTAAGTATTTTCATTTAAAACAACTACGCTGCATGACAGTATCGCATCATTTAAAAATTCTACCTTCCGTGGCAAGAAGACAACCGCAATGTTAGCTGAAGAACAATAAAACACTATGTCTCTAAATACCATAGGTAACATTATTGTACAAAAGAAGACAAAACGTAGTTGCATCTTTATACATTTCAGATGGGCCATTCCTACATTTAAAACCATAAATAACATTAAACTATGAAAAATTGATGGCTCAAGAATTGCTTAGCTATATTCAGCAGCTCTTCACAATTAAAGCTTCTATAACTTATTTTCTCTAACTCCCTGATCTTTCTGCTAGAAGTGGTATTATGTTTAATTCTGTGTCAAGGTCATACTGCGTCATAGCAGCACTCAAACCCAATTCAAATTTCGGGACAGGTTCGATCGCCTTCCAAGTGTATGTTGTACTTTCTACAAGAATTTTCCTAGCTTCTCACAGCACTTTTTGACTGCCCATATTGACAGCCAGGACAGAATCAGGAAACAATGAACAATGACAGGACTAAATATCAGGAATTAAGAAAGAATCACACAGTAATTAAAGTATATTCAATTATATAATATTATAGCATAATGATGCACTTATTATTATTGCTATTAAATCAATACGCTCACTTTACTTTTTTTAATTTATTTTAAATTAAATCAGGACTGAGCACGTGTATTTCCCCATAGACTTTATTTTTGGTTCTTTTCTGACTTACAATTTGCTTTAACCCGGCATACAACTACAAAAATATTATCTGTCATTAACTACACATTTTGTCCAATCCCAACTTGTTAAATCATTAAAATTTGCCACGTTTCAATCATTAGCTGTGTTGCCACATTAAGTAGATTGTTATTCGTAGCCAAGAGGAAATACACATGTACTACATTGGGGATTGGGTTTTTTTCAGAAAATTTACAGAAATCTAATACCTTGAACACATGGACTGGAATAATGAAATAGAGATATAAAGCCATAAATGGAGAAATCCCACACAGCTTTTTTTTTTGGTAAACACAAATTGTATGCAAAAGTATAAGTTATGTGTAACAACCAAAAAAAAAAAATCTTCAAAGAAACTTAAACTCTAATCTTTAAAAAATCTGCAAATCACTACATACTCAAAGTATGTCAAACTGCACAATACACAATCTTCAGATGAAACAGCTTAATGAAATGCCACTGTTTTTATTAACAGTTGAAAATCCTTTAAGTACAATATTTAACGTCTGCTTCAATTTCTCTTATCTTTGTTATATACGAAGTCTGTATTCAGTTTACAGTTTGCCTGTGTATACACTCCTTCCCGTGAAATTCAATGCCAAATACTTTTTCCACAGCAGGAAGGAGAATCTTACAAAATCCATAAACACAAGAATATCTACATTTTAAGTTAGCATTTATTCCTTTGTGTTAGTTTGAAAAAGATTAGGACTGTGTATACTATTTCCTTTTATACTGTGGCTATCATTAATCTCTGCATATCAAACTGAGTATTCAGAATACAAAAATTTATTTTCCTGCACTATTGACTTTTATTAAGAAAAATATGAAATGAAATCTCCCACTTCTGTTTCTTAATGGTACTAGATAACTGAAAAAGTACACAAAGTACTGCTTCCAAATTGTAGTCACTACTACAAGCTAAATTTCTCTAAAGGTACACAATCAAACACATACCAACTTCATTAAAATCTTCAAAGGTGATCTTGCCTGTCGCTTCTCGATCATAATCTTTAAGTATTTTCAGTACATCAGCTTTTTTCACATCAAAACCCAAGGCTCTCATTGCCACCTTTTGGAATAAAATGGAAGTGCAACCATAGATGAAGATTAAAATACGGATTTAACAGATTTCTTTTTATTTTCAGTAATTACCTTCTTGCCCAAGACAGAAGGTGTGTATCAGTGGTTTAGCAACAACAGTAAATAAAATTAATAAAAGGAGAAAAACTTTGGATATAAAAATCGCTTAAAACTACTACTAGCAAAGGGAACATCAAGCTACAGTGAAAAAACTAGCCTTTGCATTTTCAGGGATTTTACAGACTGGACCAAATGCTTCTTGGAACAAGAATATTTGTTTTCCTCACTTCCAAAAACATTTCAAGTACTGACCCTTTTTCGAAGGTATAACTGAAAATCATTCTTTAAATTATTCTTCTTCAGTATTCATACTAAGTGTGTATATGTTTACAGGTTTACAAGTCCTCTTACAAGTAACTTTACTGCTTTTCCAACGAACAACATAAACCAACCTATTTTTTATTTTTCCATTAGGTTAGGAGTACACATTTAGTTTCCCATTTGAACTGAGATGGCAATTTCTCAGCACACACTACCATAACTTCCTCCAAGCTGATGAACATACACTAAACCAGAAGTGGAAAACCACAATCCTATTGTATGTAGCCATTCAAAAATCTATGCTATATGCTGATTTTGTAGAGAAGGAGATAGTTCTTTATGTACTTCTGTTCTTCCATAGTATTATCTTCAGGGCCACAATATTTAATTAGACAGCTAAGAAACAGTTTTGCAAGTAATCATTACAACTGGGAATTCAAAGCATACCATAATTGGAAAAAGCATATTAAGAGTCCCGAAACAGTCCCCAGTACTACCCCACTCGCTGTGGCTTCCAGCAAAGATAAAATACCTGAACTCTGAAATAAAGAGAAGGGAATCGCTATACCTAAGACATTCCTGTAACAGCAATTAAAGTAAAAATAAGACTTTTTTTTTTTCTTCTCTCCCCTCTTTGAGTTAGTTGGTAGAGCCAGAATGTTGAGCCAGCAGGTTGGATTAGGTATTCCCTCCCAAAAGAATATCACCCAATACATGGCAGAAACACTGGCCTCTCCAAAGCTACTTTTTGTTCTTGATGCAGTATAATTAGAATAAAAATTCCTAGAAGATTTAAAGAGACTTTAATAAACTTCATGACTATTTCTAGAGACTTCCAGCTGGGAAGACTCACTAGGAAAGACTGCCATCCTAGCCTCCATTTGCCGGTAGTTATCAACAGGAGAAGCCTTTTTTGGGAAGGGAAACTACTGAGCCTCCCTTACGCACAGCAAATAGCATACCTCATTCCTACAATCCATAGGCTCCCTGTTGAAAAATGCAAGTGGGTCAGCTTTGGCTTGTAGTCAAGGGTTTTACAAATTTGATTTACATCTTTTACCTAAGCCTCTGAAACCTGTGGATTTTCACAACATCAAGCTTTAGATCATACAGTGCCTTCAAAAAGAACCAAACAGCTTTCCAAGAGCTTTTTCCACTTAGTCATCTGTCCAAGCTAAACCCTGGGGAGCATTCAGACCAGTGTTATGCAGGATGCTACGGCACTTCTGTTACTGTGTCAAGTATATAGTGTAGGAAGAAAAGCTCATTCTTACACCAATCCAGTATTCCCTTTTTTTTCTTTCCAAATATCCTCACTCCTTCAGCCCAGCAAGAGATTTTGAACATGGAGCATTTTTTAAAGACACAGCCAACATCTTAAAAACTCACTAAGAAACAGATATCTATTATCTGCCATAAAATTGTTTAAATGAAAAAAACTTTTACCTTTAATTCATGATAATTTATTGCTCTATCTTTGTCTGTATCAAACAACTCAAAGGCATCTTTAATTTCTTGCTTCTGTTCCTCAGTCAGTTCTCTTCTCTTCTTTTTTTTAGTTTTGTCTACCGAAAGCTCATTCCTGTGTAAGAAGAAAGAAATTAAGTGTAATTGATTTCTACTGGGAAGATACCACTGCAGATAACATTTTCCACTGATAAGAAACTCACGATAATTGCACAGATCATTACCTTCCCCATTCAATCTTTTCCCAGCTTGTCCTCCCAGCTTAAAATAACACTTGAAATAGACAATTCCTTTGTGAAAGCTCAATACCTCCAATCCCCCACCCAAAATAAAATCAGCACAGGCTTTTTGGTTAATAAATAACAACAACAACAACAAAAAAGAGGGTAGAAAAACTACCAGTTAAAAAGAATACTTAAGGTTACAAACTAGATTAGCAGTTGAAATGATACAACTCCTGAAAATACTTTATTTCTAAACTGTAGCTTAGAAGAAAGAATTTTGAGACAGACAGGCCACTGGAGGCTTAACTAGGCTAGACAGCTGGGTCATCTGGCTACTGAAGTGGGCGTTAGGTGCCACAAATCGGCTTTGTTGCCAGTTACAGTTCTTAGGTAAATGGCATGTATGGATTTTTTTAAAATCCTTTAAATCACACACCCTGTTCTAAAGCCTTTTTGCTCTGGTTTTGGTATATACAAAAGAGACAAGCCCCCCAAACCAGCAAATCTTGCTCAAAGACAGCCCTCTTTTCCTTGGCTAGTCTAGAAATAAGGTCAAATTTTCAGGTAACAGACAGAAAATACACGATTCATATATTGGGAACAACAGTTGAAAAAACTGAAAAGGATGGCACTGATAAAAGGTACTTTGGACCAAGCTAGTAAAGTGTAAATTTTGCTGTAACTGTGCTTTATTCGCACCAATGAGATTGACTGCTGTACCCAGACTAATGGCCTGGAAGATGTCCATTTCAGAGCAAGAACTCTAAAAAAAAAGAAAAGTAGTACATTTGAGGTAACAGCTGATATCAACTAAGGCTGTTGCAGTACTCAAGGTACACTCCTGGAAGAAGCAGGCATGTGTGAGGCTTGGCAGCATGCCGTGATGAGCATGGCTAATTGTAGCAGTAAATCCCCTCCATTCTGTGATCATGAGGCCACATCAGATGTACTGTGTCCAGCTGTGGACACCCCAGTACAGAAAATGGGTAAGGTCTAAGGCAGACTACCATGCCTGGTGGCTGCTGCGCATGGTGCATGAGAAGCTGAGGGAGCTGGGTTTGTTTAGAGCAGGGTGAGTGGGGCAGAGGGACCAGGTGGGGAAGGGCTAAGGAGAGGGGATCTAAGTCCTTCACTATCTAGAGGGTTATTACACAGAGAACAGCGACAGGGTCCCCTCAGAGGAGCACAGTGAAAGGACAAGAGGCAACAACTACAAAATGCAACAGGAGAAACTGCAGCTCAGAAGACAAACTTGTAGCTTGTTTCTCTAAGGGGAAACATTTTCCCAGTGCGAGCATTTATGTGCTGGAACAGCTGCACTCAGAGACCGAGGAGTCTGCCTCGTCAGAAATTTCTGGAACCCAACTGAAAAAGGTGCTCAGCAACCTCATTCAGTTTTGAGTGGGACCCACTCTGAGCAGAAAGCTGGACTAGATGACTTCCAGAAGTCCTTTCTAACCTAAGTTATTGTATAATTTAGGTTACGCTCTCAGGAAAAGGTTTTTTATACTCATTTGTTTATTTGCACCAGAGACAAAATGCAAGCTGTGTCACCTACTGTAAAATGCATAAAAATTACTGATGAGTGAGCAGAAAACTGCTTTTCAAGGATATTTATTTTCCAAATCTCCCGTAATGAGCTGCTTTTCCTTCTCCTTTGTCAAGGATTTGCTAATTTTAATCAAAACCAAAAATTAAACACACAGCTGGGATCTAGCTTTCAAGAACCACTGAAACTACACCAGTAAGAATTCCAAATATAGACCAGAAAAGTGCAAGCTGCGCAAGCTGGACCTGCCTCAGACCACAATATCCTCAAAGAGCAAGTCCTTAGCAGGCCAGTTGAGACAGCATGATTTCACACAGGCTTTGGATTACCGTAGCTTTTGCAAGGATGAAAATAACTCTGAGCTGGCTACATAATTAGGACTGGGAGAGTAGCTCAGATCCAGAGAGAGCCCACATTTTGTGAGCTGCGATGATGAAATCCATTTAGCAGTCTGAAAGCAGATTACCGTGGAACTCTTCTGGAAGAAGGATCTAGCTACTCAAGCATTTTAGCATAAAAGAATTTTTATAAAAGACGGAGCAGTACTTAAATGCAACTAGTTTAGTGCCACTTCTTCTACAACCACTTTTCCTATATGAAGCGTGAAGTTCTCAAGCCTTGAAAATTAAGGATCACATATGCCACATAAGCATATTAATGACGCTCGAAGACAAGGATTTGCCAGTACAGAATTTATAAGCCGGGCCCCTTCGCACAACAGTTACTGAATCCGAATTAAAAAAAAACCAACCCCACAAACCCCCAAAAGCCAACAGCCGAACTTAACGCCTATTAAAAGGCTTTCTGAAGGTGCGTTACTTTAGGCAACCCACAAGCGAACCTCTCAAAGCGAGGCCCTCAAAGGAGGGCCCCACCCTCCCTCGGTGAACAGACGGCGGCCGGACCTGCTCCGCCCCGGCCGCCCACGACCCCCTCCGAAGGGATCAGACATAAGCGGCTGCGGCTGACCTCCACCGGCACGGCCCCGCCGCTGCCCCCCCCCCCCCCCCCGCTTTCCGAGATCTCTCCCCGGACGTTACCGCGGCCGGCTGCCCTCCGAGGGGACTGCGAGGCCCTTGAGGGCCCCGGAGGGCGGCGCCCGCGGCCGCCCCCCCTCCCCCCAGCAGAGCCGCCCGCACTCCGGGGCCCGAAGCGGGAATCGCCCGGCTCATACCGACCTCAAGGCCAAGCTCATGCTGCCGCCGCCCCCGAGCCGGGCCGCGGCGGGCCGGGCCGCACCGGACCACGCCGCCTGCCCCTCCGCACGGCCCCGCCGTCCTCCCTTCCCCTTGGAAACGCGGCACGACGCCGGCGCCCGCCAACCCGCGCCCTCCTCTGCAGGCCGCCGCCGTCTGATTGGAGGCTGGCGGGGATCTTCCCGCCTCCGAGCGTCGAGCGCCCGCTTACTGGCTGGGAGGCTGCCACTCAAGCGGGAGGGGGCGTTCCTCTTGCGTCATCCGCGCGGGGGGCGGGGTTTTTGGCGTGGGACGCCGTTACCCAGAATGCTGCGCGGCGCGGGCAGAGGTGAGCGGGGCGCCGGGCGCCGGCGGGCCCTGGCGGTGGCTGATCTGGCCCGGCCCCGCTCGCCCCCTGGCACGGCTGGCGGGCTGCCGGGGGCGCCTGGGAGCGGGTGTGCCGCCTCTGCTCCTCTGTCTCTAGCCTGGGTGTGCTAGGGCTGCGGCAGAAGAGCTCCGCCGCGTGCCCAGGCTCTGCCCGCTCCCTCCGCCGCTGGGTGGGACGGCGCCATTTTGAGCGTGGAAGCGCGGCGGGTCGTGGAGGAGCTGTGGGAGGCGGCGCTCCCGCCGTCCGGAGTCGGGGAGCGGGCACTGCCTGCGCGGTGACAGCCGTCGGCGCGCCTAGCTGTTGGCAGGGCCTTGGGGAAAGTGGCCTCGCCTCTGTCGGCTGGGAACTGGTAGTCGATACGCACCTTCAGGATGGGGTCTGGGAGCTCTGCATCGGAGCTCAGAAATGTGAGGGGAGATGTGATTCGTAAGCACGTTCTTGAAATACGTATATACACGCATGGCATTCAGAGTACGTGGAAGCATTTTTGTCGAGCCTGTCTGGTAGTCTACACTTCGCCCTCCTAAAAATCTATTACGTGAAGGCTGAAGACTTTTATGTATGGTTCCAGTTCTCATTGCCATTAATACTTTTGTGCTTTGCAAACCAGTGAATAAGCCAACATTACATACTCGGTGGGTGAGGCAAGTATTCATTTCACCGATAAGAAACCACCAACTTGGAAAGTGTGCTGCCTTGGCACTCTGGTCTGTGACACAACAGATGTCCCTTGTGCCTTGGCATTCAGGGTGCCCTGAGCAGACAGGGCGGTTTTATAACTAGTGCTGAAACAGCATAGTCCAGTGCTACTAGCTGGACCACATGGATGTTCAGTTTTTTCCTAATACTGTGCTAAGCAGTCTGGCTAAATTCACTGAAAAGACTCGGGCAGTGAAAAATGTCTTCAGGCATTTAAGTCCTGCTCCCTTCAGGACTAACAGCATGTCTTGAAGGTGTTTTACATTTGCAGACACCTAGTTTTCCAGTAATAAGCCAGTAGCATGTTGACCCTGACTATGCACTGTTGGATCTGAAGAGGTGGAATCAGTAGGCGTGCTCAAGACACATTTTTCCTGAAAAGTCAAGCAGAGATGAGGCTTGTTTGGCTGTTCATATTATCTCTGGTCCACAGATCAAGTAGGCAGAGGTACTGTAAGAAGTTCGTGATTGACCTCTGTTAACCGATGGTAGCTTTGTAACTAAAAGCGTAAGTTACCGGCAAGTTTGACCCTCCACCTGTGCTGTAGTGAGAGATTTTTGATCAGAGATTTTTCATTTCACTCCTTGCTGTTTGGATATGTCTGCGATTAGGTGCATTCATCTGAGCAATTGTGTGTTTGTGTTCAAATCTGGGTTCATCCCCAGTTTGAAGCAGGGAGTTGGGTACAGGTCCTGAATACGGGTCTCAGAACTCCGTGCAGGTAACTCTGCAGTCAGTCCATGCTGGTCACATCGAGGCAGTAGGTACTGTATAGTAAACAAACAAGCAAATACACCCGCAAATTAGTTTTGTTGTGCTTCCTACAACATATTTACATGGCCAGAGAGAAAAGGAGAGCATTAATTGAGTGGTGAGAACGCTCACCTGGAGTGTGGGGGAGGTAGGGTCAGGGTCCTGAGTGCACCAGCAGCCCTGAATTGCCCTGTCTCACCTGGGACCCCCACCCACAACCCCTCTGCATGTTGGTCCTGGAGCTCAGCCCACAGGACCTTGATCCTTGCCTGAGCTATATTGGAGGTAGACCTGCCTTTGTGCTGTGTGCTGCTGTCGCTGGCTTATTGACAGGACTTTGTGGCCTGGCCTTGAACTTGAGTCATGACCTTGCAGTTGTCTGGCAATCAGTGGGCTGCTGACAGGTGCGGTTACCGTCACCATCCCTGCGGTCTGTGGGGAGGTCGCTATCCCTGCCTGTGTCACGGTTGCCCTTGGCTTCCACGTTGTCCTCCCTCATGGAGCACCCCTGTCCTTGCTACTCCCTGGCAGGTAGACTCAAATACCTGATACTGAATGACCCTCTGGGTATGCTTCCAGGAACTGGAGATCCGCGTTCGGGTCTGTATTTCTAAACTTAGCTATAAAATTGCCTTCTTGCCTCCAAGGCCAAGGAGCTTGCCGTGACTTTAATGAGAAGAGATGCACAGCTGACTAAGCACTTTTCTCTAGCCTTTAGGTACCTAACACACATACAGCTCTCCTCTTGCGTGTTTCCTACTGGCGGTAGGTGGTAGAGGTAGGACTCCTCGCTCTTCTGCTGGCCCATCACGGTGTTTCCAGAAGGGAGCACACAGCCAGGTCTGCTGTAATGACTTCCCGTGCCTAACCTGGTTGGGTGACCAGTGAAGGTGGGCTTGAAAAGATAAGGGCAATTAGGAGCTACACAATCCACAGGAATAAACACACCCCTGTGTGCTCTGCCTCTAAACTTGATTATTCCCAGCCAGTCTCATTTGCAAGTGTAGGAAGGGAGAGTGTCTTACCATTTACAACCCTTGGTGTTTGTAGCGATGTTGTTATTCTTTGCACTAAACTGTAAGATCTTCAGGGCAGAAGATCGCCAAGCAGACAGATTCCTAGTGCAACTGGTGCTGTGCTTAATGGGATGCTATGGTAAAAGCTCTGCTCCAGAAACCAAAATGCCACTGTTTGTAAACTTAGTAAAGCTGGCAGCAGTGTTTGTATTGCACATGTAATGGAGATGCCAGGAATTCAAAACTGAAAAGACGGACTGAAATTATAATAGCTAAAAAGAAATTCTTGATTTTGGGTATGGTGTCTGAGACTTACAAACCCTTACATTTTCAAAGCTGGCAAAACCTTGTCTAAAATTACCTCTTATGAGTAGAGTGGATAAATTAGAATGTCACTGGCATGTTCCTCACACCTATGTATTGCCAGCTTAATAAGGACAATAATTGTTTATTTGTGAGGTATGCTTGAAGGCTTTATTATTAGTTGTATCTTCAGCTTTTAATTAATTTTCAAACTCATCTGTTGCTATATGAAAGCCATTTGTGGGGCTGTCTGCCAGCCATATCTTCCCTTTGAGTGAATATGTTTACTTTTCTATTCCTAATTTTATTAGTTCTTGAAACCACTCTACTGTTCCCTTGTCCCAAGCTGAATTTGAGGGTCCAGGAGATTACAAACCTCATCCCGGCTGTTCAAAATCAGATCAAATATCAGAACCTTCTGATGTAAAGCAAGAAGCTGCTTTGTCAATAAAATTAATTGAAAAATTTTTAAAGGAGTAGTTTTGCTTGGGCAGATTTCATGTAAGTTCAACTGTTGTTTGTTCATGTCACTCTTACAGCAAATCGTACGCCACAAAATCAGTGTGAAAATGTAAAGCCATATTAAAAACATATCGTGTCCTTGCCTGTTTGATGATTGGAAATGTACTCCTGTGTACGTCTGGATCAAACTGCTGGGAAATATCTTACTCTCTAGCTCTGGTACAGTCACAAAAGTGTTGGCCAAGGACCTCTCCTGAGTCCTTCTCCCTGTGTCAGGGTTCTTTTGTTTGTTTGTTTTTCCTGTGCTTTCCAATTTTAATTGCTGTTGAATGCCTCGTAACCTTCCCAGGACACTGTTGGGCGCATACGGGAACACGCACAAAGTCAGTTACTAAATTGGTGAGATTAGCCCGTCCAATAAAATCTGAATCATTGGAGGAACCGTGTACTGAAAATCGTTTTGGATAGCACAGCAAAAGCAAAGAGTGGGCTTATAACACCGTTCATTTCTACTTTACTCTATATTTATGCAATAAAGCCTATTATTTTGTTTTTATGGTAAATTTAGACACCTTTTTTTGTGCAGAAGGTTGTAGTCCCTGGTGGCACCTTTCCATGTGTTTCTCCTCTCAGCACAGCAAAGCACAGCCGCTCTGCCCCTGCCCTGGAGGCAGCTCCTGCCTGTGCTTGTGCTGCGGAAGTCATCTCCTGCTCGTCCTCCAGCCCACACTACACTGCCCAGGCTTACCGCACCTGCACACCGCAGGCAGGCAGGAAGGTAATAATGACTTTTGTTGTCTTTATGTAGGAATATAGGAGAGGAGCAGAGAAGGGATATTCTGCCTGTATGTAGTACTCTGTAGGAGCATTAACTGACTTTGAGGTATGATTACACTACACAAAGCAACGCGGTGTTCATGTATAAGCTAGTAGTAAAGTGATTTAACGTCACACTAGAGTTGTCTCAGAGGACTAGATTGCTTTCTGACTAGCCTGGATATCCCTGTGCTGCACCAATGTGCACAGTGCAGATATAACCTAACATTTTTACCAGAAAACCCCTATGTAATATTTAGGTTCAAATAATGTTAAATTTAAAATAAAACCTAACGAGTGTTTTCTGACTGCTTTTCAATTGTATCTGTTTCTGTGCTTCCTAATTCAATTTGGAAGTGAGGGGACTTAAGAAGAATTAGTTTTGGATGAAATCTGGTTGAATTTTTAGACAGAAGAGGTACTGCTTAATCATTTCAGTAATGCATGCATTAATTATAAATAGTAACTTGAAACAGTGTTGGTTGAATTCTTAGACCTAGATTTTAAAAGTTAAATATTCGTAATTCCTCCTTTGCCATATCTTTTTCTACCCTTATCTCCCTCCCTCTTTCCTAACAGATCTCCATTTTTTGTTTTCTTTGGCTATAGATGTCTGCTCTTAAAAGGTAAGGTGTTACACTAGGCTTTAACAGCACTTGTTCTAAAGCTCATTCTGAGCTCTGCTATATAGCATCCTACAGTCTAGGATTTAACAGTAAGGATGCTTTTTTTTTTCCTGTCCCTAAGAATATTCTTTTTAGCAGAAGCATCCCATGTTTCTTTCATAGTGACATGATGGCAAATAGAGATGTTGACTGATATAAAAATAAAATGAGATGCTGTAGTACTGAAGTAATTAAAATTACTGTTTCATTTCCATGTGTATTAGAAAGATGATTATAAAGACCCCTTACTCATCTGAGATAGCTACCTCACAACGTAGCATCTGTTGTGAAATACAAGGTGTAGTTCAATATGACAAAAGCAACGCAACACATTCATCATTGCTGTAAATAAAAATTATAAGTAACTGGTAAGAGACTGGAATCAGATTGCATGCGCAGCAGTATGAAAAACAGAATTTTACATTTTAAAACTTAAATTCAAAGTGCTGAAGAATGAACCAAAGCACTGATTGCTGTAGAGAAATCTTTTCTACATGAGCAGAGCATAGGCTGAATATGAGATGAAGGCATAGTGGAAGAAAGCTATGAGGCAGCCTGAAGGCTGCTATTACTTACGCAAAGATACTCTGTGTGACTAAAGCAGTCTCCTCAAACTCTGCGTCTTCCTTCCTCACCTGGTAAGCTGTAAGAAGGACAACTGCGTATACCCTCCACACAGAGGCCGGAGGGGTTACAAGCATGGTGGAAGGCAGTATCAGAATTCAAACTCATGTTGATAAATTGATGAGGTGGTCTGGAATCAGTGATAGGAAATGGAATGAAGGCAGGTTGACAGTGCTTTATTTCACAGGAGAAAACTCCAGTGCAGAAATGCAAGATGGGAAGTAACTGGATAGCAAATATTATTACAGAACAGAACTTGGAGATTACAAGGGACCAGAAATATGAATCAGCAACATGATGTATTCGGAAGGGAGCAAACATGTAAGGCAAGGATGAACCTGTTCTGTTCTGCTTGGTGCTGGCGAAGCTTGAGTGGCATACAGTTTTGCAGAGCATAGTTTAGGACAGGAATAAAGAAACTGGAAAGACCTGGAGGGAAAAACAAAGTAATTAAATCTTTCCTTATATGTCATGTTTTTAAGCTTATGGTAGCTGACTGGTAACAGTTTTCTGCTATGTAAAAAGATGTTATACGAACACTGCATCCAAGAATAACAGCTTAGTTTGTAGAAAAGAGTAACTTGGACTGAATATGAAGAAAAGCATAGGCCGATCAATAAGGCATTGTGGAATGACCTTTATGGCCAACGGTGAGCCACAGGGCTGCCCTTTCTCTGTTGGGTTTCTTATCTTGTGCTCCAGGCCCAGTGCTCCAGAGATGGCAGATTTCAGATATTGTGAAATAAGAGGCCATTTCTCAGAGTGAGGAAGAAGGGAACAAAGGTGGGAGAACTCATGGGGAGGCACAGACAGAAGTCTGGGTATGTGTGAGGAGGCAGCAGCAGAGGATGTGGGACGAAGGAAAAAGTTGGTAACAGGCCAGAAACATGAGGCAGTTGAGGGACCAGGAAGTGAAAAAGTGATGGAAAACAGGAAGAAGTGGGGGCAGGCAGACCTGGGAACGTCTAGTTTTAAGCAAACATTCTGCTGCTCTGCATGAAGGTGGTGCTAGGTGACCTCAAGATGGTCTTTCTCAGCCCTCTCTTTCTTACTTGTCTGCAAAGAAGTGCAATAAAGCACTTCTTCGATTTCTTATCTGTAAACCAAACCTGTCCCCTTATCTGCTGAATGCCAATGAAAAATGTTCATTCTTGTTGCTAGGACAATTTACTGTTTCAAATCTGATGTCAAATCTGATGATTTTCACAGCACATGTAACAAACTTCTTTCAACTTGTTGGCAAACCGATAATTGAGAAAGTAGTAGTGACAGTGATGGATTCTGCTGACGCCTTGCATTCCGAGTGCTCCTGCTGCAAACACCAGGGCAGAACAGGAGGTGAAATGATTGTAACTGGGGCACCAAAATCTTTTTGTACTGTGCCGTGGTGACACAGTGCCATTAACTCTTGATGTGCATCTGAACTTACTACTGACCCCAGATGACAGAGAAAGGCTTTGCACATCCTTCATTAGACCCAAGGTGGAAGTTGTGGGTTGCCACATTTTATAAACTCAGATCTGAGGTGTCTTACTTCCACTAGAAGTTACTTTGTCCCTAGACATGTAATGGGGAATCATTGATACACAGCTGTGCAGCACTTTGAAACGATGACACACGATCAGCGGGGTTAGTCCCAATTGTTAGGTTGTATGATAAAAGACTCCTCCGCATCACCAGAAAGGACAGAGGAACAAGGCTGGGTGGGGGACCCCAATAACCTAATCTGAGAAGTGGAGCCTCCCAGCTGGCTGCTCCCAAGCTCATTTTTTTATTCTTTAGATGAAACCAACATTATAATATTTTTTAATTATTTGCATTTAATTGCCTTATTTCCCACATAATTACTTACAATTCATTCATTTCCCTCATAAAGTCACCTTATTTCTACCTGTATTTGCCTTCAGATTCTGTCCTCAGCACCACATAAAATTCAAAATTTAACAAGGTAAACTAGCTTTGAAAATAAGATTGTGTTTGCACTAATGTGCAAAGAGATTGTCTTGAAGACTGCACCTTGACCCTGGAACTCCTGGGAGGAAAACAAATGCATCCTATTAACTGAACAACCACATATCCCTGAAGTCCAGTTATCGGTTGTCTGGAGGGAAGGATATCCTCATCTTTAAATGAACAGCTGCATTTCACCTTCGTCATTTATTCTTGACTTTACACAGGCATGTTTCTTTTCTGCTGGTTTTCATGACAGCTGCTGCTTTTGTTATTCATGGACTAATTTCCACAAAACTTCTACAGTTTATCGGTTAATAAGGAGTCTTCTAGCAGAAACTGGACAGCAAGTATGCTAGGCGTTCTTTCAAGCTCCAGTTGTGTGTGCACACAGAAGCTATGTGACCATTTTTGTTTCAAGTACAGTAAACAGCTGTCATTAGCTACTGTCTTGTGTGGAAATAATAATCTAGGTCACCACAACCTGAAACTGACACCCAAATACATACTTTTCATCCCATCCATGTTTTCTATGTACGAATTCCGTTGAAAACCTAATTCTGATTTGTGTTAAAATGTAGGGGTTTTTTCAAGAAGTACCCATCCATGGTTTTATAAAAGCTTTGCAGCATCCATCTATGATATCTAAACGTTTCTAATGCAGTCTCTTGCTCAGAAGCGTGAAAAACACTGCTAGCAATTTCTAAAGGTTTTACACTCCATTTAGAATGAAGACGTGCTTCTCTTAAAAATACCTAGAAA
The DNA here is from genome assembly GCF_965638725.1 of Aptenodytes patagonicus. Classification (NCBI taxonomy): domain Eukaryota; kingdom Metazoa; phylum Chordata; class Aves; order Sphenisciformes; family Spheniscidae; genus Aptenodytes; species Aptenodytes patagonicus. The sequence goes on from NC_134982.1 coordinate 85,994,100, forward strand.
TTATGACTGGACTGCATAGGATTATAACATTTTTTATTATGATTATCTATGGTAAAATTATTTTTTTATGTGTAAACTGTTGTTTAACATCACAAAAGTCTTGACAGATTACAGAGCAAAACTTCCCATCTGATTTTTTTGCCAATCTACTGAAAACTGCATGAACATACATTTAGATTTTACAAATAAATCAACACAGTTTTAAATGCCCAAGATGTTGCAATATTTAAACTTACAATGTATGTTTTAAATATTTAATCCAAGTAGTGTTAAAGGGACACTGTCAAACTCTTACGACTAAAACTTGGTAATTCTTAACAAAAATAGTCAGAGCCAGTTCTTTATACTTAAGACATATCATTGACCTAGTACTGAATTTCTTGTAATATAAAAATAATTTTGAGACACTCAAAAACTACTTTTGACTAGATTATAGCAACAGTTTACTAACATGCCCCATTTTGGGCTATGTTCACGTAAAGCTCACTTCCGAGCTAGGAAATTATTCCCTAGATTTTGGTCAAGGAAAAAAACCCTGGCAATTGCCGTTATCTGCGTATACTTAATGGACTTAAGCATGGCTTAATAGGGCATTTTGACAGTGATCTGGACATTTAGGGATCTTGTAGCTGATGCTGAGCACAGATTTAAACACAAATGATGGAGGGCATCTTTCCTTTTGAATTGGCATGCCTGTGAGCCTTCTCTTAGGAGCTCAAGTTTTACAATACAGTAAAATCTGGCTCCAGGGCTTCTAATATTGGATCAAATAAACAAACCGATAGTGGTGTAACACGAAATGTTTAATGTTAATTCAACGTGATCTCACTCTCCTAATGAACATATGCAAAAATTTCAGCAGCCGGCATACGTATTGTCAGGCTTTGTGACAGAAGAGGTCTCTCTGTCCGCGTTATTGCGCGGGGTTATCACCAGTGCTCCTACAGCCTTCACAAAGCATAAAGCAAGACTACTACAGGGTTTATGCCACAGATGGCTAATTTGAAGGAATTCAGTCAATTACTGTTGGGTAACTGGTGACACCATGGCTTCATCTGGATAACTGGTGTAAGCTTCAGTGCTATGTATTTTTTCTGCCATTCTGGCTTTCCGGGTTGCCACCTCATCTGTGATTGTCCACCATGAACCTTTGGCTATCAAGAACAGTGTCTGGACTGCTGCATGAATAGCAGCACGTGTCAGCAGGCTAAAAAGGAAAACCACACTGTGGAGTTTGTTCTGGGCCTCTTCACTGAGTGGCTTTTTTGCTTCCCAGGCTAGCCTTTTGTATTTCTTCCTCTGGCCGAATGAGGCCAAGATAAAAACCTCTTAGTTTCATTTATGACAGAAGTCTACCCACTGATTAACCACTCCTCATGTAATACACTGATGTACTTGGATTTCTCCAGAAAAGAGACCATGATCTGAGTGATAACAGGTCTTTCAAGCGTTGCATTGCTACACCTGTCCTGCCCACTCACAATTTTGCTTCAGCTTGGAGATAGGCACTGCTAACAAGAACTAGGCACGTCACAAGCTATCAGTACAAATCCTGGTGAAGAATATATTCAAATAGTAAAGGCAGGAGTGCAGTGATCTGTGAAAGGAGAAGAGCATTACATAAGATACTCTCTTCCAAAATTTTTAGACAGAGATGCTTTTTATTTTGCAACTTTTTTTTTTCACCAGAATTTACACCTATTAAGAAGGCTATTGATTTCCATTCCCCCATGCCTTAGACGGAGCCCAAAGTTTGGGCTCCCTTTCTGTTGGCTATGATGAGAGGGGGGAAAAAAAAGCTTCCCCATAAAGTGAAAGCCAAACAAATAAGGTTAAACTCCACTAAAATTTGGGAAAAACATTTGCACTATTTTTAGGCAAGTATATATGGCTATATACAAAAATAACATCAGACAGTGTCCTTTTAAAAAAGTTAAATATGTATAGACTGTTAGAATAATTACACAAACTTTAACCATTTCAGCAGCTTTTAAACATCACACATTCAATTTTCATAAGCAAGTTACAATGCCATTTAGCATTTCTCAATGTATTTAACTTTTTTTGGAACAGACTCAAATGCAATGCACTTTACTTTTCATGAAAAAAAAATGCACTAAACACTTCATAAGCAAACAGTGTAACAGTTCAAGTTACATTCACTTTGTGATAACAAGTGTGCTGGCTGTTTAATCCTGCACCTGCAGTAGGGCAAGGTAATGGTAATGCCTCCATCCTTCCCCTACCACAGAGCATTAACAACCGAATTACAATCCAGTCACATAAAAATACTCTTAAACACAAATAAAACCTTTAAGCTTGTCACAGTCCAGTTCTCCCAAATTTACAGAACAATGTATTCTGCAAGTAAATTTTTTTTTATGAGCTTATCAGAAAAAAACCAAACACATCAAGCAAGGGCTCAATCCGCTTTGTACAGAATAGTCTAGCACATTAATTGATTGGTTCACAAATTCTTTTAATTCCTAACTCGCACACCCGTAAGCAAAACAGTTCCCTAGCCAACAGTGAGAGTACTCATTCTTGCTCCTCTGTCATGGTGCAGGTGTCCCCTGCACCACACCGGGAAGCATGAAAACCTCAACAGTCCATCAGCTGTTGGATCCAAATCAAAAGCTTTTTGGGTAAACTGATGTATTTATATACCTTCCAGCTCGCAAGTTTGGTGTATAGCATTTCCATACCTTAGTGGATTCTAAAGAAACTGCCAGACAGCTGCTTTGCAAAGGTGCAGGCGATGATGGGTGCAGCAGACAGCGAGCGGCAGGTGACAACGGCTGCAGAATGGCCCTTACCTCTTGCTGCCCACCGAGTCCTGCGTAGGTACTGTTCTTGCTTGGACCTAATGGCGCTGCTCCCAGCGCACACCAGGTCTTGGCACGAGCTGTGTTAGGCCAAAACCCGAGCAGGAGTTGAGTAAATAGTCACAAACCTAGTGCTACATCAACAAGGTTTCAGGCATGAATGTAAAACCTCTCAGTTTGGAATATATGCATCTGTCAGAATCATAACAAAAATAAACCAATATATTTCAATCACAATACATGTGCAAACATGCCCTGAAAAAATAGAAAGAAAAATGGTAGCTTTGGCTAAAGCTACTAGCTTACACATTTTTTATAAAAATAGGAATGAAGTAGGCAAAAATAGGGAGAATTTTTGCAGCTCATCTGTATCAATTTGCCAGCTCTTTACTAACGCATACTGCTTTTGCTTTTGTCAACACTTCCACAAGCCGTTTGGTTTTTCAACAGGGAATAGATCACACAAAATGCACTGTCACTAGGAAGTGACTCTCGAATTTGTAATGCGAAGCGCTACGCTTGCAATGGATCTCATGGCACAAGTAGAAACCTTGTGACAAACTCCAGCTTGTGAAATGTAGTTGGAAGCTAAACGATACAGCCTTTCTGCCCCAAATATGTTGAAGTGCCCAGGCAGTACCTTCTCCACGAGACCTCTGTCCACTAACTCCATGAGGCGCTGGCAGCTTGAAACGTAGTCACTTACTCTGCTGTAGGGAAGCCAGTCAATCATGGATCCGTCATACACCACGTCTCCGCTGAACAGAATCTTCCGGTCTTTGTCGTGTAAGCAAATACTACCTCTTGAATGGCCAGGCATGTGCATGACAGTGAGCTGTCGGTCTCCAAGGCTGATCACATCCCCTGTGAACAGATGTGTTAGAGGAAAACGTTTGCATTTATCATGTATATTAAACACCACAAAGAGTACGACCTACCCATAGGCTGCGAGTTTGTACGTACCATATATCCACAACAATGGGAGTGGGACATTGATTTTCTTGGTGAATGCCAAAGAGGCATCTGAGAGATACGCTTGACATTAGGGTATTTTCCAGTGACAATAATAGTTAACACAGGCTTGGGCTGTGTTAATTGAATCTATTCCCACCCTAATAAACTAAACAATGTGAAAAGAAATGTGATAGAGAAAATAAAACAGGAAACAAACAGAACATACCTAAGCTGGGTATCCTTTGAAAGTTTACAAGGTGTTCCACAATTTATTATAATTTTACCCTCACTTAATTTGCCTAGAATTCCACCACTGTTACTTTTGAAAGGCAAAATGACAACATAAATTGCTGGAGGAGAACCAAGACTGGCCTCCACACACCTTCTTCATCTCATTCAATCAGATATATAAAAATAGAACTTTCTTAACATTAGGTCATTTTTTTGCCAGCTTCCATGTGAATGCCTTTTCACTGTACTAGCCACTGAACTGGTACTTTCAGCAGAAAGTCAGTCTAGGGATGGAGAACAGGCCAAGTAAGTCTGCTGTTGATTTTAAGTTGTAATGCCAGCTTAATTATAAATGTGCAAACCCCATTAATTTACAGGTGGTAAATATGTTAACTTTAGGGCTGTGTAGGGAAAGATGACCATCATATAAGCAACCTTCTCAGAAGCAGCTGCTTAACGACTATATGAAACAGTTCTAAAAGAAATAACATCCAGTACCATCGTAAAACAATGCTTAAAATGGTAATATGCCTTTCAAGTTCCAAGGAGAACAAGAAAAAGGTACCAAACCTCTATTGCACCAGAAATGTGAAAGTTACAGATCTGTCTCACACCAGAGACAGGCATGCCATGAATTTACTCAAGACTCAGCAAACTTAAAGGTACTTAACTCTTGAAAAGCAGATCTTTCGTGGCAGGACCTGATGCGCTTTGGTACTCAACTGAAAAGGATTACTGAAAATGCTAGAACAGAGTTTGTAAGGCACTGAATAGCTAACATTTGACCACGCTGTACGTAACACGGAAACAGACCCCTACGTCTGCAGAAGCAGCTAGTTTCAAAATGATCAGACAGAATTTTTAGCCAAATTCTCTTTCAGGGAAATGTTGAGAAGCCTTGGTAGGAGAAGGAAATAGACTTGACTGTTGAGAAGATTGTGCAGAAAATGCCTGTGTTGGTGAATGAAACAACAGCGGAGATGGTGAAGTTAATGGAGCCAAGTGTTCCAGTGGGTTTCAAACTGCTCCTGGCACTGAGAAGGGTACAAAGAAGCAGAATATGTCATCCAAAAATTAAAGAAGAAATGTACAGAATTTAAGGAAAAAAAGGGCTGGGACAGCTGAGGGAACCTGTGAGTCTTAGCAGATATAAGTGAATAGGAAGACTGTAAGTGGTAAGGCACAATATAAGTAATGCAATTTTAGCTAGAAGAGCCAGAACAAAAGGTGCTTGAAAGATCTGGTAAGATTAAGGTAATGCAAAAACTAAACTCAACGAATGAAGCAGGCAATGTGCAAGTAAAAGCTGCAGCTTGGGACTGTAACAGAATATTGTCCCTGCCGCATTCTGTATTTTCAGCATTACTGGACATCCTCGCCCCACACCAATCAATGACTGTGCAACATGCACCGAGATGACATGCCACTTCCACACAGTATGTCTCAATTAATGTTAATTTAGAAACGCTGATGTTACTTTGACAGCGAGTGTGCTTGTTCTGTTACAAGATTATTTTTAAAATAATTTTTAATAAAGAAAAAACAGCTTGAACTTATGTTTATTGCCTATAGTTAAATGTCACATCGGATCTCCTCTGAAGTCTTCAGAGTGTTCAGTTCTGCTTTTCCAAGCACCTCTGCGGGATGGCCTAATACAGCCACGGAGAGACTAAGTCCCCTGCAAGAGGTGTCACCTGTCTGTCAGACAGCTACCCTTTGACTTCTGCTTCACCATATTGTACAGTCAGGTTGGTTGTTGCCAAAATAACCTAGTCATTGTTACCTATGAGAGACTAAATGGAATATTTTTATCTGTAACAAGCCGCTTCTGTAAAGCTTACATTTACCTAAATTCCCTAAAACAAAATCCGTATTCTTCGCAGCACATACTTCAATGAACTGCTTTGTTCTTTACACCGCTATGCCTCGGCAGTTTATAAATAACAAGGGTCACCGGATGGCAGAACAGATTGACGTGGTGCCACGCTGTTAGAAGCCTAAGGCTAAACCCGGGGTGCTCGATTAGTCAGTCACTCAAATTGCTGTTGAGTGAATCTCATTTTAAGGAGAAAAATCCTGCATCAACAGGCAAACAGATTAGGCAAGCACAGGGTATTTTATGCATGTTTTTCAGTCCCCGTCAATACTTTCAGAACTGGTAGAAACAAGAATTTAACCCACTACGCATCTTTTCCGTCCCATAATGAGGACCGCGGATGGCTTGTAGATTCCGCAAAGCGGGTTGCAGAGACTGAAGAGAAGTGAAAAAACGCCGGTTTAACTACTCTAAGAGGAGCTCCATAAAGCAGAACGAGACCACAGGCAAGAAAGATGTTACTCTGCGACCCGGGATTCAAAACAATTAAAACGTGTTGTTTTTTTTTTAAATTACTTCACCCCAGGCGTTAACACGAATATTAATTTAAGCGGAGAAGCTGAACCTGGGCCCCCCGCCGCCCTTACCCTCCTGCAGCAGGCGGGTGGGCCGGACGGGCGGGACGCGGAAATGCCGTGCCCGCCAGCCGGGCCGCGGCGGCCGCGCCACCTCCCGGTCCGACAGCCAGGTGACGGCCTCGTAGTTGTCGCCGCGCAGCAGGGCCGCCGCCTCGGCGCTGTGCACCGCCACCTCCTCGAAGTGCTGCAGCCCGCCCGAGTGGTCGAAGTGGACGTGGGTGGCGACGGCCAGCAGCGGCCGCGGACCGGTCCCCTCCGCCGGCGCCAGCAGCCCGGCGGCCCGCAGGTAGTCGGGCAGGCTGCGCAGCCCCAGCCCCGCGTCGATCACCACGTCCCGCTGCGAGCCCCGCACCAGCCAGATGTTGGCCCGGTTGCCCGACTCGTAGAAGCGCTCTTGGATCCAGAAGATGCCGCCGCCCAGGGGCTTGTGCGCGAACCACTCCAGCGCCGACATCGCCCGGCCGCCGCTCCCCGACGACGAGCCCCCCCCGCCGTCCCCGCCGCGGCGGCGGCGGCGGCGGGCGGGGCGGCCCCGGACCCGGCCCACTGCGGCAGCCGCGGGCGGAGCGCGGCGGCGGGCGGGTGAGCGAGCGGGGAGGCCTGAGGGGCGGGCGAGGGAACCCTGAGGGGGCCGGGGGGGGGGGGGGGCTCAGCCGTTGAGCGAGGGGGCGGAGGGGTTGAAGCCCCCTCCCCTGTCGTGACAGGGCCGGGCGCTGCCCGGGGCAGGCGGCCGAGACCCGTCTGCGGAGGGGGAAGTAAAGCCCGGGTCGTGAGGGGAGCGGGGAGCCAGGGGGAATCCTCCGGGGGTGTCCGGCGGCTTGGGACGGGGGTGGCGGTGCGGCTGAGGGAAGGCGCGGGGAGAGGGAGCGGGAAAGGGCAAAGGGGGGGCGGAGGCGGTGTATTCTCACATGGCAGGGGCGTGCGGCCGTCGTGACAAATATTTTCATCCTTTTACCTTCAGGGGCATCAGGTGGGAAAAAAAAAAAAAACACCCAAACAATATCTCAGTGTTTAAATTTCAGTCCTTTCTCTTTTATCTGCTCTTCCCTTCCACTGATTGCACCCGCCTCTGAAAATCAAGGATCCGAACACAATCGAGAGTTTTGTTCTGAGGAAAACGTTCGATAACGAGAGCTCGTCCGAGTGCCGAGTCCCCTCACGCCCGCCGCCGTCGCACCAGCCGCCTCCCAGCCGGCGGGGACCCGGGTTCCACAGGCCTTTCCCTCCCGAAGGCCTCTGCAGCCTTCCCCTGACTGACTGCCCGAGCAACAGCGTACGTAGTTTTGAAGGAATTTTAAAAGCTTAAATCGGAAATTCACCTTCTCATTTGTAGAGTAAATGACACGCAAGCTACCTGTAAACGCGAAAATGCGTCCAGGTGCTCCATTAGGCATCCCTTGTGGCAGCAAAACACTAGTTGTCGTGGTAGCTTTGTCACGCTCGGTGACTCAGTTGTACATCCCAACTTTTCCTTCACAATTTCTCCAGTCATCTGTCACTGTCAGTTTATGGTATGCTTGAAAAAATCACGAGTTTCAGTAAAACTGTTGAGTTGAAATACCATTAGTTTTAAAGCTTGTTACTTCTCATCAGACTAATACGCTACTTCAAGAAAATCTTACCGACAATTAATTTTAAAGCAGCATTTTAAAAATGGACCTTTATATTCACTATATTTAATGCAAACAGTGTGCCTCTCCTTGCTAGCTGCACATCTCCTTTAACTTTTTTTTTGGTGTTCTGTTGTTGGTTCCCCTTTTTCACACCTAGATAATATAATTGCTCATGTTTGGGGCTTTACTGTATCTTTTGTCTTTCTCCATTCTGCCAGGTTCATATCTTGGTTTTCATCCTGGTTTTCAAATGAGTTTGCTATTTCTTTTTTTTTCTGTTTTTTTTCCTTTTATTACCAGTTAATTAAATGCTCAGGCTTAGATTTTGCTTCGTTGTGTTTCTTAAAATGATTTATTTAGGTCTTTCTGCTTATTTTTAGACAGTTTTCTGTGCTGCTGAGTGATGTGGAAATATATAATGTGATTTTGTTTCATCCAAGCAGAGCTTATTCCTGTTGAAAATATTAAGTGGGAAAGTACTTGTATCAACCTGGTTTTCACTGTCATTTAATAAATAGGCCATTGCTTCCATTTGGGGGAATCTTAAAAGATCTTAATCTTAAGTATGCGTTTCTTTGCTCCTAATCATAATTCTCTCCTGGATTCCTTGATATTTTAGACAAATGTATGAGAAGCTGTAGTTACTGTAGTGTTTCTTATTTCCTGTTTGAACTTGTTACCTCACCCGCACACTAACGGTGGGAATAGTTGTGATGGTACAGGTACAGCAGTAAGTCTGGAACAGGCATGTTCTTACCAAGCAGGGTGCAATAGGGTAACCAACCTCGCAATTAATGGTAAACAGCACATGGGATTTCTGGGCTGGGGCCTTGAATTGATCTTTACATGGTCTTGGGGAGTGAGCAGCAGCACGTTGCTTCAGCCAGGCTTCACCTGGGTTCCATTTCTTGACATCTTCCCCTGCAAAAAATGTGTTTCTCACATTTTGCTTTACTTGCCAACCCATGGGTCATACAATCCTGAGGTGGAGACTGGCTTAACGGTGGAAGTGGTGAGATGTGACTGTAAATGCAGTTTTGCAGGCTATTTTTCTTCTATATTCTTGGTGAAACATTTTTAGTTAGAAACAACCACCTTTTATCAGCAGTTAGCTTGCAGATATGTTGGAGTGGAGCAGAGAGAGCTGTTGTGAAGAAAAGTCCTTTGATGCTTTTACCTTGAACCTCTTTGCTTTTGGCTCTTTATCAGTACCCAAAACTAGTTACAAAGATAAAGGAAAAAAAAAATGATCTGAAGGACGAAGAAGCTGTGAGTGACAAACACAAACTGTTGGAGAAAAGTTCAGAAACTGCAAAATGTATTCACGGAAAGTTCAGAGTCCTTGAAAGTCTTTTTTTTTTTAATCTTTTCTTGTTTTCTGGTTCTTCTACCCTGATTGAACTCAAGTCAGTGTATCTAAGGTTTAGAAGAAGAAAGTTTAAAATTCTTAGGTTAGGAGGTAATTTCAGGCATGCAGAGGTGGCTAGCAGAAATGAGGGAGTGGAGTTGATTTTAGGCATGTACCAAATTTATAGTATGTGGAAGAACGTAAGATGGGCATTAAAAACGATCTTTGAAAGTGGTTTGAAAATTGCTGTGATCTTTGTTAGACATTAATTTTATAGGTAATACATACATGTATTCGATACCTGTAACAAAAATGAATCTTTAAATATCTGTACTATTTTCAGTAACTCCAAATGGCTGGGTCAGGTAGAGGAAGAGGACGTGCTGCATTTACCTTCAACATCGAGGCTATTGGCTTTGCTAAAGGTGCAGCTCTACCTGATGTCATGTGTAAGCCTCCGCCGCCATTTCCCGTAAGTACAGCAAGTATCTTAACAGCACACTCTCTGCGTTCAGGTAAAGTGTATTCAGTGTCACATTTAGATAATGTCATGAAATATATGAACAACCCTAAGCACTTGAGGTTGATTTTGAAGCATTTAATGTAAATAATTGTTTTTCTTATTATTACTTCCTGTCTCTTTGCTAACTGTTGTATCCCGTATTTAGCTAGATTGCTTGCAAGACGTTGGTTCGTTAAAGTCCTCATCATGATTTGGTTTTCTGGACGTTACAGTAACGGGAACACTGGATATCTGAATTTGTTTGTAATGAAGTTACACTAGTCTTTGAAGCTGATTTGCTGATTTTAGAAATATACTGTTGATGCAAACATAAAAATTTTGGACTATTGCCTTGTACCTCAGTAGCCAGAATTTGAAAATAACTGAGATATACTTTATGTAATTAAGGAAATGGAGATTTGGCATTTGGGATACATTTGAAAATTAAAGGAGAAGAAAGAGCATTTTCTGACTAAGTTTTGCTGTGCAAGGAAGCTTGGACAATTTTGAGGCTGAAAAGTAGTCTTAACAACATTGCAGTTTTATATAAGAGAACTTCCCAGTTATGTCAGGATTTGATCAAGGTGTGCATGAAATTTTTCTCAATCTCATGTTACGATACAGAACTTGCAAGTTTGGCCTATAATTGGTGCTATGCTGAGATTTCTCTGAACAGTTATTTCACCCAAGGTTTTGACTTACGGAACCAGATGTTGCATATCCTCTTAGTCTACCTTTACAATTAAGTTGTGTGATTTCAGCTTCTGCACTTACAGTCAGCAGTGCATCAGCCTTGTAAGAGAATTACTAGCCCCGATATAGCTAATGTATACCATGGAGAAGTTAAAGATGCTTTCTTCCTTCTGTGAACAAAGTTTCAGAACTAAGTTAAACTTTGAAGGGGAAAGCTAGTGCCATTCAAAAAAAAAAAAAGTTAACCCAGTGGCATAACAAGTATCGATAAAAATTTCAAGAGTTAGATTTAATGATTGGGCAGCAACCAAAAGTGTATTACAGTTGTTGAGTGACTTACACTGAAATTATTTTAAGCGGTGAATTGTTGCTATTACATATTTCTAATAGCCACTTTTTGAGTTCTTACGAATTTCCTGTAAGTGCAATTAGAAATGCAATTAAGGACCATCAGCTTATCATCAGCAACATTAGTGATTTAAAATGCTGGCCAGCTAGCAAATATAGCTGGAAGCAGTAAACTCCTTTTGTGATCCAGCTCTGGGATAGCACTTTGTGCTTCGCAACCTACCGCCCAGGTATTGATTGTGCACCATCTGTCGTGTGAGAAACAACATCCATTCTGTAATTGTGTCTCTGGCTCTAAGTTTTCTGTATATTTTTAAAACTGTTTCCGCTTATTTATCTTTCCCAATTTCAAGATTCATAGTTCAAAAAAAACCCCAAAATCCAAACCTCAACAATTCATTTAAATTCAGTTGACAGAAACTGAGTTGTGTGAAGGCCTGTGTGCTACCTGGTTGTATGACAGTACAACCTGTGTTTGTGACAATAGTCATGGAAAGGGTGTCCATGTTACTCAGAGTAATCATACTTAATGTAGTTAAAACACTGTTTTAGAAGAGGTTAAGGCCAGCACTACTCTGACTGAAGAGAGGAGCAATGGTTTCTGAGTAAGTTAGGCAGTTCTGAAAAAACGCTTTTGGCTATTAAGAGCTTAACATGACTATGAATGACTATTTCACAGTTTTAATACTTTTTTTTCCTTGATTTCTTGATAAATTTTTGCAGAAAGATACAGCGAAGTCATAAAAGGTATAAATTTAGTTGTAAACGTAGTTATGCATGTCAGAATGCAATAAAGTATACTTGCAAAGTAGCATAATGCATAGTTTTGATGGATATTAAGACCTTATAAATAATAAACATAATTTGTACAGAGTACAGACAATAAGCCAGTGCCTCTGAAAACAGGAGAAGATGAAGATTACATGTTGGCCTTAAAACAAGATCTTAGAGGAACTATGAAAAAAATGCCATATTTTTTGGCAGTAGAAGAAGATCGTGAAGGTTTGTTTGTGTGCTTTTTATTTATATCTTCAGTAGTAATTATTCCATGAAGGATGATGTAGTGAAATGCATGTGTTGAAGATGTATTTTGTACTGATAATGAAGAATAAAAATTGGCAACTTAAGATAATAGGGAATTTTTCTGCTTTTACACTTACTGAAGCTGTAGGTCACACCTACAAGTGCTGCAACTGCAAAGCAACTACTGTGTGAAAAAGAGAGGTATCAAACATCTATTCCATTTGATATACAGTAAGAAACTTTTAGACCAATTATATGCAGTCTTTTCAATTATATGCTAACCAATACAAGTGAAATAGGCATTTCTACATGTTAAAATACCCTAAAAACTTTGCATTGGAGCAAAGAAATCTGTAGTAAATACTAGTGTTGAAATTCAGATTCCATTTTAATTGTGTAAAGACATACTTAAAACAACCAGTGTTATATTTAGTAGCTGGACATTATAAAAGGTACTAATTTTTTTTCCCTTAAGTCCATCCAGGAAAGATTGGTAAGTATTACTGACAAGTCACCTGAAATACGAAGACTGAGATGAGGATAAGTGATTTACTGAGGTTTGCATCAGAAGCAGAGCTGGATTAGAAGCCAAAGCTTGATCTTACTCTACTTGACCTAAGAATGTCTTTTGCTTATGTGTAATTAAAAATTGACTGCTTTGTTATTGTTCGATAACAATAAATGCTCTGCTATACTTGACATCCATACATCATTATACTGTTAAAATCCAAGCTTCCTGGTCAGAAAACTGAGCTAGTGGGAAAGAAGGAAAGGGGAGCAGGGTGGGAAGACTTTAATGTCTGTTTACCTTGCTGTGGGGGTATTTTAAATCTAGCAGTCACAGGAGGTTATTACTGTGAGGAGTGCTTCTTTCCATTAGTGATTTTTGCCTAGTTCTATCACCCTCCTGCGTGCTTGTTCTGAATAGTATAAATGGTAAGTGCTGTTACAGGAAAATAGGAAATACAACGTATTAGGAAATGCCACATGTGTCAGTCCCTAGGCCCAGTCAGTGCAATAGGCAGTTGGTAAAAAGCTTCATAAAAATGTTTAAGAAATCTGAAGTCGACAAACACTGGGTAATGTTTTCCTTGCTATCTTGTGCTGATTTTGGATAATGAGAGCCGACTTGAACTCTAGAACATGAGGTTTAATTTCCACCCCAAAACCATCAGAATATTTTCTGACTGAATATTCATGATGTAGATATGATGCAGGTACATAGTCCAGTCCCCTCTGAATTTTTGTTAATTTTTGTTCGTGGTGAAGTGGTTTTTGAGACTGTGTGCAATTTTTTTTTTTTTTATTAGGCTTTGAATGTAACACTGATTAACACACCTTATTGATTGTCCACTTGTTCTTGTACTAAAGCACTGTTTAAAATGGAGCAGCACTCTGCAGTACGAGCAGTGAACACACTGCTGACCAGACGTTGTGGCTCACAAAAGGCAGACTATTTCCCCTGACCTGCAGCTGGAGCCCAGCAGTCACCGGGACACAGCAGGCAGCTGTAGTGCAGCACAAGCTGACGGCCCAGGGTGGACCCTGACGGTGCGGCCAGGTAAAACCTTGGTTATGAGGCAAGGAGGACAGATCTGATCTTCATTTCTAGATCCCTTTGTGGTGGTAGAAGAATTCCAAATTACTCTTTATCACATCTCCGCTTTCATCTTCTGAGTAAACGAATTTCAATCTCTGGATTCTCATCTCACCAGAGGCTTGTGCTTTTTGATCTTTGTCAGGCTTGAAGTTTGCTATTTCCGTTTGAGGCACAAAAAAGGAAGCTGCTATGCCTGAGAGCCGGTCAGGGTTATTTCCAAGCAACCAGCCACTGTATGAGAACATATTATCTCTCTTTTCCAACTTTGCCTCGTGATCATTCTTACTGTTCACCTCAAAATCGTCTTTGTTTCTGCAGCCTTCTTTTTGAGGTGGAGTGTTCTCTCTCTGTTGCTGAGTGTGCTCCTTAATAGAACTGCCAGCTTTGAAGACTGTTTTTCTACAAAAACTGGCAGTTGCAGGGAAAGCAGGCAGACAGCCACTTGGTAGACTCAAATAATGCTTCAGATGTCCTCATTGTCTCCCCAAGGGTAAGTTTCTAAGTTGAGGTAACTTTTTACTGAACCTTTAGTTGTACAAAAATGCCTCATCTGAGGGGTGGGGTATAATTACGTCAGTGGTGGTCTGCAGCTTAAAAAACTTGCTTTAATCTCAGTCACAGTATGCAGTTGTGTTCTGGGACTGCATTATGTGGCAGAAGTGGCCTAGCTTTAAGAAAATCACTTTCTTCCCCCAAGGTAGATTATTTTTAACTCATATTTTCTGCTGTCTGGTTTACAGCCCTTTCCTCCCCTGTATTTCATCAAAACATCTGGTAGGCACAGAGGCAGGAGGGGGACTGTGGGCAGGAACTTCTTAAATTGGCTTTGCTACAAGAGCAAATGGATTGTTTTAAATCCTCAGCACAACATCTGTGAGCCAAGTGGTCCTTTGAAGTGTGAGAAGGGAAACATTTTAATTAGTTAGGACATAGCTAGCTATCTTTCTTTCATTATTCAGGTAGTAAATGAAAGCCACGTCTAATACTACCTGGCAATTTTGATGCGTTAGTGTGCCATATAGAATAGATTTTCATCATTCATTTCAACACTCATTTTGAGTGAGTAGCAGGCTTATTCTCTATTAAGTTCTCTACTTTCCTCTCTTCGTAAGCTATGAATCATTCATATTTTTCCTGTAGGTATATCTGCTGTGACTGGGTGACTCTCACCTTAGCAGTGGTTTGGAATTAATTCATTAGCTGTGAGTGGCGAGAGTCAGTCAGACGTAGTTTTTTACTGATGGCATCAGCAATTAATTCTTCACTGAAGAGCCTCGAGCTGAAATCAAAACTATTAGTTTCTTTCCCTCTCTGTGCTGACAGTTTCCTACAGCATCTGTGAAGGCCACCTACATTAAATGTCCCTTGAGACACCGTCATTTTAAATGCAAGCTCTTTGTTGCACAGTTTTAAGTAGGTCTTCTGCTTGCCCTCGTCATAACTAAGTTTAAAATTGAGCTTCATTTCTGATATCTTCCTTCTCCCTTCCTTTTCTGTGGTGAGTATGTTAGAAGTCTTTGACTGTAAAGGTCACCGTCTGTCTTTGTTACCATTTTTTGTACAATACCCACAAAAATTATCCCTGTTTGGGTAGCGAGTTATTAACTGCAGTCAGAATCAGTAATTTTTCATTAAGTGGATTTTGCAGTTGGGCATGCTAATTTGGTAAGAAAAATGGGGCTGATTTAAAAATACTTAAGTTTTGATACTGCTTTTGTCATTAGAGATTGTACAAGAAATTTTTTTTGCAGTAGTATAAATGGATATACTTACACTGTATAACTACTGTATTATTTACAGTGAATTTCTCAGTTTAGTTCTTGTGCCTGGAAAGAGGTTAAATGGACTAAAATATGTTGCTGCTGTTTAGGACACATCTGTTATGCTGCAAAGCTTTGCCATTGCAGAAGTACTTAAAAGTCTTGGGAGTTGATCATGATCAGTCTGAGACGCGGCCTTCTGAGACCTGGGAATTCTGGATACTCTTTATGATTAGCACAGTGGTGATAAATGTTACTGACTGGTTTTGTAGCAAAGGTTTGATGTTGAAACTGTTGAAGAGTAGAAGAGTTAGCGTTCCTTTGATGTTTCAATGTAGTTTCCCTGACTATATCTGCATTTTATGTTTTCATGCTTTACAAGGATAGAAGTATAAATTATAATAATTTTGGAGGTTTGGGTTTGTTTTTTTTTTTTTGGGGGGGAGTGTTTTGTTTGAAAGGAGATACCCCAAAAATGCAAAGGAATATTTGGGGTTTTTGCCTTTTTTGTGGGGATATAAAATCCAGGTCTTGCCAGTACTTAGCAAATGATTAATCCTGGAAATTGTCATGAGAACTCCTGAAAGTAGTGACGTTAAACTGGTTTTTAAGTGTTTGACAACAGCACAAGAAAGTGTTCAATGTGGGATTAAAAAAATACACTGTATGTTTAGTTACAGGAAAATATCAAGGACAGTGTCTGGATTGCCTTTTTAATTAATTGAATTCAATAACTCTTTGTGTCCTTCTCTATAGCAATTGAGAGGTACAGTAAAAAATACCAGGACAGTGAAAAGGAGCATGCAGCCTGGACCCCAGGTAATATCTGAGATTATCAAAGGCTAATTCTTTATTAACCTGTGAAATGTTCTGCTTTTTTAAATGTTTGATTCATTATTTTTCAAGCAATAAAAAAGTATGCAAATCCTTACCAAGTCATATATTCCTTGTTGAGGGTTATGCCCTTTGCATGTTTTCAGATCAAGGCGAAGTATTGTTTTGTCCAAAAAAAAAAGGAAAAAAATCTGATTTTATTTATTTACTCAGTAGAAACAACTGATTTGCAGCAAAAATACAAGCTTTAGCTCTCACTCTAGCTTTCCTTCTTCCTTACTCACCATGCAGATAACCAGTTTTGAACTGGGAACAAACATTGGTGTTACTAAAAATAACCCAACCTGATGTCTCAGTCACAGGTAGCTGGATTTTATAACATTAAACTTCCACAACCGTATCTGTATAGCTCACTACTGCAAACTTAATTATAGAATGTAAATTGAAGGGCATGTGGGCCACTGGAAAGGCTGAACTTTTATCTCTTTGGGCAGATGCCAGTTGTCATTAAGTGGGTGAAATGCCAGTCCTCACTCTACTTCCTCAATTTAAAGTACAGCTAGAATTCCATAAAACTGTTGTGTGCTAAAACACTTAAGCGTGCATGTAAATAGCATCAAGCACAACAGGGGCCCCTGCTTTTCCTTGGTGGGTGGCAGGGGGAGGATTACTGCTGTCAATCATCATTCGTATGTGTTAAAGCTATTTTCTGTACAGATTGGAGAAGACTCCCAAGAGAGATGAAGCCAAAGAAAAAGACCAAAAAAGGTATTTTATATATTTTTAAGAAGCATTTAGTACACACTAGTTGGGTGATAGAAGACATACTGGAGCTGGTGAGGGAAAAAAAAATGGTAGAAATGTTAATTAGTCCAAATAATCAGGGCTTTTGGCAGATTTTTTTCTAAATAATTTACTAGTCTGTTTGTCTCTTGTGGCTTTTGCTTTGCTTCTGTAGGATGTTTTAACTTACTGGAACAGATTTATCTTCCTTTCCTGCCTTTCATATTGATGTACCATATTAATATACCAGATATGTAACAGTGAAAGATTAAAAAAAACACAAAACTTTTTGTTTTGAAAGTTTGTATCTTTAGTCAACACTCACCGTTCTTCTATTCAATGAATAGCCAGTGGTTCAGATTTCCTTTATTTTTTGGGTTTATCAATTATCTTGTTTATGATTTGGTTGACTTTTGCATTTTTTAAGCCTTTTATATGTGATTTAATGTTGGTTATTTTCTGTTTTCCCTGGGTTTACTTTTTTTGTTTATTTTCAGCTTTCTTCTGCAGAATTGTGAACCAGATCCTTCAACAGCAGTTGGAGCTGGTATTGGTTGTTCTTACAGGAAAAAACTTTTTTATTGCACAGCATCATACGTGTATTTGTTTTTCGAAGTGTTTTCTAGTATGCATGACTGTTATTTTAAGTTCTCTGTAGAAGTCTGTTGCTCTGTTGATGTGAAATAACACTTGGCCTCCTGTATTTAGCTGTCTGTTACATATAATTGTTTACTTTCTTGTTCTCTTTGTCCAAGTCCTTCATGTGTCATTTTTCAGTTCAAGGATAAAATAGAAAAAGAAAAGGGAATGTGCAGTAGTCATGGAGACTGGCTCAGCTGGAAGCTTTGTTCCTTTTAAGAGCGTCATTGAGAAGCATGGTACTAAAGGTAGACTGCAAGATGCAAATGAAAATTACTTGGCAAAATCTCTAAAGATGAAACCAGTACATACCTACTTTTTTTTCAAAAGAAGAAACTGCATTGGCTTTTATAATTAGCTCCCCAAGAGCCAATGAAATCATAAATGCCGATTTAGTATTCCTTCTTACAATAATGTTGTGATTATCGTAAACAGAGAATCACTGTGGGGGAATTTTCCTCCTTCTTTTGTGCCAGTTTCTCTATTTGCTTTTAAAAGTACATTTTCTTACAT
The DNA here is from genome assembly GCF_965638725.1 of Aptenodytes patagonicus. Taxonomy (NCBI): domain Eukaryota; kingdom Metazoa; phylum Chordata; class Aves; order Sphenisciformes; family Spheniscidae; genus Aptenodytes; species Aptenodytes patagonicus. The sequence continues at coordinate 86,012,220 of NC_134982.1, forward strand.
AATTGTAATGGCAAAGATCAGCTGACCATCAGAATTTGATTGGATTAAAAAAATAGGTTTCTCTAAAAGCAAAAATCACGTGTTTAGCTTTTTGGGGGAATCCTGATGACACAGAGGCCATACAAAAGTCATATGACTCAGGAGGTTTGTAAATAGCTGATCAGTGACACATTAGCCCTTCTGGTATATATCTTTGTTGTATTTTGAGGACAGCCATCTTAGGTGACACTTTATAACTGAGGGGAACAAAGGTGAGGGAGTCAAGAGAATCTGCACCGAAATTCAAACAGCCTTCCTACCATTCTACCTTTGTGGATTGCAGGAGCAGCTTTGGGATCACTACACGGTTACATGTACAGAGACAGCTTCATTTCTACACACCTCTTCCCTCCCCCTTTCCGGTTTCCCTGAATGTTTTAACCTAAGACCTGATCACCTGCCTTCTTAGTGACAAAACTTTGGGTAGAATTCCACATCTCCCCCGCCCTTAGCCTGGGCTGTGGACCACGGTACCCTAGATACCAGCAGTGCCTGCCAAAAAAAAAGCCAAAAAATGAAACGTTGACTGGGTTCAGCTCTTGTAGGCCAGCTATATGCATAGGTATATAGCAAACAGGTGTATGCATTTAAGCCCAAGTATTGCGAGAACATGTATTTGGAAAGATTAGATTGTATTCCGTTGCACCTCAAAGCTGCATGGATGTAAGGAGCTGTTTTGCTTGAAGTTCTACTAACGGTTGGTCAGTGTCTCTAATTTTATGATAAGCTCCGGAGACACCCAGCATTTAGGGAAAAATCTTGCATGTCTGTTTCCATTTCCAGGCTGTTTATTCTATAGGCATTATCTCTAAAAGCCTGCAGGGGTTTGTGCAGAAATGATAATTTTGAATCGCACTTTCTACTTGCTTTCCTTAAAACCCTACTTCATTCTGGATGTGTTTGCTTTGACGCTGTTCATATGTTATTACAGAGCAGCTTGACTCCCCTCAGCTCCATGCAGTGCTTTTGTCACGTAATCCGTTCCTAGGCAAAACACTGAAATGAACTGAATGTTATTTATGACAAATGCTTTTGACAAAATGCAGTTGTCTTCTTAGCAGCTCTTAGTGTTCTGCTTCCTTTAAGTATTAGGCCAGATGAAATACATAACCGCATTGGGTTACTATCTGCTCCAGAAAGGATATCCCCTCCATTGAGGCACACTGTTTCTCTTTCTATGGCACGTTACCCAGGCAGTTTTACCCTGCTGAGAAGAGCTAATCTGTGGTAGGTACAGCCCTATGTCCTAAGTTTTACGTGATCGTGCTGAATATAGCAGGAGAACGGAAAGACAGTTACATCATGGAAACAGCATGTCTCACAGAGCTCTCTAAAGGCGCACTCGGTACAGAGCTCTTTGTTTCTCCTCATCTACTGGTCAAACTGCACTCCTGGAACTGGAGCAGCTATTCCCTTCGTTTAGGGTGCTGCAATTCAGGTAGCTCTTACCTGGGTATATGGAACGATATTTTTACCTTCGCTCCACCATATAGTTACATAGCATAATGAGGTTGGATTGTAGGGAGTAACTTGATAAAGATGGTGTTCACGAATCAGGGGACTAGGTGAAAATACACACTGTGGACTCACTGTATGAGAGCCAACTGTGGTCCAAAAGCCGTCTAGCTGCAGTAACCATGCCTACTGTGTTGGAGCTAATAAACTCTGCTGTCTGCCTTTTTTTTGTCTATCTACCTGAAGCACCCAGCTGTCATTAATGTGTTGCATAAATTAGTAACATTAATGCATTTTTATCCTTTCAAGATGATGAAAAATAACAATTGAGATTCTGTTCTAGTTTCTTAACATATTGCAAGTATGTGGGTGAAAAGTATTTTGTGAAGCTGAACATCATACTTTGGCCAAACCTTTGGTCAACTGTCTGTTCAAAGTGAATTTCAGACTGGCCCTATAGGCATCACTTACATAAATGGGGCATTTACACCTCCATGAATGATGTAGCTCAAAGTCTAAGGTAATTTTAATACAGACGGTATGGGATTTCCATGGCATTCTCAAGACGTAAGCTCTTAAGAGCAAGTAAAAGAAAAGAATTTGTGTTCTTCCATATTAAAAAAAATAATTGTGATGTATTTTATTTCAGCAGGTGCAAAACCAAAAAAGGCAAAAAGCTCTGAGCCTAAAAGTAATCTGGATGTGTTGAAAAAAATTGAGGTAAGATGTGCATACTCCCTCTAAATTGTACAATAGAAACTGCTGAAGGAAAACGAAACCTTTAGTATGTTTTTTGGCACCAAATGGAATAACCAGAGCAGCCTTGGTTGGGAGAGGGAGGAGGATAGAGCCTGGCTGTGGAGAAACTATTTTCTTTGCTCCTGTTTGACTCTGAACACAACAACCAGTTGTTCTTCACTGGGTAGCGATGTAGCCTAATTGTGAACAGCAGAGCTACTATTAGAGCTTATTGAAGGAGGAATTGGTGCCAGTGCGTTTAAATCTGTTGCTGTTCTGCCAGTCTACTGATGTTGGAAATTAAACAATTTAGTAAGTTGAGAGGGAAGAAGCACACAGAAAGAGAAACTTGGGAGGAAAGTGACCTCGGTTTTGGAGGTGATTACCAACCATGTGGGAATGGGAAGCTTAAAGGTGAAACGGCCTTTTATTTTTTCTCTTGGTGATCCATCGGTTGTTTGGCACAGATACATTATTATATACAGTATGTGGTACTGTTTCATCAAGTATGACATGGCCTTCTACTGTCAATTATTCCAGCAGTGGATGGTAAAGGGGAATCATCATCTCAATTTCTTACACAAGACATACTTTTTTAGACTTCAGGTCCGATGGCTAGTGCTTGATCAAGTAAGTCCTTATGAAGTTCTCGTGCTTCACATCATGTTGTTCTAAATATTGACAAACAACTTTTGCACAACGTTGTTATGCTAGTTGTCTCACTGTTCACTGCAGCATAACATTTTGGTAGCATGGAGGATATGCTGTTGCTGTAACATGGGATTACCTTGTAAAGGAGATTGCCTTGTGACAGGAGTTGGAAAAGAAGGATGATGAAGAAGAAAAATCTGAAGATGAGAAAGACAAAACAAAAGACAAAGAAGGTGAAGATGATGAAGAAGCAGAAGAACCAGAGGAATATGATGAAGAGGAGCATGAAGAGGTATAATGTTAGCTTTCCTATTTACACAGTCAGATCCCACTCATTTCGGAGTGTGTTGGCTGTCAGTGAAAGAAATGTCCCTAGCTTCTCTGACGCTGAGAGAGAGTTGTAGTGAGAGGCATTATTACATTAATTTTCTTTGTTGCGCTACATTGTGTTGTAGTTAATTTAAGTGGGTGTTTTAGATTTGTTACTCCCAAAGAGCTCTGAAAAAAAGATCTTGCAAGCAGGAACGTGTCCTGCCACAATCGATACATACAATTATTCGTTTTCATCACTAAACCAGTGATGCCTCTTCTTTCATAGACATCAGAATTTCATTGCAGTATTTTCCTTTTTCTTTCCCAAGGAATAAGGAAAGAAGAAACTATTACTGTTTCAAAACGTGGGTGCTCAAGTGCAGTTTAAAGCGTGTTTCTTTCATGAATTGCCTCCTCCACAGATACAGTGATAGATGTTTTTTTCCTTTTGTTTAGGAAAATGACTACATTTCTTCATATTTTGAAGATGGAGATGACTTTGGTGCTGGCAGTGATGACAATATGGATGAAGCAACATATTAGCTATTGTTGCTAGGTGGTACACTGCTCACGCCTTACCCTACCTGAAGTAGAATTCTGGAGGTAGGCCGAGTATCAGCAGAACGGATGCTTTAGCTTTGTTGGTTTTAAGTATACTCTCCAAAGACACGTTGGACAATTCTTTTTAATTGTACTATGCTGTAAAACAGGATATGGGATCCTTTGTTTTGTTCTTTTGCCAAATGTTTTGCAGACATGCACCTTTTTAAGGTTCTCTGGAATGCTTGCTGATGGAGTAAGCTATATGCCATTGTATTGCCTCTGCACAGAAAAAGAATGTACGCGTTTTAATCAAAATTGTGCCTAAGCATTTGCACTAGTCAGTTCTATGCTTTAGCAGTCAAATCTTGGCAGTAATAGTGAAATTCTTCATGACTGCAGCAAAAAAGAGCTATGGCCTTTATGGACATAAGCTGCTCGTATTTGGCAGCTGACTTCTCTGAAGGAATTTATGTAACTTCTGAATTCAGGTGACTGAAAATAATTGACCACTAAGCACTTTAATATAAACTGACTTGAAAGGACCTTAGTAATACGGACAAACAACGACAGTATTTTGAAGAGCTATTATTCTAGTTATAAAAGAGCTCATTATTTTTAGGGTTTTGATAAAAAGGAACTGTAATACTTAGCAATGTGTTACATTACCTTTATGAATCAGCATAAGTAATGATTCAGGGTAATTTAATTTAGAAAGAATATGTGGCAGAATTTAAGATTGAGAAATTATGGAATCCTAGTTTTCACCAGTGGCACACAGATTAGTGATGAGAATTTCAGTCCTTCGCCTCAGTTTCTCTGCCTCTTAAGGCGATACTAACTTTCCTACCTCACAGAGCTGTTAAGTGAGATGGCAGATGATAGCTAGCTGTGTAATTGTCAATGCATTTATTTACTTTTCTACAGAACAAATGAGACAGAAACTTAACAGACAGCAAAGTAATTAAAAAAAAAAAAAGTAGGAAAAGAATGTGGTGAAGTATTTTGATGCATGAGGTTTTAATTAGGAAAACAAGACAAGAATGCTGAGAATAGCAAAACCAGAATGTTTTGAAACATTAATTTTATTTAAGAACCAACAGCTGAAGTGTAGAAAACTTACTCCTGAGATCAGACACTTGAGGAAATGACAGAGCATTCTTTGTGTCCCATTGTCCTTTGGTGATACAAAATATTATTGATCAGTGTTATCATTGATCAGTGTTATTATATTACTATTGATCAGGGTTGTTTGGGTTTTTTTTTTTTTACTCTTTTAAAACATTCTGTTCCTGATAACTAGTGCTGTTATCGGGTCTAATGAAAGAACAGTTTTAAAACAAAACCAATTCTTTTATCAGCAAAGGAAAGTATGGAAGTTTTCCTTGCAAGTTGGCGTTTTGTCAAGTAGTACTTTACCTCACTGCTGACTGGAAAACAGTACTGCATTATTCTATGAACTTCTGTATGCAATAAGAATTTGTTCCTTAAGGTGTAGCTTTCAAGTGTTCTGATAAAATTCATATCAGATGTAAAGGAAATTAAATTAAAATGCTATGCCAGGTCACACCTGAGGTATACCAATTTTATTTTGAAGTGTTCATAGCTATACAAACAGTGTTTAATAAACATTCTACTGTATTGCATAGGAAATGTATTCTGTCTGATCATTTTCTTTTAACATCACACATGCCAGCAGTTGTTTCTTGAACAGGTGTGCCTGTTTCTTGCATGTGATATACAAGAGAAAGACAGAAGGTGTGGTGAACAAGGTAAGCATGTTGAAAATTAAACTTGTTTGCCTCAAGTATAACTAGTATTATCTTCTACTAGCTGTTTCCCCCTATGCAAGGTAAACAAGGCTCCTTGCCTTTCACACAAGGAATGAAAATAGATGGCTTTTGCCAAAGACAGAACTAGAGAATTAACACTGGAAAAGCATTACTGCCCGAGTTACAATTTGGTCACAAGCGGTGGCTTGCCTGAGCAGGCACAATACCTTATTTTGTAGCAGACGCTAATTCTTGGGGACCGATGACTTTCTTCATTGTTCATACTGCTCATGGGAGAGACAATTGCCTCCCTGCTATACTGTTGGGAAATACTACTATGGCAGAAATCAGGTCTTTCTGAGACCTTTAAAAGGTGAACTATGGTCACCTCTGTCCTCCAGAGGGAACCACAGAGTCTTAGAATGGACCTTCTAGGACTAGTTTAACAACGGCAAATAAGGCCAACGCTTATGAACACAAGTTCTGCAATGATGCAGCTCTGTGCCAAGGCACTTCTGAAATGGAACGAGATTGTGCTGTTCCAGAGGCATAACACTTGCAGCTGTTTTTATGAGCTGATTTTCTGTTTGCTTAGAATTTATTGCAAGACCACAATGCTGATAAAACTCAGACCTTTCTTTGGTCTTAGCAAACCTTGGGTTTGGACAGGCAAATATTCAAATCCTATCTTAATAGCATAGCAGAAGAACATTGCTACTTCACACAAGAATGCACTGCTTTCAGTATGTAGGGAGATCACCATCTAAGAACTTCACTGATCCCTACCTTAATTTTTCATGCCTATTTCTTAATCCTCATTTCACAAGTCCTCAGAACTTTACGCAGAAAAGTTCCAAGTTCTACAAGGCATGCACAGGATAAACCATTAAGGCTCCCGTTATGGTATGTTAGATACGAATGCTATATGCAGCTACTGCCAACAAAATAGTTGTTGGCCAAGGATTTTATTTTAGCTCACACATAAAAACTAGCCAAAACAAATACAAGTAGTGGCCTCCTGTAATAAAACATGCAAAGTATATAGAGCTAAGAATACATGATATGCACCACTTCCACTGCAGTCTAAAATAAAATCTTTATTTTACGTACATTACCTATGTTCTTCTAAAAGCAGAGGAGCAGAAGTATTTAAAATAAGACTTGCGTCCTCAGTCAGGATTATTTTAGAAAGTTATATTTTCAGCCTTTATAAAATAGTTATACAAAGACTATTTGTCACAACATACTCCAAAATATAGCAGATTTAAAGCATTTACATTTTACATGATCCAACAGTGCAATATGCACTTAAATTTAAAACCAACTTCCTGATCAACAATGTGTTGTAATTAATCTAAAACATGACTTACCACTCGGTTGTTTTGGTTTGTTTGGTTTTTTTTAAACAAGTCAGTTTCTAAAAGACTAACTTTAGAGATTTTAACTTAAATCAGATTTAAGTTCCATACAGAGCAGTTAGTTACCCTGTTTATTCAGGGCTGACGTGATGATGCATTGCCAATCGTGTTGTACTTTGGAAAAACCAGTAAATATCCCTGCATACTGCAGAAAGCCAAGCCAGCTGATGCTTGTAGATCACCAGTACTGGGAGTCCCACAACCTTGGAGAGAGACCTCCTGTATCTTCTGATAAAGTTGACTCTCTAAATTAAAAATACGCCATATGAAATATGCTACGTAATAAAATAGTAAAACCATGCTAGGTGCTTGGTTAGAGTATAATATGGTTCAATAAAACAGCTATATCCCCTTGTGTTTTTCTAACGACTGCTTATCCTAAGGTAAATAAAGGCCCATCACACTTAACTCAGTGACAATAAGCCACAGGCCTTCCAACACTGTAAAAGCCCAAAGCCCAAAATACACTAGAGAACTATTCAGCTGTACTGCCACAGGACGAAAAGCAACAGTTAACCACCGCTCTCTTTACTCGTACATCAACAGGATAGACCACCTTGACTGAGTCAAACCACAACTGAAGTTAAGTTCACTTCTGTACTGATGGCAATTTTAATACCCATCAGTTCAGGTACGTGCAGGAAATTAGGCTTATGTTGCATCATCACAATAGCTAATTTCATGTTCTGTGACAATTTCGTAAGAAATTGAAGGATAAAGTATTAAAAATGTTGAGGTTTCAGAAACAGAATGAAGGGGAGAGAAGCAAACCAGCAAATAAGCTTGCAGCAAAAAACTGACAGATTGTGTACCAAGTTTCAGTCCTACCTAGAAAATGTTTGTCTTCATGTGCCAAAGCTCTGTTGTCTGGACTAGGGCAAGTCACCTTTTAATGTTTTAGCCATGGAAGCTGTATCACATTAGCCACCATAAATTATTTTGCAATGAAATTTTTCATACAGCCTTACCCAGAACAAGTATTTCAGTATTCATGCTTGTGTTATTAGCATATTCTTTTCATGAAAAGAACAATGATTTTAAAAGATCTTTGAAAACAAGTGTTACGTGAAACATGAAGTTCGTGCCTGTTTGCAGTCCCTCTTCTAGTGTGGAAGTGTAGTCACACTACCTCCACAGGTAGCACTTCAATCAAAGGGTTCAAGGGCCACAGATCATAGTTCGCAGATCCAACTGTACAGCATTTCCCTTTAAGCTCTGGCCTGCTTCAATTTCAATATAATACATTAAAAGTTATCCAATTCACGGTTCATACACTTAGCATGCCAGTGAAGAATATTTGCCCCAAGAATAGATGAGGCATGAGTTTTTACTTTAAAAATTTAAGTTGATGAAGCACTTTGGGATACCTCCAATAGCTAGGAAACATTATCAGATTTTTTTATACCATATATACTTAGTCAAGACACTCAAAGGAAAGCTTAAAATAGTAGTTTAAAGGATAGTGATACTTTTCCACTTCTCTCTTTGCAAGTCCTATTCAAGTCAGTTATTTTGGGAACAGGGCAATGGAAGTCTTACTCCACAAGGCAAATATAACAAAGTTATAGGCAGCATCTCAGTTTTTATTTAAAAATATTCTGAGTACACAAGTACCTCCTTTCTGTAGAAAGAGTCTGGGATTTTTTTTTGTTTATCTTGTAGCATTTTCAGGTAGGGAAGAAAAGAGGGGAGAAACAAGGTTGTTCATGAAACCGCAAGTAAAACATTGAAGAACAGAGTGGTTGATGAATACACTACACTACATAAAGAACAAGTCTGAAGCTGCAACTGGTCTATTCTGCTGCAATTTAAGTTTCTTGCTAGCAGCCATTAAATCTCATTTGAAGTTTTCTAGGAGATTTCAGGAAAAAGTTAGTGTTTGAGGTTCATGGGCACGTGACCATTAGCATACTCAGTACCCATGTGACTGCTGTCCGAAGAATCAGTTGGTCCTGAACTGAGATTAACTGGAGGGGGAACAAAAAAAATTCATTAGCATAAAATAGGCTGCTGAAGCTGACACAGTAAGGTGCCGCACATCTGCGCTTCTTTCATTCTATACACAGCTGACCAGATGAGAAGTGCAGTCCAGTCCAGTCAGTTTTCAGTAGGATACCACGGAGGGACGTGAAGTTCCAGCAAGACTCTCACCTGGACTGTGTTGAGGCACAGTGTTGCACACATAGAAAACAAATTATCCTACTGCCTATACTGAAAAGCACTAAAGAATCAGTTGACCACAGGCACAAGATTTGAAGATTCCAGCTTAAGTACTGCCTCTATAAAAGTCACTTGTAAAAAAGAACTTCATAGTGGCAATTAATTATGGAATGATTGGGTTTTAAAAAAAAAATCTTACTCTAAGAAAGATAAAGTTATAAGAACGCAGTTTTAACTGACAACTGTAAACCTGGTATTAAAATGTCAAGTGTACTATGCATTCTATAAATACTTTAAGATGTTTAAAAGTTAGATATCCCCAAATGCCCATTTTAGGGCTGTAAAACGTACAGTGAGACTCCTCATGTGTTAGTTCGAACTACATTTTTTCACCTCATTATTAATTAAAAAACATATGCCTATCAAAATAGAAAAAAGTGCAAAGCTTCAGAGACAACTTTATACCTTAATTTATATCCCAATCTTGCATTAAAATCGCCTGTCTCAGGCATATTCAGAGACTACATGATCCACAGAAATACCCTTGAACTGGAACACTACCCATGAAGGCAAGTCACACATCAGCACGCATTTTCTCTGTGTCCCATATGCATTTTGCATTCTATGGTTTCCCCTTTATCTAATGCTATGTTACGCGTCTATGAATAACAGTTGCCTGGGGTTTTCCGTTGTTAAGGCTGAAGATCTCCTTGATTATCAACATTTATAATATTCGCTGGATTTATTCCATTTTCTATTTGTTTCTGATGCGATGCTGCTGTGACAAACAAATGGGAAGATTCCATTGTAGAATGGTGACTGACATCTGCTTTCACTAGAACTTCATAATACAGGAGATAAAAAACTGGAGTTACTATGCCAATAATCAACATAATCACTACAGCTGTCCACCATCCTATACCCCAATCTGCTCCATAGTAAGGATCCTTGCATTTTTTAGTTTTACCATCAGTTTCAAAACATATCTGTTGGGCTGCTAAGGCAGAAACAACTTCATTAAGATTCTCTCTCTTTGTATCGTTACACTTCACTATTTCTTCTATATCTCGATCCACTTCTTTTAAGAAGTTGCCAGCAGTCTCATTAGCAGAGAATTTATCAGAAGGTGATGTTTCCTGCACTTCTGGGGAACAGTGAGCAGGCCGAAGGACTGGTCTTCCTTTTGGAGAGACATGTGTTTCGGTCAATACACTGAACTTTTTCACTGGAATTCTGATAGACCTCAGGGCAAAAAAATCTTGATCATTGATAAGATTGTTAACTCTCTTGATATCCGCAACCTAAAAATAAAAACAACAGTTTAAATAGCAAAGCCCCATTGAACTGAAACTCTTTAAGGGTACTACATCCTTGAGAAATACAGTTCTTCCCTAATGAAACAAAGGCAGGGCCTTTTTTTTTTTATAGCGATACCCATTGAAACAGTATGAAATGAGAAGAGGTCAAAGACCAAATCTGAACAATGTTAAAGCAAGAAGGTAATTACGAGGTAACATGCCTCCTCACTTCACATAAGAAGACTTAAAGTCACTTCACACGTATATATTCACTTAATGTATGTTCATCTATCAGCGGCAACTCTCTCTGTGAAAGGAATGGGACTTTACCTCAGTGTTTTCAAATGAAGGAAATTACTGTGAGTTCCTAATTGAATTTAAAACTTCTGAGCAAGGAATATTAAAAATTACAAGTTTCCAATTCATGTAGCCACAGCTGTGGTTTGGATGTTCTTTCTGCTTCTGCAGGCTATGGCAGAAACTAAGCATAACTTAAAACTGTCATCTTCCCTCATCAAGTCAGCTCTCCCCTTTCCCTACTCTTGCTCAAAATGAATCTCATTTTGCTCTCAGTAAGTTCAGATTTTAAGTCTAATGTGAAAGACTCTGCAAGGATTTAAGTGCCCTTGGAGAATTAGCAGCTTCATTCTGAGACAGTCACTCCCTCAACATGGAAGGCACAGCCACAAACCTCACCATAACAAAGTACTTAAAAAACTACTTTTTTGCAACACTTGGTAAGCATAGAGTAATTGTGCCCATTTTAAGATGCACAGTACCCGAGTTCAGATCCTTCCTGTCCTCACTGGGAGGACATCCACCTCAGGAGAAGTTACAGACAGAAAACAAGGTAGTCAGGAGACCCTTGCTGCTGTGACTGCTCCACTGACAACACAGATGTGGCCAGAAAAAGTAAGTTAGGGTGATGAGTGCCTACTGCCTGCTCTAACCTTGTAACATGAGTGTTTTGGTTCCTGTGACAGTGTATTTGTTATGTGTACCACACTGAATAAATCAGATCTGCATAAAAGACTGCCAAATGCAGCATTCACCCCAGTGATCAGTGATTCCACCACAACGCGTTATGCTTTCTGCCTAAAGCCCTGAGCTGCTCTTCCACATTCCCCATGAATTTCCAAGAAAGAACGCAACGTGGTTATCTTTTATTTCTTCTTTGAGGCCTGATCTAGTAAGCCTGCTCAAAATACCTAACTGCAGTGGGTTCTGAAGCCAAGAATCGGTTAATGAGGCTAAGGTCTGTCATGATTATGAAATAGTTATGTCAAGACTTTGGTACCTAAGCTCACGACAGGAGGCCCCTAATTCTGTTTCTGCCTGAAGAATTAGGCGACTTCTGTAAATACGGATTTTGAATTTGACCTCTTGAAAACTGCATAGTTAGCAGTCAGTCCACCAACACGCACAGCTGATTTCCTGCTAAAAAGGGATACATGCAAAGGCTTTGCCTGGATACATGCAAAGGCTAACTAACATCAGCCAAGACAGAAGCCTCTGCCTTAATTAGTACTGGCCAGCCGAAAGTACTGGGTAGGAAGGACATTCACCAGACTAATTTAAGAACTCTTAGCTAGGAGAAGTACCGAGGTCTGAGCACCAGAAGGGAACGCCTGGGTCTTGTGGGCAGAGAGCTAATGGTACAACATGCTCGTGCTGATAAATATTTAGGCAACTTAGCAGAATTTAAAAGAAAACGACAATGGGGTTTTTTTCCCACTCCCTTAATGGAATTAAGGCTCCACACAAACCCTGAAGGTGGTTCGGCAATACCCTCCTCATCACTAACTCCGACAGCAAAGACGGCGCCAGTGAAAGTGCCCACGGGTGACTCCGCACGAGTGTAACTTTCACCCTAACGCGTCCGCTTTGAGAGGCAGTGCCGCAAGCAAAACCATGCATTTGCTTCTTACGCTTACGTTAGCTTTAAGTGAAAAGGCCTGTGGAACTGGAACTCCGGCGTACTCCGCGCTGTTAAGACTAACGCTCTGCCGTCACTTTTTACTTCACGGCGTTGTCTGCACGGACGTTAACAGCCGCACGAGCCCAGCCGACCGGCGCACCGGAGCCGCTCGCCGGCAGAGCCCCGGCCCGCGGCCTCATCCCGACAGCGCGGCGCGGCCGGCCCTCGGCGGGTGCCCCCGCCCGGGAGAAGGAAGAAGCGGTACGCGCCGGGGGACTTACCGAGCAGCAATACTGAAGTGCGATCGCGTTCAGGGTGTCCCCCTCCTGGATATCCTTCGTTAGCAGGACGATATCATCCAGCCTGTCCCTCGACGCGCTCCTCCGGACCTTCTCCCTGCCCCGCGGCCGCAGCTCCGACACCTCGCCTTCCTCCTCCAGCCCCTCGCTCTCCGCGCCCGCCGCGCTCACGAAGGGGTACAGGTGACCGCTGACGGACGGCTGCGCTACGGCCGGCGGCTGCAGGCCGCAGCCGGCGCCTCTGCCGGCCATTCTCCGCGGGTGGCTCTGTGGAAGAGACCGCAGGCGTGGCGCCCTCCGCGAGGGATCCCCACACCGGCCGGCTCCCCCGCCGCCCCCGCCCAGCTCCCTCCCGGCGAGGCGACAGGCGGCCCCGCCGCTCCGCTCCGCTCCGCTCCTCCCCGGGCAGCGACCCTACCTGCCGCCGCTCCTCATGGCGACCGCAATGGCGGCCGCCCCGCCACGTCCACAGAGCGGCCCCGCCCCCAGCGCCGGCCGCGCGCCCGCCCTTAAAGGGCCCGCGCGCCTCACCCAGGTGGTGCCGCCGAGGGGGGGAGGTGGGCGAGCGTTAGCGGCGCTGCGCGGGGCTCCCGCCTCACCCCTCAGGGGCGCGGCCGCGCCTCGCCGCGCCGCGGACCCCTCGGGTGCTGCCGGGGGGGGGGTGTCCCCGGCGTGGGGTAGGCGTGCCGCGGCGCTGTGACCCGCCCCGCCGGCTGTCGCGGCCCCGGGTGAGGGAGCTCTCTGGCTGAGCTGCTCGGCGCTGGAGGCCGAGGCGGCGTGCTGGGGGAGGGCGCTGCCGGGCGGTGAGGCTCTCTCCCCTCTCTGAACCGCCCGCGCCCGACTGGGAAGGGGAGAGGAGGGCAAAACGCCACGAAGGGAGCGCTCCGCGGCCCTCGGCCCCGCGCGGGGCTGTGAGGGAACCCCCCCCTCGGCGGCAGGCCGCCCGGCCTCCGGCGGCGGGCCGTTGGCCCCGTGTGGCGGCGCACTGGGCTGCCCCGGCCTCCCGCCGCCGCAGAGGGGTGGCCCAGAGGCTCTGAGGTGGCCGAGGAAAGGCCCGAGGGAGGGGCGGCGTGTTGAGAGGAGGTGGGCAGGCGGAGTTCCGCCTGCGAGGTTTTCTTCTTAATGCGTCATTATTACTGACCTTGTTCCTGGAGAAATGGAGGCCGCTCAGGTGCGAAGCTGTCATGTGTTGGGGCCAGTAAGGTAATTCTCCAAAGAGCCCTTTTTGCCTGTAGCAGTTGGCAGCTCCTCTCCGAAGCCTGTGTACCTTTTAGTCCTGCCTGGCTCTTGCTGCGTTGCTGCTCACTCAGAAGTTGCCAGGCAGTTTCTTTTTAACCCTCCACACCTTTCGCCCCTCCTCAGGACCAGTACTGCAGAGATACAGGTATTGAGCCCGTGCCGATGTGTTTTTTCACAAGAGAGAAACCATAAATCTAAACCCCGTAGGTACTTCAGCTTTTCTTCCCCAACAGAGTCACTTTCACTGTTAACAGCAGCTGTTGTAGTTGCTGAGGCAATGGGCAGTAATAGGAAGACTTCCTAGTCTGGTAACTAGCAAGTGTAATCTAGTGTGGGGTTTCTTCTGACATGGCCTTAGAAGGAAGTTCTGATTACAGCAGGAACAAGTACAGTATTACAAAAGCTGACAGCTCTAAGGTTAGGCTGAATATGTTGGAAGAAATGATTGCATTGTTGCTGAAACAAATGCGGTTGCGAGTCTGGTTCCTCAACAGATTAATCTTAAGAAAGTAGCTTCAAATAAGGGTGTTTTTGCCTTTTGTTTTTGAGCTTTGTTATATGATGTTTTCAGACTTTCCTGAACAACCAGAGGTTAGAAATGTGTTTGGTATTAACAAAGGCAGAATTCTTTAATGACTTTAGTTCTGAAAACTAAATTACTTGAATCTCGACATAAACATAAGAGCTAACACTTGTGTAGCTCTATTGAGTGTCACACTACATGCCCACAGAATTTGAAAAAGATTGAAGCTGCATTTCCAGGCATTGTAAAATAAGCTATCAAGGTGCAGCGTGCTCTTCTGTCTCAGCTTATTTTAAAGAGTAAATAAATATGTATTTCAGTATCTACCTTAAAATAGTGCTCTATTATGGATGAGGGGTGGATCGGGTAAAATTAAAGTATTTCTAAGGCTGTCTAGGTACTCCCTAGCCAAATAGCATCAACAAGAAAAGCAATACATTTTGGCACAGCATAAGTGTTCTGTCAAGAGCGTAGAAGTTCTGTGTTGTAAGAGAAAGTTTGCATGAAAGAATATAAATATTCTCAGGTGCAGAAGTCAGCAGTAAGCATAAAATATGAGCTGGCCAGATTAGGCAGGTCTGATTGCTGCCCTTTGTGGAGAAGCATGGAAGAGTACTAATGTGTAAACAGGATTTCCTTCCAGCAGGAGGTTGGGCACAGTTAGTAGAAGCTATTTTTCTGGATTTGTTAAAATACTGCTGTAGATGCCAAGTTTAATTAGAATTCCCTCAAATCAAAGTTTCTTACAAGTCAGGAGACTATTTTAGGATCCTATTTCTAAACCATTTAGGAGCCTAACTAGGGATATTTTCTCTTCTTCAGAGTATTTTGTAGCATCTTCCCGATCAAAGCCTGCTCAGAAATAAGCCGCCTATTTTTATCATGGGTCAGATGCACAGCTTCTGCTAATTAACATAGCAGCGCTGAAGGCCTCAGATACAGCCTTACATAGAAGCCGCTATACAACAAAGACAGGTTTGGATTATCAGATTACACGACAAATGTGTGAACATACACTTGTAGGGGTCCCAGAATGTTTTTGTGTGTTTCTGGGGATGGCAAAATGCAAGTAGATTGAATCTTCCACCAACTGTATTTCCAGCAAGAGCAATATTGAAGGTGACAGAATGGAATCAACTTCCCATAAACCCTAAGTTTTCTCAGGGGATCTCAGATTGACGAAAAGTAATTATAACTTAGTTAATGAGAATTCCATCTATTAGGAGGTGTCATGCCACATCTGGCAAAGAGTATCTGCAGCACCAGCCAGTTTTGTTTTGTTTTTTAAAGGAAGCTTTCAGTAATAGAAGTGAAGCAACTGTAGTTGTCTGTAGCTGGGAAACTGATGACTCAGACCCTATTCATGCTGTTGAAAGACTGTTTTATGAGACCCGTCAGAGCTGTGGGTGGACCTGGAGAGGAGTTCGAAGGCAGACTTCATACGCAGTGATGCCTGCAGCGGTGTCTGATGATTGTCCCGTCATACACCGCTAATGGCATATCGTTTTGGAGGTTTTCTTTAATCTTTGGGTTGTGAGGCTGCAGAAAAGGGCAGGGCAGGGAATTTCACCATTTCTTTTATCTAAAGAGGTGTACCATCAGGTCAGAAAAGAACTGCTGAAGCAGCACTCTGCCTTAGAGGGGGAAAGAAAGTATTGGAGTTTGCTTTGACCCTGCTACACCCCTGTGTGTAACCATTTGTAACTAGTGACATTTTCCCATCAATAACAAAAGGGTATATTCCAAACTTGATGAACAAGACTGTAGCTGCATAGCTCCCATGAATGCTAATAGGAATACAGCCTTTCTCCATCCTCATGTAAGTTACTTTGCATATCCTAATAGTGCATTCTCAATGAGCAACAGGGTCAGTGTTAATCACTCCATGGCATTCCAAGAGCAACTGCAGGGATCTCTACCACATTCCCCTTGGTCATGTTATATCTAGTGTGGCTTGATCAGAGCTAGGAAGTTAAGTATATGCATGGGAATATTAAAAAGATCTTAAGGAATTAAAAGAAAGGAACTGTAAAGGAGATGTTCGAGGGCTGATATAACTTGTTAGTCATTTTTAATTAAAAAAAAAAAAATTCTTTCTGTCTGGAAATTACATAAATGTCATGTGCCACCACTGTTTTTGTAAGTCTTTGAGTCATTCTATGATTCGGGACCACAGGGCTAGATTTACATTTAGATAGCTAGTGCCGAGTATCTAAATGTATGTTTTAATTGCTTGAATGACATCATAAGCTATGACTCATTAAAAGATTCACACAGAAATAAATATACAGCCTTCGTCTCTGCTTCCGTGCTTGGTACTTGGAAATGGTACTAAAATTGTAGGAAACAGTAATGTCAAGGTAGATCTGCAGCTCCAGGGGAGTCCAAACGAAGTGTGAAGTTATTAAGCAGTGTCTGACTGCAAGATGTGTAAGGTGCAGTAAGAGGAGCTATTTAAGAACTATGAAAGTATGCAGGAAGCAAATAATGCTAAATCTGCAGACACTTGTAGAGTAGTCTGTTCTCCGGTGGAAATATTTGCACGTATATGTTTAACTATTAAGTATTATAATCTGGGCCTTGATCCTCAAAACTAGCAGAAACCTTTTTTAGTTAGCAAGGTTCCAACAATGTCACCCTAAAATGGTTTAAAAATGACCACAAAATTTAATTTATTAATTTAGTATTGTTACGGTTTTAATGAGAATAAATGAAAATTTATCTTTGGATTGAGACTGTTATTTCCCAATTTCATATTTCATGTATTTGCTTCCCTTTGGTTACTCGACATGAATTGGTTACTTTTTAATTAATTTTATTTAAATTTAATATGTATTCATAATAGAAATATGCTGTGTACCTTCCATAACAGCCAGTAGGGTGCATTCGTTGTTTGATACTTAGTTTTCAGAAATCTGTAAAGAACTGTGTATTTGCTTCTGATTTACATTTTACTTTGCTCAGCTCAGGTTTCCTCTGAATACAAAAATCTACCAGTGAAACCATTCAGTTACGGTAAGGACAGTATCCAAAAATGGAGTATAGACTCTTGAAAATTTATTTAAAATTATTCACAGATGGATTTTGCTATAAGATTCTGAATTCCTATTCATATACCTGTACTGATGAATAAGAGTTTCTGTAGTGTGATAAATGAAGTTCGTTTTTTTTTTAAATTGTCATAGATTCCTTACAATTTTAGCTGGATGAATCTGTAGTTAAGGCCAGGAATAGCTGTTATTTTTTGATATGTTTTCCCTGAGTAAATTAAAGAACGCTTTCAGTGTTCATCTCATTTTTTCTCTGAGGGAGTTTTTGCACTGTAGTCAAGTCTTTCCCTCCCCCCCCCCCCCCCCCCCCCCCCCCAATGAATTAAAAATTCAGAGCTTGTTAACTTTTGCTCTCTGCTTTCTCTAGCTCTCGGGTTTGGGGAATTTGATTTGTTTGCATCCTCTGTGGGTTTCAGCACTGTTCTTAAAATGTGGACACCAGAACTTTATGCAGTTTCAAATATCCACCCCATTAGTGCTACATACAAAGGTAAACGATCCCCCCACCCCCACTACTTGTCACTAATCAACTGTCCATGTATCTGAAGATCACAGTGGCTGGTTTTTTTTCCCAGTCACAGCATCACATTGGACACTTACAGTGAGCTGCTTCTCTGCTAGAGTTTCTTCAGATGAAAATGATCCAGAAGATCATTTGTAAGGTATAACCTATATTTTAGCCTTGAAGATATTCAGCAGTGTTAACATGACTTGTTTTAATGGAACCAGATTACCAGATGAGCCATATGACTGTAATACTGTCATTTCCTTTCTGCTCATATTGACATCACAAACATCTAGTTGTGATTTTTGTATTTACAGGGAGAGAGTGTTGAGGAGCCGCAGATCTATTTGTAACCCTTGTTGAACTACATAATAGAAGTATTTTCATTTGTTTATAATGAAATTTATATTTTGTTCATAATCTCTTACTGGAGAATGCTTTTTGAGATCCACCAGCTCGTTTTTAATCCATTTTACAGCATTGCACTGCTTACTAGCATTGCACTATGTCTTTACCATGCAGTGATGTGATAAAAAAGTAAGTCCTCCAACTATTCAGTTCTGTTACACCAGCAAGATTAGTTATTCAAATTTATAACCTTCAGAATTAAACCAAATTGTACTATTTGTATAAGATCACATATTTATTCCATTCATTTCTTTTACCTCCTTATGAGTGAAATCCCACATCAGCCTTTACATTACTTTGACTAGGTTTGCTTGTCAGGCTGCATTTATAATCTAAACTTCCTTTTGTATCTTTGGAATTGATTGTTATGGACATTTGAAATACAGTTATTAAACTTGTCTTGCCAACCCGGTGGTTTTCCCTTATGTCTTTAATCCTCTATAATTTATACAGTGTAATTTAAAATGTCTGCTCTCTAGTTCCCTTTTCTGTAACCTGTATACTGATTTATTTTTTATTTTGTTTCTGATTTAATTTTTACTATACTATTGCATGCTTATTCAAATTTTTTTCTTGATTGTAGAATACTGGCTTTTTGTCACGCTAGCAAACTCTTCTTCTTGATTTTGGAATTAAAAAACTTAAGGATTTTGATAGTTTTCCCCTCACAGGAAGGAGTTGAATGTTATATGGTATTTTTTAAGCATCAGGATTTCAGCTGTGGGAGCAGCTTTCTTTGGCCTCCTTGGTACTGATAATTTGCCCTTACTGGTGGCACAGCTATGTAGGTATGGTTGCATCTTCATTGATACAGACCTTTCCTCGGTTACAAGCCCACTGGCACACAAGTTTCTACTGCGGATGCTTTCTGTATTGGTACATCGCTACCTGCAGCTGCAACTGAGAAAAGCTTTCACTGGCAAACAGTCCTTTGATGTCATTCCACTGGGTGGGAAAGTGCCCTTACGCAGGCCCCGATACACCCGTGCAATCCTGCCAACTGTGCGGCTGCTTCTTCCACCCTTCTACTGTTCTTCCCACGTGAAGAGAGGCCTATAGGCGAGCGAGGGAGTTGTCTGGAATATCCTAGCATTGCTTTAATCCTTTGTTTTAAGCTCCTCACGGCTGGAATTGGGGGGGTAGGCTGAACAGCTTTTACAAAAGGGAGAGGGAATGGTAGAAGGGAGTGGGAGCAGGAGCAGAGAGACTATCTCATGGTAAAAGATCTGATTCAGAATCTTGAAAAGCTTTAATATATGAGCAGGTATGGCATTCACAGCCTGCTATATTGATAAATATTTGAACTGTGTGTTTAAGGTGCCTTCAGTTTTCACCTATAATGGCATGCAAGTGTAAATTAAACTGTTGAATTAATACTCTCTGCTCCTGATATTAGTAATAGTAATGGTACTGTAATTTTAAACATCTTGCTATGCTTTCTTTCAAATTTTCAGTACAAAGTTGATTTTAAAAAAATGAAAAATATATCATGTACTATAGCTATCTGTAATCTAGAATATTTATCAGTATAGCGCTTAAGAAATGGTTGTTTTTCATACAAAACATGCTGGTTTTTTTTTTATCTTTGTCATTTTTAGATAACTATAGCATATTTTAACAAATATGAAGCTACTTGTAAAATAAATCATCCCATTCAACTTTTTTAAGCGTTTAAAGTATGTTTACAAATGTCTAGTTTATGACATAAATAAGAGAGTGATCTAGTGGATGTAGAAACTCTTTCACGGGAGCATTTTCATGAATTTTAAAACAGATTCCCTCCACCCCTGTTTTCTTACAACTTTTGTCTTTCTATTCGATTCAGCTTCTATACGGGACAGCAGAATGTGTCAGAAACCTTTAAGTTCTTTCAATGAGTATCAGGCATGTTAATGCAAATACATTACGAGTAATCCGTCCATAAGGAGAGACAGTAACATAGCCCACACAACACCAGTAGAGTGTTTACAAGGTATTAATATGCCTACTGTGACAAGACGTATTTAATGGGAAGCAACAAGGAATTTGTTTTATTAGTTTTCCTCCACCCTCAAGTAATAAATCTTAAAAGCTTCAATATTGATTCAATGAAAATGAATGGCTGAATCGTTCTGGAGAGGCTCTGACAAGTGGACAAATGCTTCCATGGTTACATTGTGCTATGCAGTATGGTTACTGAGCTTTGTTGGTTTCCTCCCTCTGCCATTGAAGTAAAATAACAAACCACAGGGAAGCACCACACATGGTGGGCATAAACGGGAAACAACTTTAAAAGATCAAGTTAGCTGATCTTATACAGATTTTAAACAATATGGGTTTTATTGATTTATACTGTATACCCTAAACATGCATTTCAGTACTTCCTCCTTCATATATCACTTTCTCATGGAACATTTTTATTTCTTGTCTGAACCACCTCTCGCTTTCGATTTGCAGTGCCACAAATTAAAAGGCTATGTGAAAGTGTGTTTCATAGCAGTCTTACACGGGTTATGTTTTTCTAGGAATATTTTTGTATCAAGTGATATAACTGCATCAATGCGGGCTTCGGCAATACCTAGATAATGAATAACAAATCATGTATAGAACTTTCCTGTGCAGTTGTTTTAGGGTGCATTGCAGTGTAACATAATTAAGTGGTTTGATTTTCCATCTCTTTGCATCTAATGTACTCAAATTTCAGGTGTCACAGGGAAGAGGGAGCTAATAAATAGGTAACTTCATAGAAGTCAGATTTAAAAAAAGAATAATGGTATACAGTTATTTCATTAGCTTAAAAATGTTGCAGATCAAGCATTACATTAAGAAAAGGAAATCCTGAAGGCCTTAGATTTTGTTCAGGACAAAGTGTAAATGAAGCTGAAAGCAGATGTGTCGAGAGTAGTTGCATCTTTTTCCCTTGCAGACCAGCTCTGAAAGGAGTGTGTATTATCCTCTGTATTAGTAACTGTTGGGTCTTTTTTTCCCTCTACATGCTTGAGAGTCCCCAGGATTACTATCTCAGCATCAGAATGCCAAGATGTTCCAGTGCCCCTTTGTAGACACAATTTTACAGCAAGGACGGATGCCAGGATTCCGCACAGCCAGGAAAATATATTCATAAACATGGAGGATAGTTACTTCTGAGACGGAAATTCTGGCCTTAAAGCTGTCATTGGAAGCTTACATTTATTGTGGGTACTTAATTTCACATTTACTCAAGTAATCTCTCTGATCTCAAGGGGGAAAAGTAAGCAACAAATGAGTAAACACTTCAATGTTTCACTTAAAGAATTTCAGAAAAGAGAAGATTCAACTCTTAAGTAGAAAAACATAAGTTATTTGTGTTTCCAAGTAGGTTTTTTCCTCATTCAAAAGGAATCAAACAAAATACCTATCTGTGAATTGAGAAAGCAAGTGAAGTTGTATGCAGCAGCTGGAACCATTTTGCTCTTATCTTTATTAGTCTGAAATACTTTTTGAGGACTTTGGAATTAAGAGCAATCTAGATGCAAGAGATTATGGAGAGGCTTTAATATTTTTATTATGTTTTACCTTCAGAAAAATGCACTTTGAAGTGTTCTTTTTGAATTTACAGTCTAGTGCTTGACATGCTCTGAAGTTGTATGTTTTCAGTAATTTGATGGATGTCTTATGAGAAAGCTGCTGATTTGCTGCATGCTAACTACATTGTCAGTGATATGCTGCAGATGAAGAGCTGGGCACACTTGATTGGAAGAAACAAGACTGCAACTTTATTCAGCAACAGTAACTGCACAAGAGGAGCAGGCAGACAATTCTTGCCAAGTTCTCATCTTGCTGTTTCTCCATGTGACCTACAAGCCAGTAAGTATCCGCTGTGGTTTGAAAGGAGCCACTGAACACTGTAAGACCAAACCATCTCTTCAGAGATGGCATTCTTTTTGTGTCATTATAATGACACAAAATGACAGAAGTTGTGTCAAAACTGCATGCTGAAGCTTGATCAACCAAATCTGAGATGCAGGAAGTTGAAACAAGGAAGTTATTTTCTCATTAATTTGTTCATTTTTTTAAACTGGAACGTATTTAAATTAACATATTCTAAAAGGCATCTCATTTTTTGTGAAAGTCTTGTCAGGTGTGTAGCTAAGTTCAGTAATAAAAAGGTTATGATTATATGAATAGCATTTCTGCTGTATTGTATATTAAAATATAGCGACCGCCCATGAGCAGATGCCAGGGAACATTTAGTTTTTTCCAGTAAATAATAATAGTTCAATTTTTTCAGTTAAAAGCTCCTGTTAAATATTAACATCGGCGTGCTTTATCAGTATACAAGTAAGGAGCTGTACCATAGAAAGGTTAACCTTTGCCAAGCTGATGATGGGAAGCATAAACAAATTAATGTTTGTCCATTGAAAAAGAGCACAATCTGCTTGGAAGTCCTCATTTTTCAGTTTCTCTGAAAAATAGAGGATCAAAACCTGAAGTTATTTACATACGTCTGCACATCAACCAGTCTGGCATAAACCACTGGGTCAGAAGCATAATACTCCAATTTTGTCATTCAGTCTTCTCAGTTTATTGGTACTGTTTGTATTTGTCTGCTTAGTGCTCTTTCTTACACGTGTTTGTTTATTTATCAGGAAACTGCAGCAAAGTCAAGATTTTAATATTAAAGCATTCTCAGCCCGTCAGGAAGGATGTGGAGCAGTTCAGGAAGGAGAGCAGTGCAAGTGCCTGGTACTACTGAAGAGGCATCAGGTGATACCTGGCAGTGGTTGTGCATTTCTTCGGCGTGGGGTAGCTGGATAGGAGTCTGCAGAGAGTGCAGCTAGATGGCAACAGGAAAGTGATCAGAAACCCCATTTCACATTTTGAAGAATGGACAACACAAGACTGATCATAAGGTGCTACGGGATAGTGATCAGAAGCCTGGTAATACAGACTAGTCAGGCTCTGAGGTGAACACACCTCTTTGGTATGAGTCTTGGGCAGTTCTGCCCTCTTTCGAAGCATGACTTTTAGCATAGTTCCCTGATGACCATGCTACCAAAGTCATGTTCTGTAGTTCTGGCTGCTGTTTCTTTCAACACTGCCAGTTAGACCTGCTCTCCAGTGTGAATCACATTGAGAAGAAGTAATAAGAAGGAACACAGGGACTGCATCCTAGACATCAGCCAAGCAAACAATTATCTATACGGAATCAAATATCAAACTAGAGCTGCACAGGGAAGAATAGAAGTGCTTGTGGTGGTCTATAATGTTCTTTAAAATGGTCTGTCTTAGAGAAATGCTCACCACCATGGACCATCATTCAAAGAAAATCCACTCTTTAAAAAAAACAAAACAAAACAAAAAACCCACACCAAAACCAAGTGAATTTCTTGCAAGAAAATCATCTGTATCTTGTCAATATCTTGCTTTCTAATATTAGTCGATTAAGATTGCAATACCTGATTGCAAACCAAATGGCCTTCATATTCATACAACACAAAAAATCTTTCTTAATAGAAACAAAAATGTAAACAAGAAGAGAAAATACTCTCTTCTGAAGCCCTTTGTTTGGATTTTTTGCTTCTTGCTCCCTTAAGTCCTGTGTTCCTTCTCAGGGATTTGTTTCTTCTTCTAACTCCCTGTTCTCTGGTCTTTCCTTTCAGATGATGCCAATAAAGGGAAAAGGCAAGATTTCAAAACAAACAAACAAACTGGAGTCCATTGATTCTCTTGCTGCTGCTTTCAATATTGGTTTACCGGCAGCAGAGCCATTTTTAACTTGCAGAGTTTTAATGAATTCAAAACAAAAGAAATCCAAACAAACAAAGAATTGAGGGGTGTACTTAGTACACCTTATTTACTGCTTTTATTGGAAAGAGAAGTTAAGGCTGACCTGGAGGCATAGTTCTGTGCAATACCAGATCTAGTGTAGGTCCAATATCAGGCCTGATTGTTTATCCCTGACATTTGTAAGGGGTGAGAGTGCTGTGTGGGCAGCATGCTGAGTTGTTAAAAGTGCGTATGGAGTGTCTCATGTCAATCGTCAAAAACCTTCCAGCTGCTTGAGGACCACCACTGACAAAATCCCATGGGAGCTCTGTCTCACCCTCGTGTGTAACGAAGGGAAGCATAGGTCTTGGAGTGGTATGATGAAAATGAAAAAAAGTAATCGGGAAGTTCTCAGGGATCAGGGGGAAAGGTGGAGTACTGCATGTAGAGTGGGAGAGAGTAGCAAAAGCCACGGGCATTTTGGATCTGAATGCAGTGTTGTTGGAAGACTCCATGAACGTAGCCGTATGAATTAGCAAGCCCAAGTCTGAGTTCTCACTCTTCCTTTGTTCTCTGGCTCAGTAACTAGCAACAGTTAATGTGCTCAAGTCTGCCGTAGTTGAGAACTGATGGCTATTAAGGCAGCCCCTCTGATACTGAGCAGCTTGATGTTGATGGGAGCCAAACTTCACGTTGTCCTTTTGTCATCCAGTTTCTGTAGGAAGTAGTTTATATAAGCTGAAACAACATTACAGAATAAAAGATAAAAAAAATCTTATACCTCAAGTATCCTTTCCACCTGTTGATCCAGAGTGGAAAAACAATATGGGATCTAGATTGTGAGGCTGATATAGGAAAATAATAATGGTATGGTATTAAAAAACATACTACTTACCTCTCATGCTCATGCACTAAGTTCTGTCTAATGCAAAATTCAGCAGCTAATAGTATGGGCCCTTGAAGGACTACTTCTTGCTCTCTTTTCAGTACAGAAAAACTGGAGCTGGTGCATGGGAATACATAATAAAGTATTGATCAAAAAATATGTTCATAAATAAACCCAGGTGGACTACTGCAGGAAGTGATCAGACGTATAACACAGATTGTCATACACATCTACCTGAATACGCACAGCACAGCTTTTTAGAAGAAAAAAGTACACTTGTGTTTTTTAAGAAAAGAGATATTTTATTATAATGTTTGGTGAATCATTCCAGTGAATTGTTTCCTTCGCTCTTAGGAACCGGAGTTTATTCTGATTATTAATGTCTACTTTTGCGTCTGCATATTAGATCATCTATGCCTTTATCTGTTGTACTGCAGATTTTTATTTATCAACGTTCATTTTCTCTGTAGCTGTATACAGAGTAAATCCAGAGATCCATCTTACCTAACATTGACCTAATGTCATTATCCAAAAGTTAGGTGGTAGCCTAAGACAGTCATTTAGACTTCCTCAGCCAGAGGAAGTCAGAGGAGAGAAATAAGCAGCTCTTGGAGGTAGTTCATCCCATCCTACTAAGTGACTAGGTTAGACTATATGGCTGATGTCAGGTGGAATGCTTTCTACTTTGAAGCATTGCTTTTTACTTTTATAAGCAAGATACTTCTTGAGATCTTTGAGTCTTTTACTAAGTAATTTTTCAAAGCTTCCATAATTCTTTAGCATCTTCTTTGCCTTTTCCTGTT
Source organism: Aptenodytes patagonicus (assembly GCF_965638725.1). Taxonomy (NCBI): domain Eukaryota; kingdom Metazoa; phylum Chordata; class Aves; order Sphenisciformes; family Spheniscidae; genus Aptenodytes; species Aptenodytes patagonicus. The sequence continues at coordinate 86,037,961 of NC_134982.1, forward strand.
TGTTTACATTATTCCTGAATTGTGAACACCATAACTCTGCACAGTATTGATGTAGTGACCATGCTAATACTGTCAGAAGGCAGTCTTCTAGATCCTGTCATTTTTTTGTCCCTAATACTTCTGCGCTGTATTCCTTCCTTCTATATGCAAAGATTATGTTAGCCTTAGAAGAATCAGTACTTCCTTTCTCTGCGATTTCTATCACTGTGATTGCTTTTTCCATATGCTCCAAATAAATTAAAAACAAAGTAAAGGAAGCTCATTTGAAATGCATGACTTCTCAGTGAACTATGGCACAGGTAAAAATCATTCATTCAGGGCAGCATCGTATTTTGCTTTTAACATTTCCCTCCTTTCTTTCCTTAAATGTGCTGTCTGTGAAATAAAGCTGTGGGTATTCATATCTAAAATTAGGCTAGAGTTATATTTGGATTTATTTCTAAATATTTATATGCTAATATGTATTAAAACAGGCATTTACAATAGGTTCTGTGTATTCAATGCTAATAAGCAATAGGAGATTTTTAAAAATGCATGTCAAGTTTCACATTAGATGCATGTTGGTTGTTACATTGCTTTTGCACCGAGTTCTGTCAGAAGCATGATTTTTTGAGCTACATAGGAGTACTGTTTTGACAGAGCAGCCTGAGGACTTGGGACAAAGAAAAATGGCACGATCCAGCAAGCTCAAGGTATCTGGTATGTGGTTGTGTGCTGTTGTAGACTAGGAATGTGTTGGCAGTTGGATTTCCTTGGAGTTGGAATCGATGCTTTTAAAAAAATTTTATAGAATGGTTTCAATTCATATGAGAGATGCAGGGAGTGTGGGAGTGTTAATGGTTCTAACTGGATTCAGCTACATGAAATTGTGATGATGATGCTGCATTCATCTGCAATAGCATTTCCACTTTTTAAGATCTAGTAGCTATCTCGCAGGTTCTGGAAATATCGTGAAGACTGTGTAAATGGGACTAAGTGAAATTCCATCAAAATTCAGTATTTTCTGTGTTTTGGGGCTTAGATCAACATTTGTTGGATAAGTAGGAATTTTGACACTTGTTTACCATTAATTGGGAGAATTGGGGAGTTTGGGGGCCAACACTGGCAGGATCCGAGTGCTGCCTTTGTGTCTTTGTATCTCTGCTGTGGCTCAGGATTTGCTTGGAACGGTGGTGACCATAAAATGTGAATTTGGTATTAGTTAGAGAAAGTACTGAGTCCAGAATGCTTGATCTAGGATTGGAAATTGTTTCTCCCTGCTGAGGACTGCATAGCTGTGAATTAAGATGAGCTGCATGTCCTGGTGCAGCCAAAGAGCTGAATCCAAAATCTGTCATAATCCAGTAATAAAACCTGCCAGGTTTGCTGCCTCCAGTAATAAAACAGTGCAGTCCTAGCTAAGCGGAAGAAAGCCGAGGCAGTGACTGGAGGGGCTAGCTCTATCACAGCTACAGCAGTGCAGGGGCAATTGCTGGGGTTTGAAAAAATTTTGTCCTCTTCCATCCCACCCCCTTTTATCTCCACAGCAGTGGGAAGGCAGCAGGAGTCAGGAGAGGGAGGAGAGTGCTGAACGCTGCGCAGAGTGGAGGGAGGAGTAGGAGAGGGGAATGCATAATGCGTGAGTGACAGAGAGCGTGCAGGCGGCTGGCTGAGTCCAGAAGACGCGGATGTCCATGTCCCCGGGTCTAGGTAGGTTTGTCGTCTCTCTGTTTGAGGTGGTAGTTGCTTTGGAAGCATCCTGTATCAGCTGCAGAGGTGTTCACTGTCCAGCTGAGGGTCCTGCCAGCAGCACCTGTTGCAGCAGGGACAGGGTTTAACCAGCGGCAGACAGCAAGCGTGTCGCTCACCCGTGAGTGGCTGCTGGATAGTAAGAGTCTGCTAAGGTTTCTGTTGTTCCAGCAGCTCCTCTTTCTGATCTGCAGAGCAAGGCAGGTGGAGACAATAGTCTTTCCAGTGGAAAATCCTATTTTCAGGCGATCATATCAGGATGAAACTCAGTCTGAAGCATCCTAGTTGGCAATTTTTAACTCTCAAAAATGCACAAAACTTTAATTTGACTATTTAAATTAGGTGAACATAAAAGAAGTGGAGGAGCTGCGTATGCATTGTGTATTGCAAAAGAGTGAGTTAAAAGTAAGAATTTTTCAAATCATCAGATAAGGAATGAGTTTAAACAGGTTAATAATTAAAATATGACATGTAAGTGATTACAATTGGAAATACCGCTCGTCCTTCTTGCTTTTGATATGCTGATTCTCTGTAAGACATTGCATAATTCACTCTGGCTAGCCCGGATAAAGTTAAGATCAAATGTGTACAGAACTGCTTGCCAAACATCAATCATTGTTTTTTAATGAGTCTATAATTGCTTTATAGTGCAGATGTGAAATAACATGTGATTTTTAAAAAAATCTTATTCATTAATAGAAGCCGAAAATGTTTTTTCTGATAATACTTCACACACATCTTCTACAGTGAGTCTTTCAGTTAAATACTAAGCATTTTGAGAATCTGCCGTGAGGGCAGTTTAATAACTGAAGGTAGAATGTGATATATTTAGACTGTCTGTCCCTTAAGCCTAAAACAAGCTTTCTCCTACTAAATGTATTCAGTGTTTCCATGTGGAAAGGAGAACCAGACTCCTGAGGAAATAAAATAATTTGTGGCATATTAGGCTTAGAATTGAAATGGCCAAATATTTGATAATGTAAAAGCTAACGTACTTCAAGGGTGTACAATTTTTAATTTCTAATTTGTTGTTATAATTAATATGTATGTTGTTACTGATTTCTACCATACAGTTTTGTGCTTTACTAGCTTTCTAATACACTTTTGTGTTTTAATAGCTTTACATGAAGAAATCAATGGTATTTACTAAATTTGCATCTGAGTGAACTAATCAACATCGATAATGGGAGCACATGCTTATTAGCTTGTAATTGTGGTCTGTGTCCTGGTCACATGGAAATCAATGGGAAAAATGATACTTGCATTTGTGAGAACTAGTGTTGGGCAGTTTATTTGTGATGTCAGCATTTTTAAGGCTGAAAAATAATACTGGGTGAGTTTAAGGAGTTGATACTAGTGAGTGAGATTGATACTTATGCATTCAAACCTACAATGCAATACTTCCCTTGGAAATTGTTGTGAGCTTTATTTAAATGAAATTTTCGGAATCGGGTCTAAATCGTAACCGGTTATTAAAAACTAATATACATGGAATTTTGTTATTTAAACTTACTGTCTTCCAGGAGCTTTTTATTTGCTTTTGGAATTCCATTAAAAAAAAAAGAGTGCTTAAGTCTGCAAGTGCTTACACGCATATTTTACTTAATGTGAATATGATGACTGAGACTGAACTATTGGAAAAGCTATGAAAGCATATACCGTTAGTGTATAGCACTAAAGCAGAATACCACTACAGAGGTCTGTAAGGACTTCAGTCATGGGCTACAAACAATTTATGGCAATTTGGGAGAAAAATATTGATGACACACAAATCACCTTTGATATTGTTACACAACTACCATAGTTGTTCAGAATTACAACATGGTAATGGTGAGGTGATTATTAATTATTGTATTTCTGAAAGTATGTAGCAATGGTCTATAAGCTTAACAAAACTTTAATTTTAGAATGTTTCATTGAAAACTTGATGGAAAAGTATGTCCTTGCATCACACTTTGAAGAAAGGGAGGATTAAAATTTGTCTCAACTACATCTGAAGTTTTTTAGCCTAAGGTGTTTTTGAAAGCATCAAAACAGTAAACTGTATGTCCGACTCTTGCTATTATTTGAGATAGGGTGTCTGATGCAATTTACCTTCATTTTATTGCTGGATAACCCTGCTCTCTGATTTTTTTTTTTTTTTTCTTTCTTGGCCAGCCTCTTCCAGTGTGTTTTTGGTATTGGGTCAAGTTAGTTGTTCACTAAGAAATACAAAAATGTAGGTAAGTGAGGGAAAATACAAAGGATATGCTGAAATTCTTTGCTCAGGGAGTATTAGGCCTTGACCTCCTAAAGATAAAATCACTTACATAACTATTTTTACATGGGTAATCCTATTGATTAGTTTTTACTCCTTTGTAGAAATTGTACTTGCGTTTCAGCTCTACAAGACTGGCCGATTTAAGTATAGTCACTGTTGTATATAACGGTGAATACAACACTTTTCCTCACTAGAAATAAGCATACGTAGTATCTGAATACTTCTTTCAATGTGTATTAAGTCTCAGATGCTATATAACATCTCCATCATTAAATCAAAGCTTACAGAACCATTGCTGTCGATTGTAGGCATTTGTTGTAGCTCCAGAAATTCAAGAATTATGTCTAACTAATAGTAGCTATATTACTGTTTCCTAGAAAAAAAAGATTGACAGGAGGAATCAATGCTAGAGGCCATTTATCTTATTCCAGGTGGACCCACTGTAATTTTTTTTTACTCTGAAAAAAGTTACTGAATCACAAATGATACTATTTCTGCAAAGCCTCACTTGCCTAAGTCACTCTTTGAGTGAATAATCTCACTGGAAAATACTTTGTGTCAATAAACATTTTCAAGATTGAGTTTACTCCATACATGAGGACGTGTGGCTGTTTACAGAAAGAATTTGGAACCCGGGAGTCCTGAAATACGCTTAAAATATGAAAAACATTGTTTCATAGATTGGTTTATGAATATTTCCTATAAAACTAGTTAAAGTTGTTTAAATTCCTTTTACTGAAATAATCTTTGCTATTAAGATAAAGTTGTACTTATTTAAACAGGCTTATTTGACAGGCTAAATTTCTCTGGCAAAATTAAACAACAGAGAAGATGCTTTCCATGTTCATCACAGCTTTTGTATTTGCGGATTTTTTAGCAAGTTGAAGACAGAATTTCCTCTAGAATGTTACACCAATATCTTTTTCTATACTAAGAGATTTTTGTTTGGTTATCTCATTTTGTATCTAGTATAGATTTATTAGTTAGAGTACAGTTACGATTCTCATTTTCAGATGGCAAAAGAAACTTCCTTCTCCTCAGTCACTTGTCCTGGACTGGTCCAGTATGTTACTGCTCTGAATTGTTTCAAGCTTTGCTTCATTAAGGATTTAACATGGCCTTAATTCAGCCATCTGTTGTGGGTTTGGCAGACCAACAGATCTGAGGTATTGGTCAGAGCTTTAGAAATTTCCCACATTTTTAAAGGTTAGGAAAAGAGCTACCTTTATGAATAGATTTTGAATAACTCTCAGCAAGACAATGGTGCAGAAGTGGGGTAAAAAATGCATGTCATTCTCTGAAGCACAGGGTTCCCTGTCTGCCTTTAGCTTTGCTGAAAGGCAATTAGCATTTCAACCAGCCAATTTGGTTACATGCAATGAAGTACTTGGGTTTGTAATTTGCTGCTCTCGGCTTGGTGCTGTTGAGAACTAGCTCTGTGTAATCCTCTCAAAGCACCTTTCTTTCCAGCATAGTTATTGTTGCTGGTCTTAAATAACTAATCAACAAAGACATTTCCTTGTCTTGAACTACAGGGTGCCTTAGGAGAACGAAAAGAAATACCCAGTTAATAAGGGAATGATTATAATTATTCAATAGTGATTATTAAATTGTGACATAGGTTAAAAGGTTTAGAAAGCCAAGGAAAGCACAATACATGATAAAGGTAGTGTGAGAAGTCTTTGAACCCAAACAAATTTTGCTAGGGGAGTTCTCTTCGCCACATAAATACTTTATCATGTGTTTTATTTAAAAACGGATTGCCCAGATTTAAGAGATTAATTCACAGTATAGATTAGAGTGAGGGCCCCATGCTAATCATCTTCTCAAAAATGATACAAATGTATTTTTACTTCTACAGAAAGAAGTCTTTGGGGGGACTTTGTAAAATACAGATCTGTAATAAAACCAACATTCTTTGCTGCAATCTAATAAAAAATGAATACATTTAACTGTAGAAATGAAGCTTGTTTTGATATACGTCTTAAATTTAATATATATAGTTGATACAAATTTTCATGTTTAATAATACACTTTTATGTACTCAATAATAACTCACTGACACAATTATTCTAATAATTAGGCAACACATTAAAATTCTGTTTGGCTCATACATGCGTATTAACTTTTAAGAATCCACTGTGGATAGCAACAATTCTTCTGTCAGTATACCTGAAATAATGCCGTCTAATCCCCACCATGAGGCTGTAATTTACTGTTCTATACATTACAGGGTTTTTTTTTTTTTTTTCAAGATTATTATGTGTGAAGCTATTGCAAAACAGGTTGTTATATTTTTGGTTTTAAGTATGAGAACAATATCCACTATACTGCAGAAGCCCATAATTGCTTTTTCTGATATATGCTATTCATTCAGGCCATAGTACTTGATTCAGGACAAGTACTAGGTATTTGAAGCTATGGTAGTTTTGTCCTCAGCTCATATGTTCTAAAAGTATGTTAAGTAAAAGTGTTGAGGACATGTGAGAAACCTCCAAAGTAGAGGTACAAATGAAAATTATTGTGAAACTTCAAAATCTTTACTGAAGTAGAACAAATGGGTGTTCCTCACTGAAGCCTGCAGACCTTCCTCAGCTTGATTTCTGGTGCCAGTTACTTCTACAATAAGCATGAGCTGGGAGTGCTAAGCATCTTCATGGCTGGGTTGTTTGGTTTGGGTTTTGTTAGGTTTTTGGTTTTGTTTGTTTTTTTAATCACTTGCTTTTTTGTGCAAGAAATGGTTAGAGAGAGAGTATGAGTGCTTATAGTGTCTCAAGCCCTACTTGGAGCAAAATGCCTAGGTAAAAAGCTAGAGACTGGTTCTGGAAAACCCTGTAAAATAATTTCTGTTAGTGAAAGATGTATGCTGTTTTCATTAGAACTATATAGGTGGAAAAGGATTTCCAGTGTGGAGCTGAAAACTAGATTTACCTTTTGCTTAAACCTATACTATATGCTAAGTGGAACTATTCCAAAATAATATCTTGGTTTTTTACAGTATATAGTTAGAACTATATATGGATAGATTCTCGTCAATTGCATGAGATAAATTAGAAGTTCTGCAGCTGAAATCAGTGTTGTTTTGTTGGTAAAAATTAGGGCACATTCAGGTTCCTAATGGTGTATTTCTTAACATTGTTAATTAGCAGACTTCAGCCAAAGTTTGTTTACATTAGACTCTGATCTCTGTTCTCAATATAAAGTAACCTTAATAAGTCCAAGTCGTTTCACTGGAGGTACTCTGGGTAAAAATAATCTGGATCTTACAGCTAGTCAAAATTATTGTCTGGTTCTCTGTTTGACCAGCAAATTATAAGGTAACTGCAAATGCCTGTAGAAGAGGCTTGTGTTCTTTCTGCTTGCTGCTAGCAAACTGAAGCAGTGGATTCAGCACTGCTTGAGAATTTTGCCCTTCATTCCCTGCTCAGAATGAGAACAGCCAGAGCAGGTGGTTACCTCAGAAAGCCTTTAGCATTACCTGGCTTAAGAGATAAAACTTGGTTCTCCAGTGATGATTACATCCTTTAGAACTTAAAATTTAAGCATATAGTTTAGATCCACTCAAATTCTTCTGAGGAAGTGAAAAGAAGCTGCCAGAAAACTTACAAGGGGTATTCTGGGCTTATTACACTTTTTACCTCTCGGTGACCTCTAATAACAGGATAAGATGATTTGGATTTCTCATCAGGCCTCTGTCTTGGCCTCGGCTTGCAGATTTACCACTTTCAGTATTGGTTCCTGGCTGTGATGATAGATGTACCTTTCTGACTAGTGAATACATATACAATGGCAGGCAGCTTAAGTGTCTTTTCTTCCTTACGATAAGATGTCTATGTCAAAGGGTGCGTACCTTTTTCAAGCGAACGTAATTGAATGAGCAAGAATTTTCATACAGAGATGTTGTTCAGGTTACATTAAATTGGCCATTCCCAGTGATACATACGGTCATAGATAATAAGATTTTTTTTTTAAATATTGCAACTGTTAGAAAGCAAATGGTGAGGAGAATCATTGACTGATGTCAGTGTCATTAATCTCAAATGCAGATAGATCTTCGTAGCACCTGAGGTTGCACTGTGGTACTGTTCTGTCACGGCAGCAGTAGTGAATAGGTAAGTAAGCAGCTGAGCCCAAAAACTTAAGGACAGTGAAAGCTGATCAAGGGATTTTCAGCACCTAGTAGCCTGCATTTGTGCTTTAGCTAGCACTTTCCAATGTTAGTAATGAGAAGGGGGATGATGGGCAGGTACTTGGAATGTCTTTGTAGTAAAGAGGAAGACAGGAAACCCTAGAGAAGAATTGGAAGCAAAGGCATCCAGTGACACTGAATAACATGCATGGAAATTGGTGAGACAGAATCTTGCCCCAAATGCTGCAACTATTAGTGCAGTCCAGGGGTGCAGACAAAGCAGTACTTGTTGTGACTTACTATAATGCTCATGCTTTAACCACCTTGAAGCAGATTGAAGGCAAAAAAGGGATGTAGGAAGATACTATTTTGAAATGGTACCTTTGGAACACTCTCCAGTCTCTTATTAGAGTGGGAGATTTACTTATCCCACATCAAAACAAAAACGCCCAAACCAAAAAAAAAAGCAACAATCAACAGAGCACACCTGGGTAATACCCACTATCCACATGCTAGGTTTTGCAGACACAGCTGTTGTGTCCTCCTTTGCATATATGTGAACTGTGGGAATTTTGAGGCAAAGAAAACCCCAGTCTGAAATAAAATATTTCTCTCAATTTGGGATCATGACCACATAGAAAGGAGAAGTTTAGTAAATCAAAATTTTTATAATTCCTGCTGCTTTCCTAGGTTGTTCTCCAATACTGTTGTAAATTTCAGTGGTTCTGAGAATGTCTAAAATAAAAATGCTGAAAATATGCAGGTTTTTAATATGTTTCTACAACAGGTGCAGCAAGGGCAATGACCTTGTGAAACTTCTTGCTCTGTGCTGTTCCTGAGTACTACAGAGAATCTCCTCTTTACATATGAAAAAGCACATGTATCTCTCTCCCATTGTATTCAGCCAAAGATGCTGCTGGGTGCTGACATCTCTGCTGTGAATAGACTTCTCTCTGGCAACCATTGATAGCTGTAATGCTGTACTCAATTCAAAGTACTAGGCATGCCAGTTTTTGAATGTTCTACTTGGCTGGGTATTTGTAATCATGGGGAGTAGACAAGGACAGGCAGTGAAAAGTGCGCTAGGCTTTACACTTGCTCTGCTGTGCTGTGTCCGTGGACTTCAGAAATCTACAATGAGTTGTGTGAAGATGAGCAGTGGTAATCAAGTTGTAGCTGCTCGGTGGGAGAGGTCTTGCTTCCGCATACCTGCTTGTTTCTTCTCCCGAGCAGCAATGGCAAGTCTGAGGTACAGGGTACTTAATCCCTCGTTCCATCTGCTTCTTTGTTAGTGAACTCCCTTTTCTTTTGCCATTCTTCATTCCATATCTGGCATTTTACGCTCATTTCATTTCAGGTTTGGAATCTTTCGCAGCCCTTTCATTTCCCTTCTTGATCTCCCCATGTGCCACTAGTCTGTAGGTTCCCTCACCCTTCAATGAAGACAGCCAAGAGATCTTTTCATTCTTAAGGGTTTTGGTTTATTAAGCACAGAAGCCAGTGTAAAAATCTGCAGAAAAGACTTCTCATTCTTTACAGAAGTCTGCAGAAAAGACCACTCATTCTTTATAAACTTTAAAATCTTCATCTGAAATTTGTTCCAGAAGCCGAGCAGAAAAAGTAAGCTAATCCCGGTGATTCATCAGTTACAAGAAACGCCACTTTCGTAAGCCTACCTCTCCTTGGCTCCAACTGGGCAATAAATTGAAATGGTATTCCTCACATAATTTGTGACATTACTGTGGAAATTACTGTGTAGAATCAGCGTATACTCTGCTGGGCTCTACACTAGGATTCTGTGTTTTTGGGGGAAACACAATGTGCTTCAGAAAGTGCCATAAAACACAGACTAAAAGAAAATATTAGTTAGGGATCATGACTCAGAATTCTGAGTTAGAGTTCTGTACTTTTTAAAATTATGTTAATTTATTTATTTATTTAAGAATGTGATTTTTAGACTTTTAAGATTCTTTAATATCATTAAAAGGTCTAGATAATTTTTTGAGAGGTACTTTCTTTTGGTTTTGATGCCAGAAATTTTTATTATAAACCCTTTACAAATATCATCTAGGCCTCAGTACGTAGCATTGCTTTAAACTACCACTGATACTACAAATCATTATTTGAAATGGCTTTAGTCAGAACATAGTAACAGAATAGTTGGTCTGTTGATTTGTACATACTCTGAAGAAGTATAATATTCCATTGCTTGTTGTTGTTTCAAAAACATTTAAATGACTTTGACTCATTAATCTATTTTAAAGCCTGACTGAATAACCTGGATTGAGAGAACTGAACTCAATACTATTTAGGTGAAGCAGAGGGGAGTATTTGATGCACCAAACGCATAGTTTACCAAAATATAGCAATAAGCAAGGACTAGAGTTTCAGCTTCATTTGAAAAAAAAAAAATTAAACTCACCAGTGATATACTGGGGTGAGGGAGGTGGGGAAGAGTCGTCTTTTAATCCCTGATCTTGCAAAGGCTTCTGCTGAGCTTTATGCAATGCAGTTAATAAGGAACAAATTGTGTTCTCATATAAGTTTATGTAGGAATTTAGCGTAAAAAGTGAGTTCATATTTAATAAAGTAAAATACTGTGACCCATAATATCTTTTCAGCTATTTGAATAAATTTGTTCTGCATTCTCTACGTCTTGATTTATGTTATTTTTACTATATTACATCAATTTTTAAAAATAAACATAATTTTCAAAGTTGAGTTTATGTAAACAGAGTAAAAACTACTTTTGGCAGGCTGTTCAAAGTAAATCATAGTACAAATAATGTAACAAGGAAGAATACCAGCTAAATAATTGATGGTATGACTGTGAAACCTCTCTTGTTCCTCAGGAGTAATCCTATAGTTTTAGAATGCTCTCTAGTAGAAGTAATAGAATTCAAGTAATTCTAAACTTTGTAATCTTGCCCTCAAGGATCATGTTTTCAGTATTATTTACTAGAAGCATGTACCGTGGGAAGATATTTGCGAAGTCTATGACAAGGTAACAGCTGAAGCTAAAAGGTCAACAAATTATTCAGTTTCGTATGGATGATGCCTGCATGTGCAGACAGTGTAATTGTCTCAGAGTTTACAAAGGTTAGACAACTGTTCTCTTTCCAGCTTGAAGGTTTGTATTTTTCAGAGCTGTTCTACATAAAAACAACAAAAACATCTTGCAAGTTAATACAGTCAACTTTGGAAATGCTGACAATTTTAAATCCCAGGGGTTTTATGTATATATATTTTGCTTCCTACTGTAAGCTTTTTCTGCACTAGAATTACTAAATAGATATGTAGGAATCAAGCATTGTTCCTGAAAATCTATTACACATTGAATTCTCAATAAGAGTCATGGATATCTTGAAGGACTGTGTTCATGGCAATAAAAGTTTATAGGAATGTGAAGATCTGCAGCAAAATTATTTTACTGTGTGACATTTCTGCTGGAAATAACAAAACACTGTTCAAGTAGGTTGTAAAATGGATAGTTGTTTTCATAGGGAAAATGGTTAGTCCTGATTTTTTACACTTACTTTCGTTGCTCGCCTGTTCCCTCTGTGATACTCAGTAGAGCTAGGTGAATTTTTTGTTACAAGTAATTAAAATCGGCTAATTTTGTCATCCCACCAGTCTTTGCTTGTAGGAATTCTGAAAGATGCTGATAGCTTTCTTGACTGTACTTCCAACTATAGAGTTATTTAATATGTCATATCTGTGGATAATTTTTGTTCTTTAACTTGCCTGAAAGCAGTTTATTTCAAGTCCTCACAACATAGAGTTAACCCTTGCCCAGACAGAATTTATTGTAAGACGAATCAAAGTCTTTCTGAAGCTGCATTAATTTTAGTGGTCTGAAGGCCACTTATTCTCTGTTCAGTGCAAGATTAAAGCTACCTGACCGCGTACATAAAACACTCAGAATCTGCGCTGCACCTCAAGTGTATTCTGATTACAAATTTGGCACACACTTTACAAAAATACGTTTCAATATATGCATGACATTTTCTGTTTCAGTGATCATTTGTGACTAAATATAAATTTACTGTCACTCATAAATAATGAAAACAAGTGCTTTGCAAACATGGATGAGCTTAAATATTATTGATATGCAGATATTAATGTAATATGTTCTGCACAGCTTATCCAACCATCATTGACCAGATTTGTCTGGTAAGCGTAGCACTTGGAAGTATAATTTTAAGCAAAATGACATTTTATTTATATGTGTAATTACACAAATATTGTTTGTATCTTTTGTACAGAAATTTTAAAAAGTAACATTATAAAATAGTGACTACAGATTAAAAGAAACTTGCTGAAAGAACTAATTCCATTAAAGATCCATGCTGTAATGCTTTTTGGTGTGTAGAGCACAACTTTGTTCTCTTGGTTTGTTCAAAAATTGCTCAGATCCTTGTGACAGAAATGTGCTCCATCCAGCATCCAAGTTCTCAGTTCTGGTCAGCACTGTACAATGTGAGCCTCTGCATAACATAGCAGCTGTTTCCAGTTTGTTGTGCCAGAGCCTTTTAAAAATGTGTCATTCGCAGTTATCAACACCTGATAGCTTCACTGGAACTTAAACTTGTATTTTACATTACATAACTGGACTCGGATGTAAGAGAAATAAACCACCTTAGTTTTAAGTTGTCTTATCCTGAGAAAAGAAAACGAGACATTGTACAGCCAGACCTTTATTTTTGTTTGTTTCTGCACAAAGGTTACAATGGCATTAAAATGTGCCACAGTGATTCTCCATGACAAGAAAACACGAAAGAATCATGGGATAAGAGAAGCAGTGAAAAGAATCTCAAGTAAATATGCAAATGTTTAAGAACATTTCATGGTCCATAAGATGTCAGAAGGTGGTCTATGAGATGACTGCAAACATCCAACCCTTCACCCTTCCCACCAATTCATGTTTATTTCTAAAGAGAATCAAGAGAGCAAAGTGGAAATAGAACTGACAAGCTATAAGCTAATTATTTGTTGGTTGATAGTGAAAACAATTGTGGCAATGTCATTGTTTTTTCTTAAAAGAAGTTACTTATTCCTCCACTTGAAAAAAGTTGATAAATGCTGTCTAGAAAATCACTAGATGAAAATTATGAAGATAGAATTAGTTGTAGATGATAATTACATTTTCTGACTTGATTATAGCTGAGACCTGTGCATGTTTTTGTCTCATTTCTGAAGCTCACAAGATAATCACAGTATTTGAAGGGTTGACTGGATTGGTAAGGTCAACTGGGAATGTTTTATGTATTTTAGATTCACAATTTATTTTTAATTATTCTTCTCTTTTTCTATAGGGATGTCCTCTGCTTCTTTATTAGTTTATTTGCTTTTAGCATTACTCATTCATTTCACGTCTGGAGAAACAGAAGTGAAGTTCGGTGGACAAACAGAATTTGTAGTTAATGAAACAAGTACAACTGTTATACGTCTTGTAATTGAAAGGACAGGGAAGCCAGCTAACATCACAGCAATTGTGTCGGTAAGAAAATGTGCCAGTTATATTCTCAGTAAATATTAACGTGTTTCTGAAGTTTTGAATATTGCCTGTTTTTATCAAGCCAGTGAAAAAGAGGGTGGTATTTCACCGGGACAATGCTTCACCTTGAAGAAGCAACACCCAGTTTCTGTAGCTGAGTAAATTCCTGCTGGCTGCATCAGTAGTTTCAAAATAACGGTATAAATATCTTCTCAAGGAGCCAGCTCCTACTGCTTAGGTAGAAGTTCAAACTGATATCCTTGTTTGATTTTGATTGTGGCTGTGAGCTCATACTGAAAATGTGGATATATAACAATTTTTCCTTTTCCAGATTACAGTAGAACCTGCAATTTAATAGCCACTCCACTGTTTGAGTCAGATTTCCATATGAATTTTAAAAATTACATTGTTCAGTTCATTTGGAGATCAGAGTTAGTATTTTTACATTATTTCCTTTATTTCTTAGCTGTTATTAACCATGATCTCAATTGTATTCCCTTTAAAAGTTTAAACCCCTTAGAGTGTGCTCTACTGTATGTGTATGGAATAAGATGCTATGTGGTATGAGTACCACATGAGAACACAGCGGTGTACCAGAGATGTACTGCTTATGAATTTATACAGTCTGTAGACAAAATAAATTATCTATATTCCTCCAATATTTTATTCTCCTGTAACTAAATATGAAAAATATGTGTCTTAGAAATTACAAGGAATAGAAATTGAACTGTAGGTATTTCACACTTAAATTAACATCTGAGGAGAAAACCTTGAGTAAATGTCATTGTACTTGGAAACTCTTTACTGGTGTAACAAGCAGAGTAACTTAGTTTCCTTATTAAGGACCTGAAACTCCAAAATTTGTTTCTAACATTAATATTTTGAGCAGCTCTTTTAGGAAGATGTTTATAGCCTGTTTTCATAAGTGCTTTTGGTAAGTCTAGTGTTGGCTCAGATACATAAAAAGTAGTTGCCAGTATGTCCAATGACAGGTGAGAGCCACAGAAATACCTTCCATACTTTGTTTCCTCTTCACTGAACTTGTAATTTCACTGTTCTCAGATGAAGAATAGCCTTTTTCACAATGGTTCACTCAAACCTTTAGTGCCTATAAGGACGGTAGTTTCAGGTGTGGCAGCTATGCTGGTTGAGTTGCCGCTCTCCATTTAGTCTCAGCTTCCAACTGTAAAGTTAGCCTAGACACTTTGCTGTCTTGGCACTACTGCCTTTGTAATCTCTCCTCTGACCACCTTACTTACAGTAGAATCAGTGGGATTTTCTTTTGTTGACTGAACTGAAAGTAGGGCTGTTCATTATAGAAGACTTCATCTTGCCAACTTTGGCAATCAAAATGTTAATCTGGGTTAAACGCCTAGGCTCCTTCTAGTCCCTAGAGTGAGACAGGAAGGTTTTTTGTTTGGTTTTTTTCCCCCCCCTGGTTACTCAGCATAGATACAAGGGGCTATTATCTACTTGTGTCCAGAAATCAACTGTATGACAGCAGGGGAAATTGCGGGAAGAGTTATATGCGAAGAAGAGTGTATGAAGTGTGTTAAATGAGTCCAGAATAATATTATAGAAGATAGTGGGGGAATAAGGAGAAGGCATTCAGTTGTGTGTTTATTGCAGATTGATGGAGAAAACACAGGAGACTTTTTTGACACATATGCAGCTGCGTTTATACCTGAGACAGAAACAAACCGAACAGTGTATATATCTGTCTGTGATGATGATCTTCCAGAGGCTGATGAGACATTCACGTTTTACTTGACACTACCAGTAAGTTCCAATTTTTTCAATTTATCTGTTCCCCAGAAAACAGTGGGTAATCTGACATAAATGAATGGTATTCTGTCGATTTCAGTGTAGTCATACTGCTTGTGAGTCTGAATCCTAATAGGTAAGAACTAAAATCTGGAGACTAGCCAGGATGGTGCTTGCTGCTCTTTGGAAGGTTTTGCCATTCCTGTGGGTGTCTCTATGTGATGTTGCTGTGCAGTATAGACATAGTCTGAAACTTCAGTGGGCACTGCATTCAGCTGCGGGCATTTGAAGGCGTACTACAGCCCAGAAGAGTTAGATTGTGAAGAGCCTCTTCAACCTTTCCTGTTTTCCTGCATAGACCATGCCTGGAAGAGAGGGTGGAAGTAGCAAAAGAAAGAGGATGACTTCCAGTCCTCTGGAAGCAAAGGGTAAATGAGACTTACCTAAAAAAAAAAAATTTTAGAAATACTTATCAATAAGTCTCTTCATATTATTCTGTCTCACGGGAGTCATACTACAGGAGAGGAGTTCACATTCACTTTTTAGGTAACAGTTCATGACTAAGTTTGTCAGTTCAGTAAAGATAAATTTTATGTGTTATTGCCAATTTTTACACAAATCTTTTACAATCTCAGGAGATGTTTGCAGTGAATATAAAAATGCATATTTTCCCTTCCTTCTTCCTTTGATTTGTAAATGTAGTAGCTCATTTTTACAACACTTTAAAGATTTGTTTCCTTTAGCTGATATCTCAGTATAATAGCTTCAAAGTTTCAGTTTTATACAAATGTTAGGAAAGAAAGAACAACTTTGGAGTTCCTGGCAGTGCTACATGCTTCATACCTAATTCCTTCTTGCTATGGTGTCATTAATAGATTGCCAAACCATGACTAACCATTTACAAAGTTTGTTTCAAGCACTTTGTTGTTGACTGCATAGAGTGTATTTCCTCAGTAATTAACAATTATTTTGGTGCATTCTATTGCTTTAAATAATTTCCATTGTAATATATAATAAAAAGACATACAATTTGTCATAGACTAATATTTATTCTTAAAAGACAGTAAAATCAAAATGTGTATTTTTTTTACCCATCACCATATTTATTATCTTATTTTGTTTTGTTAATTTTAGAAACCATCTGCAAGGATAAAGCTTGGCTCACCCAAATCTGTCACTGTAACAATCTTATCAAATGACAATGCGTTTGGAATAATTTCTTTTAACATGGTATGGCTTTTTATATGGTGTATGTGAAAATTTTAGAAAGCATAAAGGTGAAATTTTCAAAGATGCTGGTTAGTTGTTCAACTGAACCCCTTGAAAACCGATTCTGAGTTACATCTTTGAAAACATTTCTAGAGGAAATTCATACATATGTATGTAATTCATACGTATATACAGCTTTAATACTTCTATACACTTTTAGGTGTTGAGACGTAGCCTGAGACCCTCACACTCAGATGAATTCTATGTTGCTCATCTTAAATATAAAACTGCTAAAAAGTTGTTCAGCCTCACTGCCCCTCATCTATTAGTCAAGATGTTAATATAGTATGGAAGAAGTGAGGAGTAATACCGTAGGAAAGTTAAAGATGTGATTTGGAAATTGTGATAATATATACATTTTCCCATCTTTAGTGAGCAATTTTATACTTAACTCTCAAGCTGAGAGTCATGATATGTGTATTGTATAACACCTTCTGTGATAAGATGCTGGTGTGACTCTGGTGGTGTGGAGGATATTTGCAATAATACCGAGGTTGTGTTAGTAGAAATTCTTTGTGCTGAAAAAGCACAAGAGCATGAGAAATTTTTAGCACCACAGTGGTAAGCCATGCTGCTCCCTGAATTAGTGTAATTCTTTGAAATCTTTCACCTACAACAGTTTGATAGATCGAGTCCATTTGTAGCTGGTTATCTAATAAATGACTTTTTAATGGAGAAAACCTATTTTTAACAGCGTTAGGAGCTCCTATAAATACCAGTGCTAATATGCCAGTGCTTTGTGTATATTGACTATGTTAATTTACAAAACAACCCCCACGCTACTTGCATAACTTATGATAATTTTTTTATCTGAAATCTTTCAAGCTTTTTATTAGCTGAACTAATTGGTTGCTAGGAAATGTATGCCATCAGTGGACGGGTTTGCAGATTGGATTAACTTGTCTGTGGGAGTTTGGTATTTCTATGGTAACAGTTTCTTCCTTCTGCTGTGATATTTGATCTGTGCCTGATTGCCTGTCCCTTTTCTTCTTCCTCATTAGTCTGCCTTAATCACAGTGAGTGAGCCCAGGGGCAGAAATGAATTTGTGCCTCTCACTCTAATTAGGGAGAGGGGAACCTACGGGACGGTCATCGTAACTTTTGAGGTGAGTTTATCAAAAAGACTTCATACCTTAGTCAGTTGGGTGAAACTGTGGGGCCATAATCATAACTTATCGAAGTGTTTATAAAAGTGAAAGAGGGGAAAAATACCTTTGTCTACGTTTGTTAAATCTGTTTCATAAAATGGAAAGATACTACCTGTCAAATGGAAAATACTGTCATTATCTGACTGTTTAATTTGAGGAAAAATTAAGAGATACTAGAGAAAACTGAGTATTTGCTGTCATTTAGGAAGATATTTGAGGCAGCATTAGTTGGTATTACTAGAAAACAATGTGTATTAAGTGTGTAAGAAATGTCTTATTTAATAGTTACTCGAATTTTATCTATATTTTACAAATAAACATCTGAGTGAGTCTTTAATGCTTGTGTCGACTTTGAACATGAAAGTATGAGAGCTCAGTATTTAGTGAAATTCTGTATCTGTAAGACTGCAGTTTGAATCCCCAGAAACTAAACCACTCACATTGAATATTTAGGCCGTTACTTACGTACTTGATTTGAATGTGATACAGTTGTTGCCTTTATTGTGTTTTTTTTTCTTACCTAGTTCCGATTTTATTACATACTTTAAAATTATATATAAATTCTTTCATATGGATATTTCTTTATCAGTTGTCTGGTCTTATACGTCATCAAGGGTTTAATCTAGACCTGTCAAAATCTGAGAAGACTTACACTGGATTTTATTGCATAGTAAATATAGCATGTATAGTTAAAGTACACAATGAGATTCTCTGTGTAATTTATTGCAGATCTATTTGTTTTAAGGTCCAATAAATTTTACTATCTGCACAATTAATCAGGTCCATCTCACAGTGTAGTTTATATACGTATGTTGAAAAAAGTTCACAAGATTTTCTAAAAAAACCCACCATATTGCCTCTAAGTGGCTTCCTAGTCTTTTAGGTTTCACTGTTAAATGTAGTATCCTTACTATCGCAAGTCAAGATAGAAAGGACACAAAACCAGTAACTGCTATTATTTTGTCTTGGAATGTATTATGAAATACTAGTGATTTAAATTAAATTAGAATTAATACCCTTTCTGTTATGTGAGTCAATTACGCATCAGTAGATACCAAAGAGCCCTCATAGGCCCATATGGAAGTAGTTTTCTTCCTCTTTTTCTGGCAATACATAATTTCTTCAGAGTGGTTACTCTGACTTACTCCATCTGCCAAAAAAGAGCAGATTTTCACAATCGGAATGTGTGTGCCTGTGAGCAGGAGATGACTGAATAGATAGTCATTTGTTATGCATGTCACACACTGTATATTGATTATTGTACTTGTACTAGATTTGTATTCCTGTTTTATATATTTCTGGTCATAAAAATCAATTCTTTGCAGATAGAAGATGGACCAAACCCAGCTGAAGAAGACTTAAGTCCAGCTAGGGGAAATATTACATTTACCCCTGGGAGATCAATGCTGATTTATAATTTAACAGTGCTTGATGATCAGGTAAGAACAAGCTGACTTAATTTTTGGTTTGGATAGGTAGAAGGTTCACTGCTGTTCTGGAGAGACTTAGAGTAATAAGTTACAAAAATGCTTGGCTTAAATAAGGTTAAAAGTGCTTCTGCTTAATAAAGTGATGTTAAATTTTGGCTCTATGAGTTCTCATTGTACTCCTTCTAATGCTACCTCTGTAATTCTCATCAGTGAATATTTTCAGTTTCTGAACATATCTTGCTCTGACTAGACCTGTTAGGTGCTACTGCAGTAAATGTATAAATAATCAGGAAAGCATTATACTTTTTTTTCAGATGGAATACTGAGGTCCTTGTTGTATGGCCAGGGATGATGTTCTTGAACTAGATCTAGTTTTTTTCTATTGGACTGTCCTTTCTCTGTTTAACTTTTCTGTATTCCTTTTTAAATGTGCTGTGCTTTTCCCTAATTGTCTGCCTTGCAAATTCAGGTTATGTTTGCATAATGAACTCAGGCTCTCCTTTTTGTCTTTATTAATTGTTTAGGCACAAGGAACCTAATCATAACATTGCTTCCATGATGCATTTTTGATTAGGTCCTCAGTGATGCCTATGCAGCTCCTGTGCCTTCAGTTAACAATTCATAAGAATCCAGTTTATTCTTTTTAGCTTGATTTGCTCTCATTCATGTGAAGAGCAGACATCTTATGTTTGCCACTAAGGAAAGAATATAACACAGTGAATATTCACAGAGAAAAGATAGATTGGAAAAATGTTTTTTTTTTTAATATAGATATGTTTCAGTGTAGAAACACATTTTAAAAAATACTTCTAAAAATAGGTAAGATTCCTAAAAGAAACAGGCAGTCTTGTGAAGGGCATGAACACTAGGTGATAATCAAAAATGTTCAATTTTTAGATTGGTCTTTAAAAAAAAAGTTTCTGTTGTGAGCCTTTCTTTCTATTTCAGAGTAAACAAAATATATTTTTCTACTTTGCATTTTCTGATTTTCATTTTTTATTACACATGCTTTTCCTTTTTTTTTTTAATTTATAATGGGGATGAGAGGTAAATAGGGGCACCAAAATAAGTAAATATGATACAGAACAACTTAATGAGGAAATTCACATGAAAAAATGAATAGCGAAAAAGTGCTTAGAAGTGAACAACTATTTTGCAATATTTTGCAATTTTTTGCATATTTCTGTTATAAAAAGTGGTTTTCCATGTCTATACTGATATTTTTAATGTTAAGAGACTGTGCCAGACTGGTGTGTAGAAACATCTCTTTCAGATTAGATGTAATATTTCTGTGACTTATACACAGAAAGAAATCATTAGGCTTTTTAGGAGGATGTGATTTTTTTTTTCCTCTGAGAAATGCTCTCAAAGTTCTGTTTCTCAAGGTTTGATCTGTACAGGTGTGGCTGGTCCACTCAGTGAAAGTCTTTCACAGGCGTACATGAAAGATTCATTTTGCATAAAAAACCTTTGTTGATGATGATGATGGAATTCACAAGAATCCGATGTTACTCTCAGAACTTAGTTTGAGCTTTTAGGATCTGAAGTTAGGAAAAACAGTGAAACAAGTATTTTCCTGAATTGGGTAGCACCTTTCCTACGGAAATCAGGGGACTGCAGATCTGATCTCCACAGGACTACATTTATAGTAATTTTATTGTATACGTTTCCTTTTTTAGTGAGGAATAATGGAAGCTTTGTTAAGAGAAAATGAAAGAGGCAAGGCAGCACTGGAAATCCTTTATACTGTTGTCTTTGAAGTTTGACTGTTTTTTTAATTGGTCAATCATGATGCCATTAAGAACTCCAGAATGTCCCATTTATATGAGATATTAAGATGTAAACTACAACACCACATTTTGACTGTCTCTTAAATGTATATTTTTGTGATGCAAGTTGGTATATTAATTAGTGAACTAAACAAAATGTAAGTTAGCATCTATTCTAGTAAGGTAAAATAACTCTGTTGTATCTCAGTATAGGAGGTAGGTGACTGAGAGCTTCCAGATCTCACATTGACAAAAAAACCTGCATCAGTCAACAACATTATGCAAGTTTAAGTGCCACAAGCCAAACAAGGGACAGAATTGGCATCAGCTACAAAGGCAGTTGCATGCCCACTCTCTTAGCCCTAGAAAAGGATCTGAGGGTGGCCAATTAACAAATGAGTGTGAAAGAGAAGAAATATTGGACAGCAGGGTTTTCAGAACTTTTTTAGCTCGGTAAACAAAAGTGCATGAAAAGGATTTGTCAACTTTATAACAAAGTATTACTGTTAGCAAAAAATAAGGAATTTTGTCCTGGAATTCCTCTCAGAAGCAAATAATACTGGTTTCCAGGAGTCCGCAGCAAGATGAGATGCAAAGATCATAAATAATTTTTAAAGATTTACTTTTTACCTATATGTATTAATAAAATAATCATATTTTTTAGTTAAATAGGTTTAGCAAATCAAGATTTGGGGAATAAAATGTAGTAATATAAAGCAAAAATCTCATCCTTAAGTTCTGTAATTTGCGATTTATAAGCCATTCTTTATTGTCTGCTGGATCAGATATTGGAGAAGAAATAGCTAAAACTAAAATGTAGTTTTAAACACTCATCTTGTAGAAATGCCAAAGCCCAATTAATTGCTAAGCACCAGAAAACACTTTCTCAGATCTGTGACGGAAATTTTCCTTGGGGATGCGGGTGTGTCTGAACATAGGAATTGTTCCTTTTCCAGTTGTATAGGAATGGCCAAGCTAGGTTGTGTCCCTAAGTTGTTCCTGTATTATCTCAGGCATGCATAGAGGTTAATCAGTGTCAATATCAGAAAATCAAGATGTAAATCTAAATAACTGGGAGGAACATTTGTTTCCAAATAGAGGTGGCTCCCAAAAGTAGAGTTGGGATCTCCTCATAGTCTCAAGTTGGAAAGATCCAGCTTTGTCTGATTCTTGCCTAGTTTTTGTTTTGCTTTTGTTTGGCTTTCCGCCCTTTTTCATGTTGCCAGAGCACAGAAGTATGTTTTAGAAAATGGAAACATTCAATTTTGAGAAGGATTTTCAACCAAAGTTAAAAGCAAGACTTCTCTCCTGTTTGTTTTAATATGAAATGAGCTGTCAAGTTTGTATTACTTCCCTTTTCTGCAAAATACATAGAAAATATTTCTCAGTAAGAGTGTTCTGCATGTATTTGAAATGTGACTTACACCCAGTTGCTAATATTATTTTTCCAGATACCTGAAAATGATGAATTGTTTGTTGTGCATCTGAGGAGCGCGGAGGGAGGGGCAGAAATCAACAACACAAAAAATTCTGTTCAGATTAATATTAAGAAAAATGACAGTCCTGTGCGTTTTGTTCAGAGTGCTTATATGGTGCCTGAGGAAGCTGATGTGGTAACAATTCAAGTGGTTCGTGGTAAGGATGTCAGTGGAAAATTAGTTGGACCTGATGAACATGAAGTCTCCGTCAGTTACGCCATCATAACTGGGAATTCAACAGCACATGCACAGCTTAATGTAGACTTCCTAGATCTACAGCCAAATACAACTATTGTTTTCCCACCTCTAGTTCATGAAACATGTATGAAATTTAAGATCCTTGATGATGCCATACCAGAAATTGCTGAGACCTTTCAGATTATGCTTCTTAAGGACACTTTGCAAGGAGATGCTGTTTTGGTTAATCCATCTGTTGTTCATGTCACCATCCAACCGAATGATAAACCCTATGGAGTACTATCTATCAACAGTATCCTGTTTGCTCAGACTGTTATCATTGATGAAGACCAAATTTCAAGGTACTACAGATCTTCAAATCTAGTATCTAGGCAGTTTAAGAGATTTGTTTGGCATTGTTAAGCATCCTTAGGATTTCATTGAAAGTAATTATAAAACCACTACTGAAAATATAATGTAGAAATCACTTAGTGTGTTGTTATTATTATCAACTATATCTACAAAGATTTCAAAGAAGTCGGAATGTCTAATTATCCAGGAGGTATTTTAATATTTATGAACTGTATGTACAAACTGTAACTATTTAATCACATTATCAGAACACTGAAAAACCCTTAATCTAAAGGCAGAATCAATGAAGTCGTGATGCTACCACACACCAGTTCATACAAGTGGGAAATAGATTTCTGGCTTTCTTCCCTGGTTAACCTTTGTATTTACTATATATAAAATCAGTTTCTGGTTTAAAAAAAAAAAAAAAGGTGTTGAGTGTCTCCCATAAAATACTTACCTTAAAAATAAGTTAAATATCTGTAATTTTACAGAGGGATTAAAATCAAAGCTCTGTACAAATTTTACAAGCAGGACTGATACACAGTATTGACAGTGTCAATAAAAATGTCCACTGCTAGCTACTGATGGTAGTTCATCCTCAGAGAAACAGGTAATGCATCAAGCTATCATACTATGAACAATTTCAAAAGAATATTTTATAGTACGTAGAGCCCAGCGGTTCAGTATTCGTCTTCCTTTCTTATACATGGTAAAGAAATAAATCTTGCTTTCTAAATTTTTGTAAGTCATGATTCCCAGACTTTTTGTTGTAGTCATGTGCTTGTCAGATGCAGGAAACATGACATTTCCACTATAATAAATATCAATAACTTAATATTTCAGTACAGAGGCAAATAGTTCATTCAGAATCATTATTTAAATGTTCATGCCTGGCCACTGTATTTTGATATAGTTTATAAAATGGTGTAGAAAGTTAATAGGGAAAAAGTTTTCTGAAATGTGACATGTATTTCTTGAGACGAATGTAAAACATGCCAAGTCTCCACTTTGCAGTATCTTTCTCGCTGTAAACAAAATAAGTTCTAACAAATATCTTTAGAGACATTACAGAGAGCTCATGAGTAAGCACTCTAAGAAAAGTCTTACATGTGTGTTATGCTTTCACAAACTTTAAGCCCTGACTGAAATGTCAGTTGCAGCACGTAACATTTATTCCACTGAAGTCAGTGTAAATCTTTCAGGGAATCGATAACTAAGCAAGGCAATATTAATTATTATTTTATATTGTGGGTTATTATTTTCATTCAAAACTGTAGGTTTGAAGGGATCACGATTGTAAGAAATGGTGGAACACATGGAAATGTTTCTGTTACCTGGGTTATAATCCGAAATAGCAGCGATCCCTCACCTGTGACTGCAGACCTCATTCCAGAGACCGGGGAGATACGTTTTGATCAAGGACAGATGCTGGTAACACTTCCTCTGAACATTATTAATGACGATATGCCAGAAGAGGCAGAGCCCTATCTTCTGAAACTCTTAGCTCATACAATACAGGGAGGTGCAGAAGTCAGTGAACCATCTGAGGTAAGTTTGCTTTTAGAATTCTTTTGGAGAAGGTAATAATAGGTAATAATTAGGGACTTTACCACTTTTCATAACATTGATTGATTGGCTGAACTGGCTAAAGGGTTTGGGCTTGAATATAAATCAAACAAATTAATCCTTAATCTAATCTTAGTATATAGAGCCATATCCGAAGTATTTGGCTTAGTATAGTATGCAAAGCCAGACCTTTTTAATACAGTAGCACTCAGCTTAGATTATTCCCAACATACATAGTGTTGCATAAATGCTGTCTTGAGTGACTGCTTGCTAAGAGAAGGCAGGAAGGTTAATTTCATTTGCTCGTTTGCTGTCTTAATGATTATTGGAATGTTTCGCACAGAGTAACATCTTTAAGAGGAGGGGTTGGTGATTAAGACTGTAACCTCTGAACTGTTAAATAAAGGGTGGCTAGCATTGCTGTCAGTTTTGTGACTCAAGTCCCTACTTTGTTCTTAAAAATGGTTGGAATGAACTTGGTGAATAAAATGAAATTTTTCACAATCTGAAACATTTTTACACTATTCACTTTGGCTGCTGAACCAAAAAAATCAGTTATTCAGAGCTCATTGTGGCACACAGATGATGCATAGTGGGAAAGTTGCCACTGTCAGTGTTGTGCTGCTTGTGTACAAAGAATACTTTGGGGCTGTCAATCTGATTTCTTTCTTGAGTGCCAATTCACTAAGGAGAAAAATGTATGGTGACAGTCAGGACGTGCTTTCGTGAAAGCATGAAAACTATAGTATTTAGTAACTGTAACATAGAGTAAGTGATGCTGTTTTCTGTTTTGCAGCTTCTGTTTTACATTCAGGACAGTGATGATGTTTATGGCCTAATAAAATTTTATCCTTTGGAGAATCAGAAGATTGAAAGTAATCCAACGGGACGCTTTTTATCCTTGAGTTTTGCAAGGGAGAGAGGAACAGTTGGAGATGTGCAGTTGATTTATACTGCACTGTATATTCCAGCTGGAGCTCTGGATCCTGAGAGAGCAAAAGATGGCATTCTGAATATGTCTAGAAGAAGCATTCTCATGTTTCCAGAAGGAAAAACGCAAGATACTTTAAATATACCAATAAGAAATGATGCATTTCTTCAAAATGGTGCTCATTTCCTTGTACAGGTATCTCAGTTGTGTTTTGGGGTGTTTTTTTAGCCTGGGTAATATAAAGGATATAATTTAGTAGTGGCTCCTTCCCTTTTAATTTAATTAAAATGACCCTACCTGTTTAAAAAAAAAAAAAAAAAAGGGAAAAAAGTTATTAGCTCTGTAGCTAAGAAAACTTTCTTATTTAGAGACAGCTTCCATAAATATGCCATAAAGAGCTCCACTCCTAATCATTATTTGCTAATTACACCATTTTTTAAAAACAGATTGTTGTAACAGGATTCAGCTATTAATCATGGAATTTAACAAAATGAGATCAATGTTACAGAAGTTAGTTACCTCTTGAGGTATGTTTCTCTGTCTACCCCTTGGCTTTCAATTTAACCAAATTAAGGTTCTTAAAATTGAATTACAGAAGCGTGACAAATTTTAGAAATGACAAGCAAGTAAATATAAATTAAAAATAGTCAAACATACATTATATTTCATTTATGTATGAACTTGGCCAGAGAACTTCAAAAGTATTTTTTCCAGTTTTCTCTGTATAGTGTTCCTTGCTGCCCTTTTGGGTTTTTTTCCTGTTTTTTTCCTATCTGAATTTGTAAGAAGGGAACTTCTGTCATTGCTAATTAAAACTGGCTAGAAAAATTCACTAAAACTGTGTTTTTGACAGAAAACTGGATTTTCAGCAAAAATATTTAAAGAAAGAACTTCCACTTTCCAATGAGGGCTTTCATTTTTCACTGGAGAAAACCAAGTTTGCTTGCATTTTAGCAAGATATTGTTCAGATATACTGCTGTGGAAGATCCTGGGCATTTTCATCAGTATTTGTTATGATTATTTCCTCATCTGCAGTTAAGACCCCTATAATCTCTACTTCCTGTGATTAACTATGCCACTCTGGCCATCGGGGATGAAGAGCCCAGGTAGCAATCTTGGTACACAAAGGGGTGACTTGGCACATCCAAAGCACAAATCAGAGAGGCATTTCTTAGTTCCTTTAGAGGCATTTATTAGTTCCTTTTGATCTTTTAATTTTGAGTCAGATGTATTTAGAGTTTTCAAATGAAATGTTGATACTAAATCCATAGATTTAAAATTTGCCAGGTTTTGTCTTTAACTTACTACTAAAGATGTTTTAATTACTTCTGGGACCTTGAAAAGATTTCTTCCCCCACCTCCTTCTCCCCACATTCTCTTAAAAAAAAAAAAAGAGAAAAAAAAATCCTTGCCTGAATATATTATTGTTTTACTAGTATGCAATTTTTGGCTTTCACAGTTAGCTAGGGAATTGCGTTCTGGAATACTACAATAGGTTAGTATGTTTTACATCTGCACAAGATCTGAAAGATACACAGAAGAATTGAAGTATCTAATTCCAAGCCCCTTTTAAATGATACATTATAAATAACATTGCAGTGTGGACTATGGACAAGACACACATATGATAAGTATTTCAGAATGCAGGCACTTTGCCCGGCTTTTCAAACTGCGGATTCCATGGAGGCGGGGGTGTGTGTGTGTGTGTGAATGTTCTGTGCTTTCTCCATGAACCATGAAAATCTTTTTGTTTGAATAAATAAAATCAGAGGGGCTTTCTAGGACAGAAAATTCATTGAGAAACTCATAGAGAAGGAAGAAAAATACCCCTATTTATCACTATGACAATCCTTCTACATTGTGAATAAATGATAATCTCAGTGAACATGTTTAGAATGAGAAGATTACAGAGTTTGTACTAGGCACAATAAAGGATCAACTCAGGAATCGGGGGAGGAGGAGTGGAGGAGGAAATGAAGCTTAAACACAACTAGAGAATGGATAGAGGTACTAGAAAAGTGAGATTAATATTCTTCAGTGACATCTCCAACCTACTGTAGTCTGAGGTGCAGTTTTTGGTATGGACAGGAAGATTAACTAGTTTAATAAACTTCTCGTCATTACTCAATTCACAATGCATTCTTTTTTCCTCGTGAGATGATTTGCTTTAAAAGGAAACACTGAACTAAAAAAAAAATTCGTGGTTCTTCATTAATTATTACTTTAACCTCAAAGTTACTATCCAGGACCAGAAGTGCTTAATAAAGTGAATTTTTTCAGCTGTCTGGTATTTCAGAAACTTTACTGAGCTAGCAACCACACAGTGGTCCACCTGCATACTGTTAATTGGAGGATCAGGGCCTACTCTGAAAGAAAGCTTAGAAAACAAGTGAAACAAACAGTCCCACCATCTGTTCCTCAGTCTCTCAGTAACTAGCTGGTATGGTTGAGAATCAATTACTGAATACAGTATTTGTAAAACAGTTCCATCTATCATCAGACAAAATGTGCATGAATATTTTTGTGTGTTACTCAGGCAATGGTAGAACAAAGTATGACACAGCCCAAGTATTTTATATAGATTGGTTTTAAGAATTGAAGGGCTTTAAAGCTCATGAGTTGAAATGGTTCATGATCACTATATGGATTTAAATAAGGCCACTTTCCCCTCCTCCAATAAAACCTTACTATATGATAACATCTGATAACTCCAAGTAAAAATTATTGTGGGAGTTAAAGGTGGTTGTCACTGGGGGTTCGTGCCTCAGTGAAATGTTTGCAGAAGTATATGCAAATCAGTTGTGGAAACATTTATTATAATGATGCATGTAGACAGAATCACATGGTATAAATTATATTTGAAAGAAATATTTAAACAGGCAAGTCCTGCTCTCCTTACTACGTTGGTACTGCTGGTGGGTTTAGTGAGTGATACGTCCCACTCAAAGAAAGGGTAAACGTTTTTCTATTTCTTCTTAGTATCAATAAACCATCAGAAATATGGTAACACAAGAGGAGACTACAGTTTTGAAATGCTGTACTGATTTTCAGTTCTGAATGCAATTCTAATGTATTAGCTATTATATATAGGTAAGTCCTTAAAGTTGTATGAGAGAGGAAAGAAGATTGGATCATTCTTTGACTTCATCAGAGGCTGTAAATTATTATGGTTCCAGTGATTTCAGCAGATTTTTATCGATGCGTGGCACAAAAAATGAAATTAGGACAGTAGCTTGGGCCACTTGTCAAATCAATACTGTTATTCATAGGTCTAGTAATGACTCAGACGATCTAGAAGACTCATTCTCCCTCTACATACATTTAGTTGTGTACATGAACATGATTTGTCTGACAGGTATACCATTCTGCTGACAAAGCTCAACGGTATCCACTTCATTTCTTAGACACATCTACTTACACATTTTTGTAACAGCAACGTTGCCAGTAAGAGGAATTTGTTCTGGAGATGTTTTGCTCCCTGCATATGAAACTTATTCTGAAATGTCAGAATTCTTCTCGCTTGGTACTAAGGTTTCTTATTTCTCAATTTTTTCTTACTTTTCCCTACAGCTGGAAGAAGTTGAGCTGGTGAATAGAATTCCTCTAGTCCCACCTGTGAGTCCTAGATTAGGTGAGATGCGAAATATTTCTCTGAGGGTTACTCCAGATATTGCAAATGGAGAAATAGGCTTTACTAGCAATCTTCCAATTATTCTTTCTGAGCCAGAAGACTCAGCTGCTACAGTGGTAAGTAGACTTTTTTAATGTTGTCCCTTATTATGGAAAATTTATTTGGAGAAAGCAAAGTTTGCTATACTCAGTGTAACATATGAAAGTTAGTGTGAGGAAAATCCTTCCTCTAAGTTCTGTCTGATCCTGAATATTCCCTTGCATTAAAAAAAAAAAAAAAAAAGGTAAAAAGTACTTGTAAAACTAAGGTCTGAAATCATGTGTTTGTCATTATGAGAAAAGTGAGGTTGATCTTTGCTTTCTCTGTAAGCATCCAAAACCAGTTAGGTCTTGATGCTCACACAGTTGAACAAAAGATGCTGTAGACAGTTTTAATCTCTCTCACCAACTGCAAAGGTAGTAATGTAAAGTAGGACTGATACTGTTCCTAGATTTCATGGAAATGTCTGTGTATCTTACAGTTGACTGACTTACATGTGAACATGTTTTTTGGCTCGCTGGGCGTGTTTTCCAACAATTATGCTTTTTAGGTTTCTGAGAACCCAAAGAAGCATTTTCAAAAGCATCGCTCTCCATACAAGTGCCTCAGTCCCAGCTGGAGAAACTTTTAAAAAAAAATTTTTTTTAATACTTTTTCACTTTTTTCCCTGGCTGTCTTCACTGAAATCTTCCCTGATTCCGGAATCTATCCTGAATCAGATAACTTTTTTCTGATTCTCAGATTAAAAACTGCTAGTTACTTTAAGCAGAGTACAGGTTGCACTGTACTGTAATAACTAGCGTAAAATTATGGTAGTTATATTTAAAATCTAGGTTGTGTCTTGAAGAGGTGGGCACTGATTAAATCAGTCATACAAGACTTTTTGTGTTTATGGTTGCTTAGTGATTTGTGATATAAATAATCTGCCATCTCCACTGTCTAAGTATGTAACTGATAAATGGTTAAAAGGATAAGATTCAGTATATATTTTCAATGATACACCATCTTTGATTTCATCTCATATACATAGGTATGAGTAAAAAAACCAAGGTGGACATTTCGAGGCTCATATTCAAATAGTAATTCACAAGGGGGTAATTGTTTTTGCATCTAGTTTTACAAGTCACAACAGATTCTTGTGTTTCATAGATTTCCATTGCATTGCATCGAGATGGGACGGATGGTCAAGCAACTGTGTTTTGGAGTTTGAAACCCTCTGGTGTCAATCTGAAGGCAGTAACACATGACGATATAAGTCCTTTTAATGGCTCCGTTGTTTTCTTATCTGGACAAAGTGATACTACAATCAACATTACTATTAAAGCTGATGATATACCTGAAATGAATGAAACTGTGTTATTAACTTTGGACAGGTATAGTACTCTAATCCCTATTCATATGCATCAGTTGTAATACTCAATTTATATATAACAAATTAGGACAGTATTAATTAGGAGGTATTGCCTGTATTGTGTTGATAAGTGCCTGAAGGAATACTAGTCCCTGGATTCAGACTGTGTATGGATTCTTCTTTGACTGGAGATCAATGTAAGAAACTGTGTTGTATTTATTATCTAATGACTTAATTTTGTTTCTATTTTGATGAAAATAATGTATGCTATTTAGAAAGTTCTTTCAACTTTGCTCTTTAGTTATAGCTCTTGGTTATAACACATCTTTTCAGAAAAGTAGTATTTAGTGAGATAATCAGGAAAACTATAATGAAGAGTAGAAAGCAATACATAACTGTGTTTCTGTCAGAAAAAGGTTTATAGCTAGGGTGTCATTGCAGAATTAAATCATCTTTTTATTTGTTTGATCTGCACGTTCAGTATCGCTTGCTCTTGATAATTAGATACTTCCCTCACAGCTCCTGGCTTCCGAAATAGCCCAGTCTCTTCTGCACGAGATCAGGATTATAGAATAATTAGGGCTGTAAGGGACCTCAGGAGATGCTATTATCTGCTTGTGAGCACTACTCAGAATATTTAAATTAGTTCGTATCCAGGAGTGTATTCCCTCTTTGATTTACTAACAGGAGAATCTTGGCTAGGTCTTCTGTCCTGCTTCCAACAATTCAATTGTATATAGTTTAGAAATACCACCACTTCTTCTACTACCTCTTATTAGTCTAAGGTACATTTTTCCACTTTTTCTGGAAACGTACTAGGGGTCCGGCAGTAGCAATGTCCACACTGAACATCTACTACTTACACAGTCCTTACCTTATGCAGAAGTTTTTTTGTCCTATATAGGAAGTGCAGACTAGCTCTTGGGAGCTTCAACACCAGATACCCATGGTGATTACATACTGGCAAACCAGTAACCAGCTCCTCAAGCTGTTGCTGATCCTGTTTTGGAAAGCCAGTTTTTTGAACATCATTCTATCACACAGGAAAGATGTTATTCCATTGCAGGATTGGCCTGCTTCTATAAGGCTGGCTGGTGGATGCATCTAGTGCAGAACGAGTTATTTCATTCTCCCTTGGCTACTTACTACGTTGAAAACACAATCCTGTTCAAGACAAAAACAAATGGAGGCTATTGCAAGCAGTTCTCTGCTTTCCTGGTTCATCTCAAGGAATTCATTAGAGTCTCTGGCACAAAGAGGGAAACTAAGATTAGAAATTATGATGGAAGTTGTGAAGAAGAAATGTAAGGTGGCCAAAAAATGGGAGTGGAAGGGTGGGGAACAAATAAGTAGATAGAGGAAGTTGACAGTGTAAAAGGTTAACTTTTTAATTTCTGACAGCTCTGCAGGTGTGTGTAACTACAGCTTTCTGCCATTGATTCTGAGTAGTAACCCTAGGCTGTGCCCTGAAAGTGATGGCTGCAATGAGGATTGAACTGGCAGCTGAACAAACGTAACCACTGTTCTGCTTGTACTATGTATGGTGGGAGTAGCAAGTTCTGCTGATCGTGAAGTGGCTGGTAAAATGTGTGCCAGCAGTAAGCAGCTTTCCCACACTTGGCAAGGTCAGAAAGTAAAGTAAGGAACAGGTGGTCTGGCCTGGAAAAAGAAGTAAATGAGGAGGAGAGAAAATCTGAACTTTTCTCTGGACCTGGATGGTGTCCCTCAAGGCTATGAGTGAAGTTTGGCAACTTTAACATTAGCAGAAGCCGAGAATGAAATGACTGCAAAGATCATCCTTTCAGTACTGGAGATGACTCTTCAAATCAGGGTTGAAGGGTACTGGCAGGATTATGTGTGTAAGCTTGTGGTATTGCTTCCTGCATAGTTTGTATTTTCTGGATGAACAGAAGATTTCAGTTTCCAAGGCTGGCAGCCAGCACCTCACAGCAGTAGTGAATTAGCATGAAAACAAAGATGCACTGTGCTGTGGATGTGCTCGTACTGTTCTATAAATTGTACCATAAGTCAGTAGGAAAATAGAGCATGTAAGAACTTTAATGAAACTATAGACATAGAAATACATTCGTAAGCATTCTATTGATTGCAATTAGTAATAGCATGGATAAAATAATAAAAGTAATTAGTTCTAATAAGGATGTATTATTTACAACTTAGTGGTGGTGTTAAGGCAGTTTACATTTTAAACGAGCTTTAATTGCATCCAGAACTATAAAAGAAACTTTCCGAGCCATTAAAAATAGTGTTTTCTTTCCTTGTTCTATGGCCTCTGTCCATGGGCCGTAGATATTAAAAATAACCCTGAATTATGTCCACAAAATGGAGGCCAGTGTATACCCTGAAGAATATGCTCCAAAGACGGCAGATGAGTAATAAAGAAGCAAAACAATCCTGTACCTGCTGAAGCTTCTTCATATTTTCTTTTTTTAGGAGCAGCTTCAAGTTGAATGCCTGCCCATATCTGAATAGGCCTGAATTGAGACCAAACATAAATAAAGTCAGATGTCTGTAGTGAAATCTGTGTGAGAAAGAAAAGGCCTTGGTCTTCGTGATGAATGTAGGTGGGACAGGCCGTGGAAATTGTGTGTATGCTTTGAGAAAGCATACATACATGCTAGGGCTGTTCATTTTACCTGGTAAACACAAATAGAAACCAGTTTTTTAAAAACCTGATTGTTGTTTTTTCCTTCTGCACATCGTATTCTCCAACTGGCAGTTGTCATCCCCTCAGTAAGGTGCAGATACACAGCTATCCATTTGGGAATTGGCACAAGTGGAGGGCCAGGACCTCCAGGGCACACGGGTTGTTGTTTGCACTCTTATATGAGTGGTGGTGAAAATAAGAACTTGCAGACTTTGGGACCTGCGAACAGCAATATACTGATAAATCGATTTTAATTTGTGAAAATGATAACCTATGAACAGATGACTTTAAGTAGTCCTTATTCTCAAATTTTTTTGAGTCATGACTCATAATTTAGGATGCCAGAACAGATTCATGTACGTATGTTATGACCTAAATCTCATTTACTATGTATAATAAAGCAAAACTGAAGCAACGTAACGTGGATTTTTATAGTTCTAGTGATTTCTGTGATGCGATACAAATTTCCACAGGCTGAAATTCTGTCTTGAGTAAATTTAGAAAACCGATTTTAAAAAAATTGCAAATGCAAAACATAGGTTTGACTATTTCATAGAATCATAGAATCACTGAGGTTGGAAAAGACCTCTAAGATCATCGAGTCCAACCGTCGACCCAACACCACCATGTCCACTAAACCATGTCCCTAAGCGCCTCATCTACACATCTTTTAAATACCTCCAGGGATGGGGACTCAACCACTTCCCTGGGCAGCCTGGTCCAATGTTTCACCACTCTTTCAGTAAAGAAATTTTTCCTTACATCCAATCTAAACCTCCCCTGCCGCAACTTGAGGCCATTTCCTCTCGTCCTATCGCTTGTTACTTCGGAGAAAAGACCAACACCCACCTCGCTACAACCTCCTTTTAGGTGGTTGTAGAGAGCGATGAGGTCTCCCCTCAGCCTCCTCTTCTCCAGGCTAAACAACCCCAGTTCCCTCAGCCGATCCTCAGAAGACTTGTTCTCCAGACCCCTCACCAGCCTCGTTGCCCTTCTCTGGACACGCTCCAGCACCTCGACGTCCTTCTTGTAGTGAGGGGCCCAAAACTGAACACAGTATTCGAGGTGCGGCCTCACCAGTGCCGAGTACAGGGGCACGATCACTTCCCTACTCCTGCTGGCCACACTATTTCTGATACAGGCCAGGATGCCATGGGCCTTCTTGGCCGCCTGGGCACACTGCCGGCTCATGGTCAGCCGGCTGTCGACCAGCACCCCCAGGTCCTTTTCCGACAGGCAGCTTTCCAGCCACTCTTCCCCAAGCCTGTAGCGCTGCATGGGATTGTTGTGACCCAAGTGCAGGACCTGGCACTTGGCCTTGTTGAACCTCATACAGTTGGCCTGGGCCCATCGATCCAGCCTGTCCAGGTCCCTCTGCAGAGCCTTCCTACCCTCGAGCAGATCAACACTCCCGCCCAACTTGGTGTCGTCTGCAAACTTACTGAGGGTGCACTCGATCCCCTCATCCAGATCATTGATAAAGATATTGAACAAGACCGGCCCCAAAACTGAGCCCTGGGGAACATTTCATTATGACATGTCTGGTAGTTTTTTAACATTTTTGTGTTTAAGAGATTACTTCATGTCAAAAAGTTAGCAAATCATAGAAAGCCCATTTAAAGCACTGCATACTGTCTATGGTCCTTAATTCAGGGCTCAGCAACAGTGGGTTGCTGTCTGCACTGGCATGCACAGAAACACTAATATACTGTTTAATGGAGCTGGCATTTTCTCCTAACTTGGTGATTTCCTGTGGCTAGCATCTGTTTCAAAACCTTATCTATCTGTCTTACTCAGGTGATTTTTCTATTAAGTAGTATGTGTGATGCTATAGGAATTACCTCTTTCGGTGTAACCCATTGGCTTTTTCTTCAAGGGTTTGGTCAGACTTTGTTTTGATGGGGAAAATGTTATTTGAAAACAGTAGTAGAATGTTGAAAAGAGTGCTACTGGACACCTACTGCTAGCTTTTATTACTTTTCAAAATAATAACACCATATATCTCCTGCTATGAGTAACAAAAATTAAAATAGCCTCCGAACTCAAATAATTTGTGGATTAAGCCTGGAGAGAAGGTGTTCCCTCTGATGAGGAGCACTGTGGAATTTATAATGTGGCAAATCCTGCTTTAATACTGTTCTTTAGAGCTAGGTCCTGCCACTAACTAAATCAGTAGATAATCCTGAAAAAATTGAAGAAGGGGTGAACACTGACTACAAATCTAGGAAGCAAATTGAGTAACATTCCACAGGCAATCTGAATGCACCTTTTCTGAGATACCATGACAGAAAAGAAAGTTTTTTAGTGTTTTTAATAGTAACAGCAATGTGCATTCACAGTTGCAACTCAGTTTCTCAGGTGCCTTTAAAAACATTCACTTTCTGCAGAATTCCAATTCTTGGTCCAAAAGCTATCAAATTTGACCACATTGCATCTCTTAATAATTATTATTTTATTTGCAGTGGTACTTAGTTCATAATAACATTGAAATTTCCATGTTACTTTAAACTCAGTCAAAAATCTTTGGTAGTTTGCAGTAACGTGTACTACAAAAGTGCAAGAAACAATTTGAGGCTTCTGTTAGTTGTCCTAATTAATCTGTAGTTCTTGCTAAATAATAATTAAGTTTTTTTAAAGAAAGAATTTCCCTAATGACGAGTCATTTCACATGAAATTTGTCATATGGAAAGTGTTTTTTTTACAGCTGTTTCATCACAGGAAACACATTTATGCAGTTTGAGATTGTGTTTCTTCTGTTAGCATCATAAACATTGCCAGGGCTTATCCTCTGTGATAAAATGAAACTTCATGTCCACATGCCGTTTTGCAGAATAGTTAAGCTGAGGAGAAAAAACGGCAAGTGGCTTTCCCAGCAAGAGGGATCTCCTTACTCCTGGTCAAGTGCTGTCTCTGGCAGCTGGACCTCCTTGGTATGGCTACGCGACCATGTACAAGGAGCTAGTTTAACTTTTATTGTTACTTCTGAATGCCATTGCCCGGGCAAACCATGAGTTTTAGAAGTTCTAAATAGCCATTTTTTTTCCGTTTCCGCACTGCTGTTACAGGAGAGCCTAAAGAGATGGTTTCACATACCACAAAGAGTGAAACAAGACTAAACTGATCCTGTGCGCTCTCTGGCAGTTTGGACGTCTACTCTGCGACAAAAGGACTGTACATGAACAGCGTGTTGTTCTTGGGTGTAGTCAGGGCATGTAGTAAGAGTTGAGAGCTGATGGCCTGGGGGGCTGTGTGGTGGAGCCAGGAGTCCAGCCTGATAACATGGCTAGTCGGGCAGGGGCCCATCCCACCACCCCCAGCAAGGCAGAAGAGCAGGCTGGAGCAGATAACTGGGGGCAACCTGGAGTCCAGGGCATCAGGCAGGGTCATAGTGGTGGGGCAGGTCAAGCCAGGAACACATGTCAGATTTAGGCCGGATGATGGTCACCGGGGTCAGGCACAGCCCAGCGATTGCCAGGCAGGTCCACAGCGGGGAGACAAATCCAAGGTCGAGCTGGGAAGTCACTCGGTGGGTCCTGGTCCGGGGATGTTATGAGAATTTATATGTGTGTACCTCAGAGTGTAGACACGAAGGATCCTGTTGTGTACACCGTTGGTTGCTCATGTAACAGCAGCTCAGAGTTGGAAGCCTAAGCCTAGGTGCTTCTATTCTGTTTTTGCATAGGCTATTTTATGCCTTTTTTGAATAGTAACCAACATTTACTATGTCAGAGCAGTGATAGCAATCTGGCCAGTCATGCAGAGGAAACATGGCCAGATCAATCAATCAATACATAAATAAATGAATTGATCCTAGTGTTGAAAATGGGACTTGGATGAAGAAACCTCCCGAGCAATGGTTTCCTTTAGCAGTGAATGGGCTGAACCTGACTAGTTGCTTTCTGACCTGCAAGTTCTCTAGATTCCGAT
The DNA here is from genome assembly GCF_965638725.1 of Aptenodytes patagonicus. Lineage (NCBI taxonomy): Eukaryota > Metazoa > Chordata > Aves > Sphenisciformes > Spheniscidae > Aptenodytes > Aptenodytes patagonicus. The sequence goes on from NC_134982.1 coordinate 86,075,075, forward strand.
CTGACTTACACTGTGAGTTTTAAAGTAATAAAGTGTTGCCAGTCTTCTCAGTCCTTTCAAAGAACACCTGGAGATGCTCAGGATGCACATGTCATGGTACCTTGTGGCGGTTTCATGTCTGCTACCCTCTTCAGTTTCGGCAGTGCTTCCATTGTGCATTATGACACAATATTAGATTCCAGCACTACTCCTCAGTTCATCTTCATGGGCTTTTTTGCCTGAGCTGTGTTTGGACTCATGCAGTGTAACTCCATGAAGCTGAAAGAGGTTTCATTTCTGGCATGACCTTTCACTTTCTGATGCATTATTACGTCTTAACTACTTAAGCTTGTACATACATATCAAAAACTCACTTGACGTAATGGTTCATTTGTATTCTCTTTTGTAAATTATATTACCAACAGCTTAGCGATATAATTAAATTTTAGCATTACCAACTCTGGAATTTTCTCCTTGATCTTTTCATTGTATTAATACTTTGTTTTGGAACACTTTTGCATACGTTTCTGAAGGAAGGGAGAATGTCTCAATGTATAGTATTTAAAATCTAGCCTCATTGAAATCAATGACAAATTTATATTAATTCAGATATCCTACTTGAAAGAATGTATCTGCAAGTGTATTTGCTTTATTTCCTCAGAATTTTGAGTGAACTCTTATCTCTATTGAATTCCAAATCTGTGTTCTTTTTGAGATTAGTGAAGTCGGAATTTCACTTTATAACTTCTGTAGTAATCTGTTTATCGTGTTTTGATAGAAGATACAGGTTTATATTTATATTTATTTTAGATTAAGAAAGCCAAAATGCATGCTTGCCGTTGCAGAATAATACTGCCCTTTCATCTGACTTGATGTGGTAGTTTTGTTACAAGTGCTTGGCCAAAACTGAAACAATTAAGAGATTAGCAAATACCCTTTCCCTTTCCCTTCCCTTTCCTTATTTTGTTGTTTTTGTTTGTTATATTTTTATATTTATTATTTACTTTGATAATCTGATTAACTGAAAAATTGTCACAAATAAAGTTTGATGTGATTTTGTGCCAGAATAGTTTTTGATATATACCCATTACAACTCCCACTGTGCTTGTCTGTTTTATCATTACTTTGGCAGACTGATGAAATAACGTATCATGGAAGCATGTAGATTTTTTTTTCTTAATTGAAGAGCTATTTATAAATGTGGGCTGCTGGTGCAGTTGTGAGCAGGCACAGAGGTTGGCAGTAATCGAGCTTTTGGAGGAGGGCTTGGTAGGGTATACCATGAATGGGTCTTGACATGCTGAATTGGTCATGGGGTCATTTCTCCTAAGTGGGAACTGCCCACTTGCTAGCATTTGTCAACAGGAAAATGCCAAGCAAGTAGGGTTCCCATAAAATGAACATTATAAGCTTTTTGGAAAGGAAAAAGAAAGCTTTGTGTTGGCTTTTTTTAATTATTATTATTCTTTTCTAAGATTAGTACTATTGAAATTCTAGCAAGTGGCACTTTCATTCCTTCCCCCATCCCCTTTCTTTCTTTCTTTCTTTCTGTGTTGACAGGGTAGAGACAGAAAGGTTTGTCGTGTACTTTGGGTAAGTGCAGTGAACTGTGGTTTGTCTTCAGTGAATCAATGCTTTGTTTTACAAGTGGTTGGTTTGGACAGAATCTGTCTTTATAATTTCTTTTCATCTCAGGAATCACGTCTTCTGCATCTCTTCAGACAATGCATGCTTGCCCTTTGGTTTTTAATTTGATGGCATGAGGTTCTGGCTTGGAGGCGTTTCTTTATTTAGGATCTGTGAATGATGAAAGTTATGAATGCATGGCTCAGTGTTTGATATTTGAGCGTTTGATGCAATAATGGATTAGTTGTTTTAAACTGCCACAAATAACAATTTGCCCGAACTAAATGACTGAACTGACTAGAATTACAGAGAAGTTTTCTGTGGTCAAAGATGAGCATTTATCTTGGTTTTGAATAACCTACATTTAGTTTATGTTAACACAAATTATTGTGTCTCCTGACATATTTTTTTAATGTGCAATAAACATGATACGTTACCCTATTAAATAGATATTTCCTGTTTTGCGTCTTGTGTCCTGCCTGTAGACTTTGCTACAAGATACATTGCTATTTATTTTTTTGTGTGGGGGCATTCCAGTTATTTATGGAGCGTTTGTGGAAACAGTTCTGGAACTGATTTCAAATATTGGATATAATAGATCACATTTCTTTCTACATGAAATAGTGTTTGATGAAGTCTGGGTTGTAGTATGGTGAAACCGTGAAAATATTTACAATATGTTGGACTAAGATTTCATTGAAATTTTCTTCCAGGAAACACGCAAGATGCACAGGAAATCTAAATACATAAAACACCATGTAATAAGCCATATCCAAACCGTCAGTCTGAAGGTGCATTCTTGATGCATCCTTCAGTAGTACTTTTTCTGGCATTTTTAATGTAATGAACTTAAAACAACATCGTTGAAAATTACCACATCTGAGGAAATGAATGCAAGGAATGTGCAAGGTTTCTTTCTCTTGTCGGATACGGCCCATTCGTGTCCATGTGTAAGACCAAGATGGTGTAGCAGTAGCCCAGGCAGAGAAGTCCTCCACCAAGGGGAGCACTGCACCTTTCAACATATGCTTTTAGGCAGCAGGTTTGTGAGTAAGGGAGGAGAAAGGGAATGAGTCTGAGCTACTGAGAGGTCATCCAACTCTTAGTAGAGCCAAACTGGGATCCTACAGGTAGTGTCCACATCTTACAGAAGGCAGGTTAACGCGCAAGTGAGGATGAAATCCACAATATTGAGGGGCAAGTCTCTTCCTGTTTGCAGCAATAGTAAATTTTGCAGAAGAGGGTAAAAATACGTAGTTGTCAGTGTAATTTCTACTTGTTTAAATGATTTTGGATTATCCTTTATGTTTTGATCCAAATACAAATACGGAATGTAACTCTAACTTTTTACTGCACAGTTCTGTTTCTTTTCCTGTGTGTTGTGTGCATGTGTGCCTAAAAAAACCCACACAACTATAAAAACTAATCAGAAAACAGTTACTTCAGAAGCAAAGTTTTTTTTACAAATGGATAAAACATACCGATGTGTCTGTCTTTATTTTATTCTTTGCAGATAATTGATTGTTTTCAAAATTTATTCATAAAATTCATCAGTGTTCTGATGTCCTTCGCATAGGTGTGGATTTACTTGCCAAACAAAACTGTCACTCAAACAACCCTCTTGCCTTCCTTTCTCAGGGTCAGTGTGGAAAATCAAATACTGAAATACGGGTTTACTACTTGTGAAATAATTATTTTGGAAAATGATGATCCTGGAGGAGTGTTCGAATTTTCTCCCTCTTCCAGAGGTCCCTACAGTATCAAGGTAGCTGAGTAATGTCTCTTAATTGTTATGGACAGCTTAGTTTAAGCAGAGTGGTAGAAAAAAGCTGGATTTTCTTTTTTACAGGAAGGGGAGTCTGTGGAACTGCAGATTGTCCGCAGCAGAGGAAGTCTGGTCAGGCAGTTTCTACGCTACACTGTAGAACCAAGAGACAATAATGAGTTTTATGGAAGCACAGGAATTCTGGAGTTTAAGCCTGGTGAAAGAGAGATCGTAATTACTCTTCTGACAAGGATGGATGGGATTCCAGAGGTAAAAATTAATAGTTTTCTCTCTTCAGATTATGTTCACAGGCATATTAGTTTGTCACTTATTAAAATATAGGCAAGTATATAGGAGCAGAAGAAGTGTGTAATGGCTTTTCTCCAGAATGTCTTCCCAGCCTCCGAACCAGGGATGCCTGGGCAAATAGAAGGTGTCTTTGGGCTTAATAGTCCTCAGTGGAGGACTTGAATTGAATTGAATTCAATTTCTGTGAATTGAAACAGTTATGCTTTGAATCTATGTAAGTTTTTATCATCCATGACATTCTGTGTATAGAGTATAGAGTGCCGTTGTTTAATTGAACTCTGTGTGAAGAACCACTTCCTTCTTGGTTTTTTCCCTAGTAATCATCTGCTAGCTTCACTCAGTGCTCCCCAGTCTAATACTGGCCTTAAAAATACATAGATGCAATACTTGTTTTAATGTTTCTTGAAGCATTACCTGTGATCTTTATTCAAGAAATATATGAAGTCCAAAGTCCCATTAGATTAATAAAGCAAGCTGATACATTCTTTCTAAATCAGTGTGCTGTCAGTGGTTTTAAAATCTTTGCTATCCCTGTTACAAAGCCAGAAACATTAATAAATCTTATAGAAAAGAAAACTTACCTTTCAGGGAGCATTACAAATATATTTGTACTCGTGAATTGATGAGATTCTAAGTTAAATACACAAAATAAGTCCTTGCCTATAAAATGCTAGATTTCTGGAGAAAATGGTCCTATCAGAGATAGAAATTTCTGATTATTTCGTTGTTCTGATGGCAATGTACAAACACACTGTGCATGCAGAAAGTGTGTGTGATTTTCTTTTGTTTAAATTTGTATCTCTCTCTGCCTGGCTAGGGACTGTGGATGTTTGCTCATTTGTTTTGGATGTGAATACTGAGTATGCGTTTTTATTCTGACTGAGTTTCTCTCTTCTAGCTGGACGAGATATATTCTGTGGTTCTCAGTGGTTACAGTGAAAAGCCAGGCAAGTTGGGGAATGCCACAATGGTCAATATAACCATTTTGAAGAATGATGATCCACATGGTGTCATTCAGTTTCTACCTGATGAACTAACAGTAACAATAAAGGAAAGTAAAGGAGAAATCATCTACTCTGGTAATTCCTTTTTATTAGAGTTACTGCTTTATCTGCTGTCTGCCCCTGCAAGGCTTCTTTTCCCCATTTCACCTTTCTAGGACAATGTCTGACTCAAGTCTCCACTCAGGAGTTTCCAGAGTGGTACAGTGCCAGCAAGATGAGCAGTGGAGACTGAAGTGGAGAAGGATGGGCCTGGAAAGCCAGAGGGATCAATCCAGTAAAAAAATGGCTAGAGAATATGCCAGACAGGAGGGACGGAGTATTGATGTATGTGCAAAGTGCAACCTTGAGGTAGTAGCTCTGTTTGTGGAGCATGAAGAATAGGGTGCTATGTGAGAGAAGAATAGAGCTAAATCTTCATATGGGTGACTTCAATTTATCTATCTCTATTCAATTATCAAGTATTTACAGGCAAAAAATAACAAATTTGAGCAAGTTTGAACTGCTTTAGTGGTCTATCTTTGTGTGTCCTTTCGTGTAGTGCTCTCACATATTATTAATTTTGCAAGAAGTGGATTTGCTTATTATTTCCTTTTTCTTTGTTTCAGCTTTGCTGACCTTTTTCTTTTTGATTTGTGTTGTTCTGAAGATGCATACTGACTGTATATGTTTGCATTTTTTAGCTGCTTACAGAGTTGTAAGAAACCAAGGAAACTATGGCAATGTTAGTGTGTCTTGGGTTGTTGACCCAACATGTACCAATGACATCTATCCAGAACAAGGGACTATTTTCTTTGATAATCTGGAGTTTTCAAAAAATATCACCATTTACTCACTGCCAGATGAGGTAAACATTTTTACAGTTTTTTTGTGTGAGTATATGGGACAAAGAGTAAATGCTAAAACATTACAATTTAAGGAGAAAGAAGGAATGTCTGTTTTTTAACAGCCTGATAAGTATTTGTAGGAAAAATCAAAATACTTGGGTAAAACTGAGATTACTTCAGCAAATCATAAAAGAATTTGAGAAGCTGTGCATACCTATAAACAAAAAAAAGTTAGAAGATGAGAGTAGTTGAATGGGGTTAAATTATAGAAAAGTTCATTTGAATAAAACCCTTGTTTTGATAGCAGGAATCCTGATTTTTATTTTTAATGCTGATATATTTGAAGTAATATAAGAAAGAATGAGAATAATTAATAAGTAAATAAAGCTGTAAAAATAAATTACATATATCAGAAGAAGGAAACTGCAAGATAACTTTTGGGTCATCTGTACAACAGTAAAGATGAGGGGACTTACATACAAGGATTTTAGGCTGATGATGATTTCTGTGTAACTGTATGAACTGTCATTTGTCATCCCTCTTGACACACTTCAGGATCAGTAAATAAAAAACAACACTCAGAAGTCTCTGGTTTGTTAACCCCCTTCAGCTGTTCATTTTAATGTCTTCATTGTTTTGTACGCAAGAAATTAATTTCATAATACTTTCTCTGTCAGGTACCTGAAGAGATGGAAGTATTCATCATCAGCTTATTCAATGCTACTGGCGGAGCGAGGCTGGGCAATATAACCAGTGCAACTTTACAAATTACAAGGAATGATGATCCCATTTATTTTGCAGGTTAGATATTACTGTTCTTAAATGTAGAATACATATACTACCCCAAACAGATTCTACTGACAGACCAACCAGATTATTGAGAAATCCTAATCCCAATGGAGCTAGTATAAAACGTTCATGTTTCTGTTGTGTTGAATTTGTGTTTGTTTCCTTCAGAACCTTCCCTTATTTTATTTCATTATTCTCTTTGTTGATGCTGGGATTGGTTAGGTGGCTAAGTACAACCATAATCTCTTGTACCTGCAAGTATTTCCATGCCTTTACCACATATGCCTTCTGTTTCACTGAGGGGAAGGATCCTCTTGGGGAGGATTAAGAAAATAGGCCACACACAAGGAGCTCAGGCTTGAACTCAGGTAGATCTGTTGCTTGTGTATTTTCAGAACCTCTGACAGTGAGCGTTAAAGAAGGAAGTGTTGCAAACTTTACAGTCCTAAGGAATGGATCTGCTGATGTTGCTGTTGCTGTCCAGTATATTACTGTTAATGGAGATGCAACAGCTGAAGAGGGAGACTTTGTTCCCAGTGGAAAGAGCAGTGTCATTTTGTTCGATGTTGGAGAAAGAGAGCAGAACTTATCTGTGTGTATTAATGATGATGATACCCCTGAAACTGATGAAGCTTTTTATATCTTCCTTTTGAATTCTACAGGTAAAAGTAATGATTTGATGTATGTTTAGTAACTCCCCCCCTTTTTTTTCTTGCTGCAATTTTTTACCAGCTTGGTCTTATCCTAAAGCAATATATAAATGCAAAGTATTATATGAATAAGGTTTGCTTCAACATTTCTATACAATTACTGTACACAGTGTGTTTGGATTTTCATCTTGAATTGTTTAATTGGAAATGAAAATGAAATGATACAGCTGAAACCTTTCCTGCAAAAACAACTGGAGTGAAAGTCTCTTTTCAAATGTAAATGCTTCAAATTAGATAGGGTTTTGACTTGACTACAGAAGCACAAGGCTAAAGAATGTTAGTACTGCAACAGTCTTAGTGAAAGAGGGATTCTTTTAGATTTTTTGTCATGCTCTACTGTATACTACACAACTGCCTGATTTTTGTAAAAACAAACAGAACTGCCTTATTTTAGAGGAAAACCATGTAAATTAGTCTATTATTTTTGTGCTAGCGCAATGTATGCATACATTATTTTCAGTCTGACATTATAGTTTACAAAATTTAATCTACAGAAGAATGTGTTAGACATTTACCCAGTGTACCACCAGTAAAGAATGGGTTTATTATCTCAGAAATAACTTTTTTTTTTAAAAAGTTATCATATAGCAGGAAAAGATACAAAATTATTCAGCACATTCCTATTTTTGAAATAGACGTCTTCTGGAATAAACCATCACTGCTGGGTAATATTGATAAGAAAACATAAATTACATGTAAGAAATAGGTAAATTTTCCTGGGCTCTACCTGCTTAATTAAAGACCCTCCCCATCCCTAGCCCTGCCAAAACTCAAGTTGTAGTGGGAGAGTCATCTACAATTGTGTTAGCAAATTTTAATTATTTCAGTTGTTATTATTCTGTAGCTGAGAGGTAGTAACAGGCTGTGAATGCACTGCATATCTTTGCAATGCAAACCAAAACTGAATTGAATAAGCCATCAAAACAATGACTGAGTGGCTGTGATTTAATAAAGCAGAGGAAAACGATCACAATTAACCATCAGACTATACCTTCACATTAGATTGTGTGGTAGGTTCACAAAGTAAATTACCTAGCAGGGATTCAGTTCAAGACGAGGAAAAATAAAATTAGATGTCTTCATTTAGACATGCATACTAAGTGTCTTAGCCCTCATTATGGTCTATAATGATCTGGTTCAGTCAGTGAGACTAAGAGTGCTTCAGGTCACACAAAAACGGACACCCTGTGGCTGGTCTGTGAATTGCTCACAAGGCTTCACTGATCTTGAGCTGCATCTGCCCTAGACATTGGTAGCAGGCAGCCAGAGAATTATAGGGGAATTTTTAGCAATTATTTGAGTATAAGGTAGCTTATGTGTTTCCTGAGGTCAGCTGGCATTCACTCTGGTACCCAGGTCTCTTACAGAACATCAACCTTACAGAAAGAATCAGACAAAGCCATTCTTCTCGCTTCTTAAATTTTCTCTTCCGTGATCTCTTTCTACTTTACTAACTTTCTTCAGGATCTACTGGTATTTTCTCTTACCACTTTATTGGGAACATATGATGGCTTTCCTCCTGGCACATTGGTCCTACAAGAATGGCTAGCTGCAGGCTCCCCTTGCCTCTAAAAGGAGTGTCATATCATCATGCAGCGTCTCTAGAATCACTAAGAATATAGAATATTTCTATATGCATTCCTGAAAGCAAAAAAAATTATCTTCTTTCTATGATCTGTTACATTTATTTACCTTGATTGTTACATCTCTTTTGAAAATTGTGTTGGAATGTTATACCTCAGAGAAAATACAGATAGAGGTATATGAAATTAAAGCAGTAAACACATTGTTTACTTTGGAATAAAAGCTAGTCTAACGCTCTTAAATAGGGTGAAAAATGGGATGGGCGTGCAAACATAGTGTACATCTGTGGACATAGGAAGGGTGTTAGAATGTCCTACAGCACTAGTATACACACAGAAATCCTACTAGCTTCCCCTCTACTTCACATCTTGTATTTTTTTCCTTTCAGATAGGCTGTGATATGGGTATGAATAAACTCTTAGACAGTGTTCTTAGCTTGTATTTAGTTTAAGAGCAATATTTCTATTCTAGGTCTAAAGGAGAGCTGGGATCTCTGAATACCTACCTTTTTCTTTTGACTTGACCAATTGATCAAACGTGAAATACTACCTCTCATAGGATCCTTTCTACTCAGAATCACATCTCTGGTCATGTCACATGTATTTTTTCCTGCAGATCTACTTAAGATGCTACTTAAGTATTTTTACTCTAATGTGCCTGTTACTGAATATCTCAAATATTGGTTTTCACTGATTATTTTATCATTGTTCATTTCTTTGTTTGCGTAAAACCAGTTGGTGTGAGAAGGAATCACCTTCGGTTTTAGAGTTACATCCATTTCTGATTCCAGTTTTGATAGAATTCATCACCCTCTTTTTAGGGGATACTGTTATCTTTAAGGCTGGAGTGGCTACAGTTATTATTGAAGCAAATGATGATCCTAATGGAATTTTCTCCTTGGACACTTTAGAGAAGCCAGTGGAAGAAGGCAAAATTAACAATTTTTTGTAAGTAACTTTAATACTTTTGCATTTTTTTTGGAACTGATATATGTGGTACTTTATGGATAGTGCTTTGATCTAATCCCATACAAGTTTGCATTGATAAAAATGTATTAAAGGAAGATAGCTTTACTAAATTTTGGATTAAATGATTTGTAAACATACTGAAGACATCAGCTGTGACATTATCAAGTAGATTGTGTATATTAAAATATATACAGAAATTCATGTTAAAATGTAAATAAATAAGACTACAGCATTGTTGTTTTCTCATATTCTCAGTAGACTTTAGATACAGAAGAATCTTGATGATTCTGGACTAACAGAGAGGCAAAAAATCTTCTCAAAATACAGCTAAATACGACTATGTGATTGTTAATTTCTTTTTGCACCCTACTTTGAAGCCTTCCCCTACAAACAACCTATATTACTGTATTCTTTCTGATGGTTTGGTTTTCTTCTATCTGTTAATTACAGATGGAAGCCTATACTCAAAGTCCAGATGTGACTGTCTTCTAAACTGAAAATAGTCTTCCCTAGTCTGACCTCTGAAAGTATTTTCCTTCCAGCCACTGGGATGTATTCAAGAATGGGAAGGGTTAAGGAATGAATTTGGTTGGTGTCTTGCCTTGTTATGTTCCATAAAGTCAGGATGGGATTATAATTTGACAAAAATACTGATTTTTCATTAAGAAACCTCTAGACAGGATATAAAGAGAAGTTAGGTCACAATAAATGTGATAATGTGAACAGTTAGAGAAGAGGCTCTTTTCACATTTGTTTAGTTATCTTCTATATATTTTTATTTAATTTTTTTTTGTTTATTTTAAGGCCTTGGAGCAGTTGCCTATGGCTGTGAATTAGGTCTTTATGCTTGTGTTACACATCTAAAGAATGAAAATTCTTGAGAAAAGAGGATATTAAATATATTGTGTGTTTGGTTTTGTTATGCTGTTCTTTGGGGCATTTTTTGTCCTTTATGATCTTATTTGCTGGATAATTTTTCTTATTTGATGGTGTGAGGAATGATGATTAGAACTAAACATGTTCATATACATGTGCTTTATGGAAGCACATGATGCCAAGATCACCAGTATTGAGGACCTTGCTCAATCCTCATTGATTAGGTATGTTTACTAGGGAGCTGTCTCTTCCACACCCTCGCTGCTTTGGCTATTACATAGTACATAACAAAAGGGTCAGAGTAGCATATAGCCTGAGCACTGAGAACAGCTATGGCTGCACCGAGCTTTAAAGGGAGTAATTGTAGTTACTGCAACAGTGCTACACAGCTGGGGTAGAGTGCCCTGGTTAATGGCAAAAAAAGAAAAACCTTTGGAATGTAACTGTGTTGCTGTGCCTAGACTAGTTTTGCTGAACTAATTTTTCAGCCTGGTATAATCTCTTTGTATGGCATTTTATTTTGCCGTGCAAACAGAAGCACGCTTTATGTATGTAATCACACTTTGTTATTAAAGGCATTATATACTTCAGTTTTTATTTATAATGCCTTTTGGAAATTGGTGAAATTATGTTACCAGATAGCTATACAAAAAATAAAATCTTGTTTTCGTTTACTCCATTCTTAATCTCGAATAACCACGGATTTCTGAAGGACATAGAACATAACCCAAATCTAATACCAATGTAAGAAAGAGTTTAAGGAGGCTTGATGGTTAAAGGGAGAAATGTTTGTGGTTAAATGTAGATGATTCTCTTTCCTGTCTAAGGGTGGCCAGGTATATAAATTTTCAGTGTTAACTTGCTGATCTATATTATACATTTGTATCTATTTTTACATAATAGAAGTGGAAGACAAGCTGATGTTTAGCTTAACAGTACTACTTTGCATGGACCTGCGCTGGTTACTTTTTTCTAAGGTACCTGTGGTATACCTGGGAGTAGAATTGTACTGTGAAATTGCAGGCCTTCGAAGAGGATTGTAGTATTGTTCATGGTTGTATTTCTTGTTCGTGGTTATTTAAAACATTGTATATTATTTTTCACAGTAAGGAAGATTAGTGTAATTGTGTTTTCCCTTGCTAATGAATGCTGATACATACCTGCCAGGATGTTCACTCTTTCTGTATCACTGAACAGGGTTTTGAGGCATAGAGGACACTTTGGCAATGTCTCGTTGACCTGGCAGCTGTTTGATAATGACTCTGCGCTGAGGCCAGGAGAAGAGTTCTATGAAACTTACGGGACTGTGTTCTTCATGGATGGTGAAGGATCAAAGCCAATAACACTCCATGCAATTTCGGATGGAATCCCTGAATTCAATGAATTTTACATTCTAAAGTTGGTGAATGCTTCAGGTATTGTCTTCCATATCACCATTCCCTTCATATCTGGTAGAAAAGAATTATGTTTAATCAATCAAAAAGAAACCAACCCTGGAAAGAGCTTTGCCTTGAATCGTGTCTTGATACCCTATACTTTTCTGGTAAGGTTTTAGGTTTTATTTTCATTTAAGCTTTATTTAGGTATACGAATGCAGTTATTCAGTTCCTGAATTACTGTTATACACATTTTGGTGATTTGACCTTTAAAAAGGATGCCTCTTGGTGATTTCAGACATACAGGTCTTCATGTATTTGAAGACAAAATAAAGCTATTAAAGGCTATGCATGTCTACCGTAATGGAGGTCTGTTGGTTTGTTTGCTTTTTTCTAGATGAGGTAAAATACTTATAGTTACCACTTTGTAGGACTTAAATCACAACTGCTACAGGTCTGCTACTGAGCAGAGTTCCAAATCTCCTGGACTCATTCCACCTCAGTACTATTTATGGTCTTCTGTGCCCAGATGCAACTGAAAATCTGTTGACCTTTCCTGTAAGTGAAATCCATATGCGTGTACAGAAAATTTCCTATTTACAATAGGTAGATCACTGCACTCTTTGAACATGGAGGCTCTACATTCACATCATGAATTCTTACTGTGCAGAAATAGATGACTAAAGGCAGGACTTGGCAGCAGTTTTAATACACAACTGGTTACTGATTTTGCAAGGTATGCCTGCTTCTGTTTCAGAGGCAATGGGCCAAATTTTGCCATTCCATATTCGTGTAAATCTTGGAGTAATGTGAGAACTGAATTTGGCCCCGTGTTTATCAAATGAATCAAAAGGTAACCTATCTCATTGACTAATTCAGAAAAATTGGATCTAATCTTGTTTTAGTTGAAAGACAACTGTATGTTTTGCAATTGAAAAGCAACATACTGCTTTGCTTTCTATGAAAATTGTGTCACTATAGTGCTTTAAAAACAATGCAGTTAAATTATGTTATTTTTAAATTAGAGCATTTTCTAAGAGTTTGGAGGCTCTCTAAAGAAGATTTAACCCTTTTTAGAAACATTTTATTAAAAAAACTTTAAGTACTTAGTGACTTTTTTGGACTGTGTTGTTTGAAACTGACCATTAACTTTTGCTCTAATTTCCATTATATAGGTGGGTCTCCTGGTCCTGGCGGTCAGTTATCTGAAACAAGCCTTGCTGTAACCGTGATGATCCCATTCAATGATGACCCTTTTGGAGTCTTTGTTATAGATCCAGAGAGCCAGGACAGAGAGATAGTGGAAGATGTTCTTTCTGAAGATGATCTTTCCTGTATTACAGACTTCACCATCTGGAGACAACAAGGCACCTTTGGTGTTGTCCGCTTAGGCTGGGAAATACTGTCTAGTACATTCCAAGCTGGACTACCATCAATGGTAGACTTCTTGTTGCTGGGATCATTTCCAAGTTCAGTACAATCCCAGCCTCACATGAGGCGCCATCACAGTGGAACAGATGCTTTGTATTTCAGTGGAAAAGAGGATGCATTTGGGATTATTGGTCCGGAATACCCATACAATGGAAATACTGCAGTAACCAATTTTACATTTTCAGCATGGTTAATTCCTAACATCAGTACTGATGGTTATATAGTTGAAAAGGATGATGATAATGGGACCTTATATTACGGTGTGAAAATCCAAACAAATGATTCTCATGTTTCTGTAGTGCTTCATTATACAGCATTAGGATCCAATATGACATATGTGGCTAAAGCAGCAGTCCTGAAATATCTGGATGAAAATACTTGGCTTCACCTTCTGATTACTCTGGATGAAAGTATAATTGAATTTTACATGGATGGAATTCCAGTTCTGGGAGGAATGAAGAGCCTTAAAGGAGAAGCAATTGCTGATGGTGAGCCAATACCCTGCATTATTTTTCTCCATATGTAAAGTTCTGCAATGTATTGAAGAGTCTAGTTCCTTGACAGGTGTATGCAAGATACTGAAATTATTGTATCTGATTAGCTAATTGAAAAGAAGGATAGAAAATTCTGAGGATTTTCAAAAAGCATATGGAAATTAGAGCTGGGAAAGTTCAAAAAAATTCAGAACTGTAACAGACCTTGGATTGCAACAATTTGAAAATAAATTAATAATTATATTTATATATGTATGCTTATCATGTATACATACAGTTATATATGTTTGCAATTAATAATTTCTGTACAATTTACAACACCGTAGCTCAGAAAGGACATTTTTCCTCTCAGTGTCTGAAACAAAATGCAATAATGATTTTGTTTCTAGATGTGTATTATATTACAACTAAGCCAATATCTTGTAAGCAATAGAGTTTTTCAGGGTGTTGATGTACTTAAGTGTGTATTTACATGGTATATGAAAATTATGCCTACAAGTTTAATAGTGTTCCAAGGAACATTAGCATGTGTACTTCAGTTTATCCAACTGGATAGTCCCAGATGTGATTTTAGTCGTAGGTAACCATTATGGACATTCACTCTGAACCAGCGTAGCAGTGACCAGGGAAGTATCAAACCAATTCCTTTATAAAGTTAGATATTATGTGGTCAGAATACATTTATATTTACTCTTTCTTTTGCAGTTTCCCTCTCTTCCATGTGATTTTTTTTTTTTCTTGGAGATCATCTCCATCCTTTTTCCATTCTTCCTCTCACCTTCAGTTTCACATTTTCCTTGGTGGGGGTAGGCAGTGAATGATTATCAAATTCTCAAATACAGTCTCCTTTTCTGTAATTAAAGAAGGAGAATTAAAAAACATTAACAGTGATGTTAAATGCACATGCATCTACATGCATATATGTACATAAACATAGAGTGAGAATAGAGAGAAGACTTCATTAATTGTGTAGTGTAGTATGTTATTTCTGCCTGTAAATTTCCAGTGGTTGAAGTCTGAGAAGTAAGTTTGCCCTCTGTAACAAAGTAGTGCCTCTGCAATTAATAATTTTCATCGGACTTGCAGTACTGTAGCTGAGAAAGGACTTTTTTTCCCCTCAGTTTCTAGAACAAAGATGTGTGAAATGCAATAATGCTTTTGTTGCTAGAAGGATATGTCTGAGTCGTTGTAAATTTTCTATATTAGTGGAGATGGCATATGCTCTGTCTGGAGATACTACAAGTATAAGGTAAAGATTTCATCTCTCCATTTAATGTTGGATACTACACAGTGGTGAGCATGGTAGCCCGGTTTGTCTCACCATCCTTTGCCTTGTGCCCTGGGACTGTTATCAGTTGCTGTGGTTGCTCATCTCTAGAACTGACAGTGTCATACGTATGCCGGTACATTCAAGAGCGTAGTTTCTTCCAAAAAGAGAAGACAGCTGGAAAGAAGAGATACCTATGTGTTTTAGCACAATAGGAATGAGTATGAGCTACCAGCTTAGTATATTTGTGAAAAAGGCAGCTGTGATCCTATGATTTGCTGAGTGGGATATTTGTTTGGAGAAAGAGAAATATTAATGCTGTTGTAAAAAGTATTTGGAATTTGGTGTACATTTCTGAAGTCCATATTTCCAGTGCATTAAGGGAAAAGCATGTCCAGAAGGGCTAATGCAGTGATGAGTATCATCAGAATGGATCCACTGTCTAGCAGAGAGAGACAAAATGGGGTCTGTTTAGCAAAACAAAAGCTGAGAGGGGTTGCAGCTGTGCTCTGCAAACCTCTAATGGAAAGAAAGAAGTTTCCAAGCCTCATTAAAATAAGGGATGGTGACATTGTGCTGGTAGAACTAGTAGGATGAAAAACCTGAACAGTCTAGGAGGAATTGTTTGACCTGTGGTGATCTACCTGTAACACAGAGATGAGGCTCAAGGAACCTCCTGATTTTGCATTTCAAGATCAATATGATTCCTAATCCAGGGGTAGTAAAGAGTTTGCCATTGTTTTTTAACAATTACAGCTATTCAGCTGCAGATTTATTACTTTGAAGAAATACAATAACATGAGGAAAATTATAATTTCCTTCTCAGGTCCAGGAATAGTGAGAATTGGAGCAGGAATCAATGGCAGTGGTAGGTACACAGGGCTAATGCAGGATGTAAGGCTTTATGAGCGTAAATTGACACGAGCAGAGATCTATGAGCTCCATGCAACTCCTGCGAAGAGTGATGTCCACCCTGTCTCTGGGTATTTGGAGTATCGGCAAGGAGAGACCAATAAGTCGTTCATTGTGTCTGCAAAGGATGACAAAGAGGAGGAAGGAGAGGAGTTATTCATCCTAAAGCTCATTTCTGTGCGTGGTGGAGCTCGAATTCCACAAGAAAATACCACAGCAAGATTAAGAATACAGAAAAGTGATAATGCTAATGGTTTATTTGGCTTCACTGGAGCATGTATTCCTGAGGTAAGGTGTTCATAAGGAAAATTATAGGTGAAGTTTTGAGCACAGAAAAATTAATGGCAAGACCAGTTGACCTGCACAGGGCCTTGATTTCACATTGTTAGTTTTTGTAGTTAAGCAAAGTTTTTCTAGAATTTGGAAATGTGTAAGTTCTGTTAATACAGCCTCAGTCTCACTGGCATTTGCAATATAATGTTTAAAAATCCCCCAAAATTATTTTTAAGAAAATTGATTTTATTACATAAACTAAAACCTAAGGCTTAAGTTTTCTAGAAGAACATTTTTTTCCTTTACTTTTGTCACATCTGAGACTGGGTTATCAATCAAAATATAAGATTTAATTTTCTTGTTTGGAGAATGGATTATTACATAGATTTTTATTTTATTTTTCTGTGTCACATGATATGTTTGAAAGAATTTTACTAAAGGTCATGCAATGACAAGGTGTGATGTATTTTTCCACAATCATTTGCTGTCATAAGGTATAAATTGCATATATTTGGTGTGAATTTGGTTGATATTAGCCGTGCATTGGGTTTTTTTAAACATTAAATTGTTCTTCAGTGGTAGCCACCATATATGCAATATATAAACTTGCTACTTGTTTGGGGAGGATTGAAATAAACATAATTCATTTTTACTTCATTAATCAATTATGAGGGAGAAAGACATGATACCTCTTTCTATTGGTATTGGATTATTTTGGAAAATAAATTTCAGAATACTTTCCAATTTGGGAACTCTCATGACCTTTTAATTACATTCTTTCTAACAGAAGTGCTTATGATGTGTTTGAAAGTAACCATCTTTCCTGAGTGATACTGGTTTTCAATTCAGTTCAGTTTGCTTTCCATATGCTATGCCTACCATATGCTATGATAATAGATTCCTTCAGTTTCAAATGCCACTGATAATACTGTGATGCCACAGATCATCAACCAACCATGAAGCAAAATTAAAAATTTATATGTCATGTTAATTGTTTTGCACTTGTCTTACGTCCATTTTGCCAGGGAAGTATTAGAGCTCTCAGTGATGATGCAGATACACAGCATTGTTTTATCAGTAGTTTAATTGCTTTATGTGCATATCTGTCTACTAGGCAGCTGAAGGCACATGCAGTATCTGCACTGTGTTATACAGCAGCTCTGAAATTTATCTAATGCTTAAGATAGCGTTAGTCTTTCTGGCAATTTTCAGACAAAATTATTTTCTATTTTAGTTCTGTGGTCATAATTTTCTAAAACATGTGGTCAGTATCAATACCCCACTTTGTTCCAAATATATGAAATTGTTGCTGCTGAAGTCATGGTCTCTGTGAAGACAGAATTGTGAAGAGGACTGTAACATAGAAAATTTTTCAAAGTTTTTCCATGAATGATGATAGCATAGTTTAATTTTAATGTATCTATTTTTTTTTCATAGTGTTTCTAGTTGGGGAAAGGGGGAATCCAAATCTTTCTTTAAATTATTGCTAATGAAAATTAAAATAATTGACATTAATATAAAGGAATAGTTTCAGTTGCTTTTGACATGTACATTTCAAGCATATTGATTCTGTCTTTGGCATTTAGTTTGGGGGAAGAGATTGTGTCCAAAACAAACAACAGGGTATAGTTATTGGCTTACCTTTATAGTCCTCAGGGAGACACTAGAAGCTGTTGCAAATTCCACTAAGATTGTTCTGACCACCATCAAGTTCAGTTTCAGCTTCCTACCACTCCAAAAGTGCTGAAAGTAACATGGCAGCAATTTTTTACCTGAACATTTGACTAGCGTTAGAGAATTCCATGTTTTGCATTTATTGCCTTGATTTACTTTGACAATAACAAACATTTCAATTTCTTGCTTTCTTCCAGACTGCCGATGAGG